>NC_041390.1:299063360-299150340 GCF_002162155.2 Triticum dicoccoides | reverse complement strand
CTCGGATTGAAATCCTCATCACCATGGTTGGGAGCGAGATCTTTGACATTGAAGATATCGCTCACAGAGTACTTGTCGCGTGGTAAGTCGATCTTGTACGCATTGTTGTTGTAGCGCTCGAGCACCTTGAAGGGTCCGTCGGTGATGAGGACATCAATACAATTGTTACACCCACAGCCCCTGCTGCTATACATACTGGACCAATTACTAGAGCTCGTGCACGCCAACTAAATTATCAGGTACTTTCGTTTCTTGGTAATGATTCTAATGTTCATGAGAATATGATGTTGCCTAAATTGGATACATTTGTTTTGCTTACAAATGAAGGGCCTAGCTTGGAGAAGGATGAACATTGGAGCAAGAACAAGCATGGAGATGATGGCATGCGCAAGGGGAACAAGAACGGAGTTACAAGTGATGATTTCAGGACTTTGAAGCCACCATAATGTGTGCATGAAGCCTTGGACGAAATATACAAGATGCCACTTCATAAATTTCGTCCCGAGGCTATTTTAGGTGCTGCGTCACCTTATTATTGGGCCAGGCCCATGTAATTTCCAAATACATAAGTATAGGCTATTTTTAGAGTCCGTGTGTGTGGGGAAACAAGAGATAGGGTTGATTTCGGACCCCTCCACCAAGGGCCACGAAATTCCCCCCCTCTTCCTCCATATATACAGCCCTTAGGGCATCGTTTAGACTTTGGGTTTTGTTTAGATTAAAAGTTCGCCATAGCTGCAACTTCGCGTACTTCGTTTGTGTTCAACGACCAGACAAAGGCGTCACAGAACCCCACCTTGATCAATAAAGCTTTCATCTTATATTCGCAATATCCAGATTGCAATCTCAGTTTCTTGCTTGTTCTTCGTTTGCTCGCAGGAAACAGACCCTCGTGGTCAGGTTGATCGTGCTCCGGCGTGGTCAATAACCTCTCGGAGTTGGTTTAGCGATTGCTAAGGCGCGACGTCCTCGCACGTTCGTAGTCGGATCGTCAAAGTCGACTTCCACCAAAGCGATATCCATCATCTCATCGAAAGACGGGACACCTTTGCCTCTATCAGGTTATATCGCGAATCCCTTAGTCCTTGTGCTGTTCCTATTATTCTAGTGCCGAAAAAGGATGGTACATCATGTATGTGTGTTGATTGTAGAGGCATTAATAATATTACTATTCGTTATCGTTATCCTATTCCTAGGCTAGATGATATGCTTGATGAATTGAGTGGCTCTACAATATTCTCCAAAGTTGATTTGCGTAGTGGATACCATCAAATTCGTATGAAATTGGGAGATGAATGGAAAACAGCATTCAAAACTAAGTTTGGATTATATGAGTGGTTAGTCATGCCTTTTGGGTTAACTAATGCACCTAGTACTTTCATGAGATTAATGAACGAAGTTTTACGTGCTTTCATTGGACGATTTGTGGTAGTTTACTTTGATGACATATTGATTTATAGCAGATCTTTGGAAGAACATTTGGAACATTTACGTGATGTTTTTATTGCTCTACGTGATGCACGTTTGTTTGGTAACCTTGGGAAGTGCACCTTTTGCACCGACCGAGTATCTTTTCTTGGCTATGTTGTTACTCCACAGGGAATTGAAGTTGATAAAGCCAAGATTGAAGCTATTGAGAGTTGGCCGCAACCCAAAACGGTCACACAAGTGAGGAGTTTTCTTGGCCTCGCTGGATTCTATAGGCGTTTTGTGAGAGATTTCATCACCATTGCTGCACCTCTCAATGAGCTTACAAAGAAAGATGTGCCTTTTCTTTGGGGTACCGCACAGGAAGAAGCCTTCACCGTATTGAAAGATAACTTGACACATGCTCCTTTACTCCAACTTCCTGATTTTAATAAGACTTTTGAGCTTGAATGTGATGCTAGTGGAATTGGATTAGGAGGTGTGTTATTACAAGATGGCAAACCTGTTGCATACTTTTCTGAAAAATTGAGTGGGCCTAGTCTGAATTATTCTACTTATGATAAAGAATTATATGCTCTTGTTCGGACTTTAGAAACATGGCAACATTATTTATGGCCCAAAGAATTTGTTATACATTCTGATCATGAATCTTTGAAACATATTAAAAGTCAAGCTAAACTGAATCGTAGACATGCTAAATGGGTTGAATTCATTGAGACTTTCCCTTATGTCATTAAACACAAGAAGGGAAAAGAAAATGTTATTGCTGATGCATTGTCTCGTCGCTATACTATGCTTTCACAACTTGACTTCAAAATATTTGGTTTGGAGACCATCAAAGATCAATATGTGCATGATGCTGATTTTAAAGATGTAATGCAGAATTGTAAAGAAGGAAGAATGTGGAACAATTTTGTTGTTAACGATGGATTTGTGTTTCATGCTAACAAGCTATGCATTCCAGCTAGCTCCGTTCGTCTTTTGTTGTTGCAGGAGGCGCATGGAGGAGGATTAATGGGACACTTTGGCGTGAAGAAGACGGAGGACGTACTTGCTACACATTTCTTTTGGCCAAAGATGAGACGGGATGTTGAGCGTTTTATTGCTCGCTGCACTACATGTCAAAAAGCTAAGTCACGGCTCAATCCTCATGGTTTATATATGCCTTTGCCTGTACCTACTGTTCCTTGGGAGGATATATCTATGGACTTTGTTTTAGGTTTACCTCGAACAAAGAAGGGGAGGGATAGCATATTTGTTGTCGTGGATAGATTCTCGAAAATGGCACACTTTATACCATGTCATAAAAGTGATGATGCTGTTAATGTTGCTGATTTGTTCTTTCGTGAAATTATTCGCTTGCATGGTGTGCCAAATACTATTGTTTCAGATCATGATACTAAATTTCTTAGCCACTTTTGGAGATGTTTATGGGCTAAGTTGGGGACTAAACTGCTTTTTAGTACTACTTGTCACCCCCAAACTGATGGACAAACTGAAGTAGTCAATAGAACATTGTCTACTATGCTTAGGGCTGTTTTGAAGAGTAATAAGAAAATGTGGGAGGAATGCTTGCCTCATATTGAATTTGCTTATAATCGTTCATTGCATTCTACTACTAAGATGTGCCCTTTTGAAGTTGTGTATGGTTTCCTACCTCGTGCACCTATTGATTTGTTGCCTCTTCCATCTTCGAAGAAGGTTAATTTTGATGCTAAACAACGTGCTGAATTGATTTTAAAAATGCATGAGTTAACTAAGGAAAACATTGAGCGTATGAATGCTAAATATAAACTTGCTGGAGATAAGGGTAGAAAACATGTTGTGTTTGCACCTGGAGATCTTGTTTGGTTACATTTGCGTAAGGATAGATTTCCTGATTTGCGCAAATCAAAGCTAATGCCACGTGCTGATGGTCCCTTTAAGGTGTTAGAGAAAATAAATGATAATGCATATAAACTTGAGCTGCCTGCAGATTTTGGGGTTAGTCCCACTTTTAACATTGCAGATTTGAAGCCTTATTTGGGTGAGGAAGATGAACTTCCGTCGAGGACGACTTCATTTGCTTGACGGATTTGTGACACCCACCACCACCACTTGTTCGTAGTCTGTAGGATCATATTCTTGTGTGTTTCTATTGCTGCTAACCATGCCAGGATCACAAGCCGACGAGATTGACTGGGAGAATTTATCGAACAAGGAGCTTCATGATAAGTTTCAGCAAATGATGACTGAACAGGTGCAAGATGTGCTGAACAATTTTGAAGAGGCCATGGAGAAGATCACTGGCTTTGAGAAGACGTTCGAAACAAAGCTCGATAACAAGTTTAATGAATTGCTCGCGCGTCTTCCACCACCACCACCCGCTGCAGCTAACGCACCTCTCCAACAACAACAACAACAACGACTACCTCCACGTCGCGAAGCAGACCTCCGCCGAGCAAGCCGTGTTCCTCTTGCGTTTGGCCAAACTGTTGGTGCTGCTGTTGATACTTCTGTGGCTCCTGCTGCTGGCGGAGGAGGATGATTATGTGCGAGACTATGAGGATGAGGTTGATCAAAATCAACACTACGTGCAGCCACCTGTACCACCACCAGCAGGTCGACCTCAGGTATATATTCGTAATGGTAGGCCTGCACCACCACCTCAGGTACGAGATGATGTCCATATTCCTAAACTGAAATTGAATATTCCACCATTTGAGGGTAGATATGTTCCTGATATATATCTTACTTGGGAGTTAGAAACTGAACAACGATTTACATGTTTACAATATCCTGAGGAGAGACGAGTTGCTGCTGCTGTTTGTGCTTTCACTAGTTTTGCATGTGTATGGTGGTCTGAACATTGTAGATTGTATCCTATTCCAACTACTTGGGCTGCTTTGAAAACTGCTATGCGTACGCGTTGGGTTCCACCATATTATCAACGTGAATTGCTTCAAAAATTACAGCGCTTAAGACAAGGAAAAAATTCTGTAGAAGAATATTATCAGGAATTACAAACTGGCATGATTAGATGTGGTATTGTTGAGGAGAATGAAGCTATGCTTGCACGTTTTCTGGGTGGATTAAATAGAGAGATTCAGACCATTCTAGACTATAAGGAGTATACTAATATCACTCGTTTATTCCGTCTTGCTTGTAAAGCTGAACGTGAAGTGCAGGATCGACAAGCATTGGGGCGAACTAACTTTTCTGCAGGCCGACCTTCATCATGGACACCACGTGCATCTTCTACTTCAACTGCACCAGCACCTCCATCCGGTGCCACCTCCAGCCGTGATACAAGAAAACAGGCACAACCACCATTATCTGTCAAGAGCGCACCTGCGGGGCCTGCACAGCGTTCTTCTTCTTCCATGGCATCAACAGGGCACACAAGTGATATTATTTGTCGTCGTTGTAAGGGAGGAGGTCATTATGCGAGGGAATGCAAATCTCCGCGTGTGATGATTGCTACCGCGGATGGTGGATATGAGTCCGCTAGTGACTATGATGAGGAGACATTGGCTCTTATTACACGTGAAGAACATGGTGGAGATGATTCTGATCATGAGACGCAATACATGGCTCCTGAAGACGCTGACAGGTATGAATGTTTAGTTGCTCAACGTGTTTTGAGTGTGCAGGTCACACAAGCTGAGCAAAATCAGAGGCACAATTTGTCCCATACCAAGGGAGTTGTGAAGGAACGTTCTGTGCGCGTCATAATAGACGGAGGGAGCTGCAACAACTTGGCTAGCATGGAGATGGTGGAGAAGCTTTCTCTCACCACAAGACCACATCCACATCCTTGCTACATCCAATGGTTCAACAACAGCGGCAAGGTTAAGGTAACATGTACTGTTCGTGTGCATTTTAGTATCTCTACATATGCTGATTATGTTGATTGTGATGTGGTACCTATGCAAGCATGTTCCTTATTACTTGGTAGACCATGGCAATTTGATAAAAATTCTGTACACCATGGTAGAAACAATCACTATACTCTTGTTCATAAGGATAAAAATATTACTTTGCTTCCTATGACTCCTGATTCCATTTTGAAAGATGATATTAATAGAGCTAATAAAGCAAAACAGGAGACGAATAAGAGTGAAAATCAGATTGTGGCAAAAGAATTTGAGCAACAAATGAAGCCTAATAATAAACCATCTAGTGTTGCTTCTGAAATTAAATTGAAAAGTCCATGTTTATTTGCCACCAAATCTGATATTGATGAGCTAGATTTCAGCACATCTGTTTGCTATGCTTTTGTGTGCAAAGAGGCATTATTTTCATTCGAGGACGTGCCTTCCTCTTTGCCTCCTGCTGTCACTAACATTTTGCAGGAGTTTGCTGACGTCTTTCCACAAGACGTGCCACCGGGATTACCGCCTATTCGAGGGATTGAGCATCAGATTGACTTAATTCCCGGTGCTTCACTGCCAAACCGTGCACCATACCGTACCAATCCAGAGGAGACGAAGGAGATTATGCGTCAAGTACAAGAGCTTCTCGACAAAGGTTATATACGCGAATCCCTTAGTCCTTGTGCTGTTCCTATTATTCTAGTGCCGAAAAAGGATGGTACATCACGTATGTGTGTTGATTGTAGAGGCATTAATAATATTACTATTCATTATCGTCATCCTATTCCTAGGCTAGATGATATGCTTGATGAATTGAGTGGATCTACGATATTCTCCAAAGTTGATTTACGTAGTGGATACCATCAAATTCGTATGAAATTGGGAGATGAATGGAAAACAGCATTCAAAACTAAGTTTGGATTATATGAGTGGTTAGTCATGCCTTTTGGGTTAACTAATGCACCTAGTACTTTCATGAGATTAATGAACGAAGTTTTACGTGCTTTCATTGGACGATTTGTGGTAGTTTACTTTGATGACATATTAATTTATAGCAGATCTTTGGAAGAACATTTGGAACATTTACGTGCTGTTTTTATTGCTCTACGTGATGCACGTTTGTTTGGTAACCTTGGGAAGTGCACCTTTTGCACCGACCGAGTATCTTTTCTTGGCTATGTTGTTACTCCACAGGGAATTGAAGTTGATAAAGCCAAGATTGAAGCTATTGAGAGTTGGCCGCAACCCAAAACGGTCACACACGTGAGGAGTTTTCTTGGCCTCGCTGGATTCTATAGGCGTTTTGTGAGAGATTTCAGCACCATTGCTGCACCTCTCAATGAGCTTACAAAGAAAGATGTGCCTTTTCTTTGGGGTACCGCACAGGAAGAAGCCTTCTCTGTATTGAAAGATAAGTTGACACATGCTCCTTTACTCCAACATCCTGATTTTAATAAGACTTTTGAGCTTGAATGTGATGCTAGTGGAATTGGATTAGGAGGTGTGTTATTACAAGATGGCAAACCCGTTGCATACTTTTCTGAAAAATTGAGTGGGCCTAGTCTGAATTATTCTACTTATGATAAAGAATTATATGCTCTTGTTCGGACTTTAGAAACATGGCAACATTATTTATGGCCCAAAGAATTTGTTATACATTCTGATCATGAATCTTTGAAACATATTAAAAGTCAAGCTAAACTGAATCGTAGACATGCTAAATGGGTTGAATTCATTGAGACTTTCCCTTATGTCATTAAACACAAGAAGGGAAAAGAAAATGTTATTGCTGATGCATTGTCTCGTCGCTATACTATGCTTTCACAACTTGACTTCAAAATATTTGGTTTGGAGACCATCAAAGATCAATATGTGCATGATGCTGATTTTAAAGATGTAATGCAGAATTGTAAAGAAGGAAGAATGTGGAACAATTTTGTTGTTAACGATGGATTTGTGTTTCATGCTAACAAGCTATGCATTCCAGCTAGCTCCGTTCGTCTTTTGTTGTTGCAGGAGGCGCATGGAGGAGGATTAATGGGACACTTTGGCGTGAAGAAGACGGAGGACGTACTTGCTACACATTTCTTTTGGCCAAAGATGAGACGGGATGTTGAGCGTTTTATTGCTCGCTGCACTACATGTCAAAAAGCTAAGTCACGGCTCAATCCTCATGGTTTATATATGCCTTTGCCTGTACCTACTGTTCCTTGGGAGGATATATCTATGGACTTTGTTTTAGGTTTACCTCGAACAAAGAAGGGGAGGGATAGCATATTTGTTGTCGTGGATAGATTCTCGAAAATGGCACACTTTATACCATGTCATAAAAGTGATGATGCTGTTAATGTTGCTGATTTGTTCTTTCGTGAAATTATTCGCTTGCATGGTGTGCCAAATACTATTGTTTCAGATCGTGATACTAAATTTCTTAACCACTTTTGGAGATGTTTATGGGCTAAGTTGGGGACTAAACTGCTTTTTAGTACTACTTGTCACCCCCAAACTGATGGACAAACTGAAGTAGTCAATAGAACGTTGTCTACTATGCTTAGGGCTGTTTTGAAGAATAATAAGAAAATGTGGGAGGAATGCTTGCCTCATATTGAATTTGCTTATAATCGTTCATTGCATTCTACTACTAAGATGTGCCCTTTTGAAGTTGTGTATGGTTTCCTACCTCGTGCACCTATTGATTTGTTGCCTCTTCCATCTTCGGAGAAGGTTAATTTTGATGCTAAACAACGTGCTGAATTGATTTTAAAAATGCATGAGTTAACTAAGGAAAACATTGAGCGTATGAATGCTAAATATAAACTTGCTGGAGATAAGGGTAGAAAACATCTTGTGTTTGCACCTGGAGATCTTGTTTGGTTACATTTGCGTAAGGATAGATTTCCTGATTTGCGCAAATCAAAGCTAATGCCACGTGCTGATGGTCCCTTTAAGGTGTTAGAGAAAATAAATGATAATGCATATAAACTTGAGTTGCCTGCAGATTTTGGGGTTAGTCCCACTTTTAACATTGCAGATTTGAAGCATTATGTGGGTGAGGAAGATGAACTTCCGTCGAGGACAACTTCATTTCAAGAAGGGGAGGATGATGAGGACATCAATACAATTGTTACACCCACAGCCCCTGCTGCTATACATACTGGACCAATTACTAGAGCTCGTGCACGCCAACTAAATTATCAGGTACTTTCGTTTCTTGGTAATGATTCTAATGTTCATGAGAATATGATGCTGCCTAAATTGGATACATTTGTTTTGCTTACAAATGAAGGGCCTAGCTTGGAGAAGGATGAACATTGGAGCAAGAACAAGCATGGAGATGATGGCATGCGCAAGGGGAACAAGAACGGAGTTACAAGTGATGATTTCAGGACTTTGAAGCCACCATAATGTGTGCATGAAGCCTTGGACGAAATATACAAGATGCCACTTCATAAATTTCGTCCCGAGGCTATTTTAGGTGCTGCGTCACCTTATTATTGGGCCAGGCCCATGTAATTTCGAAATACATAAGTATAGGCTATTTTTAGAGTCCGTGTGTGTGGGGAAACAAGAGATAGGGTTGATTTCGGACCCCTCCACCAAGGGCCACGAAATTCCCCCCTCTTCCTCCATATATACAGCCCTTAGGGCATCGTTTAGACTTTGGGTTTTGTTTAGATTAAAAATTCGCCATAGCTGCAACTTCGCGTACTTCGTTTGTGTTCAACGACCAGACAAAGGCGTCACAGAACCCCACCTTGATCAATAAAGCTTTCATCTTATATTCGCAATATCCAGATTGCAATCTCAGTTTCTTGCTTGTTCTTCGTTTGCTCGCAGGAAACAGACCCTCGTGGTCAGGTTGATCGTGCTCCGGCGTGGTCAATAACCTCTTGGAGTTGGTTTAGCGATTGCTAAGGCGCGACGTCCTCGCACGTTCGTAGTCGGATCGTCAAAGTCGACTTCCACCAAAGCGAAATCCACCATCTCATCGAAAGACGGGACACCTTTGCCTCTATCAGTCGGCTTGTGGTCGTAGTTTGGACTTGCGTTCATTGGGGAAGCGTTCCTTGCGAAGGTGTAGCCATACAAGATATCCAATGTTGAATATCATGGGTTGCTTGTTGATGTCGTGAATCGTTGTACTTGGCGCTCGATGGTGTGCCTTGTATCTTCATGCATCTTCTTGAGATAGTTTACTCGTGCACTCGCGTCCATGTTGATGCGCTCTTGTAACGGAAGGGGTAGAATGTCCAATGGGGACAACGGGTTGAAGGCATAGATGACCTCGAAGGGGGACAATGGGTTTGAACGAACTTGCCTTCTCTCTCTGAATGTATAGATTTATCAAACGATTTTCTTTTAAAAAAGCATCTATGGGTTTTAAATAGAAAACACTCATCACAAACGTTTTAGTTAGAACACCCGTATGAAAACCGACATTTTCCCCAGGAAGCCAAGGGAAAATGTGTCGAGCCGGATTTGTGCAGCTCTTCATCGCAAAAATTTTAGATAGAACACCTATTTGCAAAAGTGAGAGATATGGTCTTCCCTAGTAAGCCAATGGAAAATTCACCATGCAGGATTTGTGCATCTCTTGAACGCAAACAGTTCAGATTGAATATGGTATGTAAAGCGATACTTCGGCGCTAAGCTAAGAGAAAATCTGGCACGCATGATTTGTACATCCCTTCAACACAAACGGTTTTTCGGATGACGCATGTGCAACCACGTACAGACAATTTGGTAAGCTTTGCATCTGTCATATTGGGTATATTGCCATTTGTGAAACTCGAAAGATTGACATTTGTTGATTTAGTAACATCACCCTTTGTCATCCTTGTAACACCGCCATTTGTCGAAATATGCAGCTAAAAATCACTAGCACTATCTAATTTTTGCAACTAAAATTCAGTAATTAAGCATAGATTCCATTCATAGATTAAGCGGCCGTTCTTTATACAAACAGTTCAACTTGACATCTGAACCGACCAAACTTTTCCCCAATTATTTCCAACCACGTACTGAAATAGCTAGTTCAACTATATATACTAGCTAATTTTAAGTATCTTGTACAGTTCCACCACATCTATAGTCAGATGAACTGAACAAAATAGCCCCTAAATACTACTACTATTATGGAGGGGCTTTGTACTACTTCTGGCAGCCTCTCCTCTACCGAGCGCGCTCAGTAAGAGGCAGAGGAGGAGGAGCCTACCGACGAGCTGGACAACTGCAATATAGTGACTGCCGCTGTTGCACCTTCAGCGACGCTCACCTCGAAAGCCCTCTACCGCTCCAGACGACCCCTCTCGAAGCGGCAGGACTCCTCGTAGATCTCCTGATTACTCGCCTCTGCGGTGCTGTGTGCTACGACCACGGCGGCGGTAAGGTTCTTTGCGTGCTCGATGAGGCGCTCCTTCTCCTCCTATAGGAACTCAATGTAGCTTGCAAGGTCGCTGACGCATGTGCGGGCCTCCACCTCCGCCTCCCGCCTTCGGGGGCGGTGGCGGAGCGGGTCATGAACCCGACAGTCGACAGTGGGATGGCGGCCATGATGGCCGACGATGGGGTGGCGGCCACCACCACCACCTCCCACCTTCGGGCCATGGTGGCGGAGCAGGTGATGGCCATGGTGGCTGGCGGAGGGGTGTCGGCTACAAGGACCACCTCCTGCCTTCAGGCCGCAGTGGTGGAGTAGGCGATGGCCCTAGCTTTCAACGGATGTGGCGGCCATGACGACAAATGGTGGGGTGGCGGCAACGGCGGCTGGCAACAGCTACCGATGGGCAGCGGCGGCGTAGCGTGTGGTGGGTGTTTCATGCACACCCAACAGGGAAGCCACACACACTACACTATGCCAGGGACTGCGCCGCCGCCGCGGTGTAGCCTCCCAGCTGGAGATGTCCTTCGATGACGGCGGAGTGGCTGAGCGATGATGACGGACCGGTGCCATTGGCGATTGTGGGAGAAGCAGACGAGATAAGCTACATAGAGGGAAGGGAAAATGCCATGCAGGACTCGCCGGCCATGAGGGTTTATACAGCATGCCGGTAAGCATTGGGATTTTGGGGGATTTCACCAAGTCGGGCAGGAAGCTTGCGCGGGAACCTGCGCGGTTGCGTGGGAATGGGCTCACCACCGTTTGTCCAAAAGAACGCCGCCGAGCGCTGCTCAAGCTTGCTCTCTAAGCCTTCTGCGGCAGCGGAGTAAAAAGACGTGGGAGAGGAGGACGAAAGGACACATACACATACAGTTAATAAAAAACGTTTTCGATTAAATTACCTACTACCCCGACCTAGTTTATAAGTCGTGTATGTATTTTTGTGCCAAATTTTTACTAGATATTTAACTAATAAAATACAAATGCATGTCGCCAAATATTATGTTGTTGGATTCTTATTTGAACATAGTTTCCAATTATATAATTTTTATAACATGCATTACCATTTTGTTCGTTAAATTTAAGATCAAAATATGGCACAAAATATAAAGGGGATTAATAGACCAATACGGAGCTAGTAGCACACGACCGCTCTCTACGCAGCGACGCAATTTCTGGCCGGCTTGTAGACGACCATTCCCTGCATGTTTACCTGCTCTATGCGTGTGGTTGCTTGCGGTTGAGGCGGCAGTTGCGCGCTCTGCTCTCGCGTCCCTCCAGGCGCTCTGCCATCGTCCCTCCGTGTGCGCTGCCAGTGTTTGGAGCCAGCACATGATCACGTATGTTCATGCTGCCATTATGCATGTGGTTGCACCAGGCACGGCGCCACAATGCAGTTACCCGCTACAAAAACTACCATGCGGATGCGCCGATAATCCAGGCCGTCCGACCCCTATTTATTCCCATGGCCATTTACCTTCATCTCTCGCGCCACATGACACAATAAGCACACCCACGATGACACATACAGAGAGGACATCCAGCGGTTCCAATGGCGCTCCCCGTGGCTTCAATGGCGCTCCCAGCGGCCGACGATGACAACGGGGGGAGGGGGCAGTTCATCACGCATCACATAGTGGACACCCACGTGAGGGGGAAGGCCACTCGGTGGTGTACGTGAACGAGACGGTCTCTGTGAAGAGCTCCATCCAAACCATGGAGTAGTTGCTTCCTGAGGACAAGTACAAAGTGGTTGACTTCGACCTCGAGTACACCTGCGGTCGTGCCGGGCATGATCAGAAGGTTGTCGTCTCCCAGTTGTGCATGCGACATGACGTCCTCGTATACCACTACCACCTGGCCACAAGGCCTTGCCAGTGTTTCTCCAGGTTTATCAACATCTCCGACTACAATTTCGCTACTGTGGACACCACCAACAATCTAAAAGCGCTAAAGGTTTCGGGCTTGAAATGCCAGAATCTTGTCAACATCCAGGACCACTATAGGGTCTGGGGCAACAACAATAACAAACAGAACTCCCTGGTTGACCTTGCCTCAGCCATCATTGACCCCTACTACATGAAGATGAAGGATGAGAGAAAGAAGGACAAGAACGCCTGTCACAGTGTCTGGCATGAGAGACTGGATGAACAACACGTCAAGTTTGAGGCCAAGCACGCGTACACAAGCTACAGATGTACAGGCGGATCGTTGACATGAGGAAGCGTCTTCTTCCTACCCCAGACGAGGGATCATAACACATAGCAGTGGTGGGTGCATCACAAGGAGTAGATGAATAAACGATCGTTTCTCCTAGTTTATAATGCATGCAGTTGTTTATTGAGGTGTGTGCAAATGATCCGTATAGTCACTTATGTACTTAGATGTTTATTTCAGTTATATATATGTTATTCTTATGTAGATAGAGAAAATCACACGGCTCATTAGCTGCAATTGTCTGTGTTATTATTGGTGTTCGCAAACATTTATGATTATGGACCTGTTTGCCGCGTATGACACACATCTTGTTCAGTTAAATTGTTTCCGTTGTCTTGGCTCATTGCAAAATAGTTCATCTGAGTGAACTGTATGCCCTCCATCGCACACCTTGATCTGGCTGACCGTTTCTATTGTGTTGCCTAATCACACATAGTTCATCCTAGTGAACTGTATGCCGTATATCGCACAGACCCTCATCTAGCTGCCCATTTCTGTTGTTCTGCCTCATCGCAAACAGTTCTCCTGGATTAACCGTTTGCCACGCATCGCACACACAATCTAATCTGAACCGTGTTTGATGTCACCGGCATCGCAAACTTTTTCATTTTTTGACGGTTTTATTACATCACCGTTTGTGATTAATACATCGCACACAGTTTCGTTGAAGGGTCTCTAATTGGACTGTCGCGTTTGGGCCAACCTGCAGTAGTGATCTCCTTTCAGTAGCATATGGAACAGGCTTCACACCTCAGAGCCACCTCTGTTATATAGCACACATGATCTTCTTTTGACGTAGAGAGGGAACCACATACTTTTGCATCTTATTTTCATAGCGAGTCTCTCGGTTGGAAGATGTTTTACTTGACACTAATGGAGGAACGACAAGAGCACCTGGGGTGACCGTATCAGGAATATTCAAGAACAAGTCCACTCACACATCCACTAGACTCAAATCCACACAAGATCCAAAAGGTACATGAACAATCAAAGGGAACAAAGATACAAGGTAGAGTTTATACCAAATCCAAGACGATATGAGGCCTTAATGATCTAGGGAGATCATTCACCCTTAGGAAGTCTTGATGATCCTATAATGGGGATCCTTAGGAGGTCTTGATTCCACAAGATGGAGATGAAAGGAGCAAAGCTATCACTAATGTCTCAATATACTTTGCTAACCCAAATTTCGAGATGGAGAACGAGTAATTATAGCCTAGGTGCGACCTGAGGGAAAATGGGGGTACAAGAGTCATTTGACCCAACATGCACACATGCATCAACCAGACAGTCCGGAAACTCGAGGTAAAGTGTCTGGGCACCCAGGGGCGCTTGGGAGGAGGAGGCCGGGCACCCGAGGTGGCAGCTAGGAGGGGGTGGGCACCTGGGGTGGCACCCAGGTGGGGGGAGAACCCGGGGTACTCAGGGGCTGCGCCCTCCGGGCTGCAGCTAGCCTGGGCAGTCGGGGTAGAGGTGTCGGGCACCCAGGGCAAAGGCCGGGCACCTGGGGTTGGTCAAGGCCAGGCACCCGGGGTGTCCAGGGCCCTTTCCACCCCGTGGGCGCGAGGCCGAGCATTTGGGGTGTCCAGGGGTGAAAGTGCAACTATCCCGGGGTGGTTTTGGTAATTCCTAACAACATATAGCTCATTGAACTAATGCTCTTTCAAGATGATCATTTCAAAAAGTTCAATGATTGGCATGTCATGGACTAGGAATGTGGATCCCTCAAAATGCTAAGGACACACATTGGCTCAATCTGAAGACTCTACATTCTCATTTTAGTGATCCAAGATCACATTGAGTCCATAGGAAAAGCCATTACTATTAAAAGGGGAAGAGGTGTTGCTTAATGGCTTGCTTGCTCAAAATACTTAGTGATATGCTCCAAAAGCCCTAAACCACTTTCTCATTTCCACATATGTCCCGAACCAAAAGTCAAACTTGGTACCACCGATTTGATCTATCCGGCGCCACCGAGTTCACTTGGCATAGCCATAGCCAGAACCCCTAATCAGTTTGGTCTCATCGAGTTGACATGTTGGTCCCACCGAAAAGCCTAATATTCACATTTTGAACTGAATCGGTCTGACCGAGTTTCATGATTCGGTCCCACCGAGTTTGGTAAATTGTGTGTAATGGTTAGATTTTGTGTGGAGGCTATATATACCCCTCCACACAGTCTTCATTCGTAGTGATAGAGGCAAAGGTGTCCCGTCTTTCGATGAGATGGTGGATTTCTCTTTGGTGGAAGTCGACTTTGACGATCCGACTACGAACGTGCGAGGACGTCGCGCCTTAGCAATCGCTAAACCAACTCCGAGAGGTTATTGACCATGCCGGAGCACGATCAACCTGACCACGAGGGTCTGTTTCCTGCGAGCAAACGAAGAACAAGCAAGAAGCTGAGATTGCAATCTGGATATTGCGAATATAAGATGAAAGCTTTATTGATCAAGGTGGGGTTCTGTGACGCCTTTGTCTGGTCGTTGAACACAAACGAAGTACGCGAAGTTGCAGCTATGGCGAACTTTTAATCTAAACAAAACCCAAAGTCTAAACGATGCCCTAAGGGCTGTATATATGGAGGAAGAGGGGGGAATTTCGTGGCCCTTGGTGGAGGGGTCCGAAATCAACCCTATCTCTTGTTTCCCCACACATACGGACTCTAAAAATAGCCTATACTGATGTATTTCGAAATTACATGGGCCTGGCCCAATAATAAGGTGACGCAGCACCTAAAATAGCCTCGGGACGAAATTTATGAAGTGGCGTCTTGTATATTTCGTCCAAGGCTTCATGCACCCATTATGGTGGCTTCAAAGTCCTGAAATCATCACTTGTAACTCCGTTCTTGTTTCCCTTGCGCATGCCATCATCTCCATGCTTGTTCTTGCTCCAATGTTCATCCTTCTCCAAGCTAGGCCCTTCATTTGTAAGCAAAACAAATGTATCCAATTTAGGCAGCATCATATTCTCATGAACATTAGAATCATTACCAAGAAACGAAAGTACCTGATAATTTAGTTGGCGTGCGCGAGCTCTAGTAATTGGTCCAGTATGTATAGCAGCAGGGGCTGTGGGTGTAACAATTGTATTGATGTCCTCATCATCCTCCCCTTCTTGAAATGAAGTCGTCCTCGACGGAAGTTCATCTTCCTCACCCAAATAAGGCTTCAAATCTGCAATGTTAAAAGTGGGACTAACCCCAAAATCTGCAGGCAGCTCAAGTTTATATGCATTATCATTTATTTTCTCTAACACCTTAAAGGGACCATCAGCACGTGGCATTAACTTTGATTTGCGCAAATCAGGAAATCTATCCTTACGCAAATGTAACCAAACAAGATCTCCAGGTGCAAACACAACATGTTTTCTACCCTTATCTCCAGCAAATTTATATTTAGCATTCATGCGCTCAATGTTTTCCTTAGTTAACTCATGCATTTTTAAAATCAATTCAGCACGTTGTTTAGCATCAAAATTAACCTTCTCCGAAGATGGAAGAGGCAACAAATCAATAGGTGCACGAGGTAGGAAACCATACAAAACTTCAAAAGGGCACATCTTAGTAGTAGAATGCAATGAACGATTATAAGCAAATTCAATATGAGGCAAGCATTCCTCCCACATTTTCTTATTATTCTTCAAAACAGCCCTAAGCATAGTAGACAACGTTCTATTGACTACTTCAGTTTGTCCATCAGTTTGGGGGTGACAAGTAGTACTAAAAAGCAGTTTAGTCCCCAACTTAGCCCATAAACATCTCCAAAAGTGGCTAAGAAATTTAGTATCACGATCTGAAACAATAGTATTTGGCACACCATGCAAGCGAATAATTTCACGAAAGAACAAATCAGCAACATTAACAACATCATTGCTTTTATGACATGGTATAAAGTGTGCCATTTTCGAGAATCTATCCACGACAACAAATATGCTATCCCTCCCCTTCTTTGTTCGAGGTAAACCTAAAACAAAGTCCATAGATATATCCTCCCAAGGAACACTAGGTACAGGCAAAGGCATATATAAACCATGAGGATTGAGGCGTGACTTAGCTTTTTGACATGTAGTGCAGCGAGCAATAAAACGCTCAACATCCCGTCTCATCTTTGGCCAAAAGAAATGTGTAGCAAGTACGTCCTCCGTCTTCTTCACGCCAAAGTGTCCCATTAATCCTCCTCCATGCGCCTCCTGCAACAACAAAAGACGAACGGAGCTAGCTGGAATGCATAGCTTGTTAGCACGAAACACAAATCCATCATTAACAACAAACTTGTTCCACATTCTTCCTTCTTTACAATTATGCATTACATCTTTAAAATCAGCATCATGCACATATTGATCTTTGATGGTCTCCAAACCAAATATTTTGAAGTCAAGTTGTGAAAGCATAGTATAACGACGAGACAAAGCATCAGCAATAACATTTTCTTTTCCCTTCTTGTGTTTAATGACATAAGGGAAAGTCTCAATGAATTCAACCCATTTAGCATGTCTACGATTCAGTTTAGCTTGACTTTTAATATGTTTCAATGATTCATGATCAGAATGTATAACAAATTCTTTGGGCCATAAATAATGTTGCCATGTTTCTAAAGTCCGAACAAGAGCATATAATTCTTTATCATAAGTAGAATAATTCAGACTAGGCCCACTCAATTTTTCAGAAAAGTATGCAACAGGTTTGCCATCTTGTAATAACACACCTCCTAATCCAATTCCACTAGCATCACATTCAAGCTCAAAAGTCTTATTAAAATCAGGAAGTTGGAGTAAAGGAGCATGTGTCAACTTATCTTTCAATATCGTGAAGGCTTCTTCCTGTGCGGTACCCCAAAGAAAAGGCACATCTTTCTTTGTAAGCTCATTGAGAGGTGCAGCAATGGTGCTGAAATCTCTCACAAAACGCCTATAGAATCCAGCAAGGCCAAGAAAACTCCTCACTTGTGTGACCGTTTTGGGCTGCGGCCAACTCTCAATAGCTTCAATCTTGGTTTATCAACTTCAATTCCCTGTGGAGTAACAACATAGCCAAGAAAAGATACTCGGTCGGTGCAAAAGGTGCACTTCCCAAGGTTACCAAACAAACGTGCATCACGTAGAGCAATAAAAACAGCACGTAAATGTTCCAAATGTTCCTCCAAAGATCTGCTATAAATCAATATGTCATCAAAGTAAACTACCACAAATCGTCCAATGAAAACACGTAAAACTTCGTTCATTAATATCATGAAAGTACTAGGTGCATTAGTTAACCCAAAAGGCATGACTAACCACTCATATAATCCAAACTTAGTTTTAAATGCTGTTTTCCATTCATCTCCCAATTTCATACGAATTTGATGGTAGCCACTACGCAAATCAACTTTGGAGAATATTGTAGAGCCACTCAATTCATCAAGCATATCATCTAGCCTAGGAATAGGATGACGATAACGAATAGTAATATTATTAATGCCTCTACAATCAACACACATACGTGATGTACCATCCTTTTTCGGCACTAGAATAATAGGAACAGCACAAGGACTAAGGGATTCGCGTATATAACCTTTGTCGAGAAGCTCTTATACTTGACGCATAATCTCCTTCGTCTCCTCTGGATTGGTACGGTATGGTGCACGGTTTGGCAGTGAAGCACCGGGAATTAAGTCAATCTGATGCTCAATCCCTCGAATAGGCGGTAATCCCGGTGGCACGTCTTGTGGAAAAACGTCAGCGAACTCCTGCAAAATGTTAGTGACAGCAGGAGGCAAAGAGGAAGGCACGTCCTCGAATGAAAATAATGCCTCTTTGCACACAAAAGCATAGCAAACAAATTTGCTGAAATCCAGCTCATCAATATCAGATTTGGTGGCAAATAAACATGCACTTTTCAATTGAATTTCAGAAGCAACACTAGATGGTTTATTATTAGGCTTCATTTGTTGCTCAAATTCTTTTGCCACAATCTGATTTTCACTCTTATTCTTCTCCTGTTGTGCTTTATTAGCTCTATTAATATCATCTTTCAAAATGGAATCAGGAGTCATAGGAAGCAAAGTAATATTTTTATCCTTATGAACAAGAGTATAGTGATTGTTTCTACCATGGTGTACAGAATTTTTATCAAATTGCCATGGTCTACCAAGTAATAAGGAACATGCTTGCATAGGTACCACATCACAATCAACATAATCAGCATATGTAGAGATACTAAAATGCACACGAACAGTACGTGTTACCTTAACCTTGCCGCTGTTGTTGAACCATTGGATGTAGTAAGGATGTGGATGTGGTCTTGTGGTGAGAGAAAGCTTCTCCACCATCTCCATGCTAGCCAAGTTGTTGCAGCTCCCTCCGTCTATGATGACGCGCACAGAACGTTCCTTCACAACTCCCTTGGTATGGAACGAATTGTGCCTCTGATTTTGCTCAGCTTGTGTGATCTGCACACTCAAAACACGTTGAGCAACTAAACATTCATACCTATCAGCGTCTTCAGGAGCCATGTATTGCGTCTCATGATCAGAATCATCTCCACCATGTTCTTCACGTGTAATAAGAGCCAAAGTCTCCTCATCATAGTCACTAGCAGACTCATATCCACCATCCGCGGTAGCAATCATCACACGCGGAGATTTGCATTCTCTCGCATAATGACCTCCTCCCTTACAACGACGACAAATAATATCACTTGTGTGCCCTGTTGATGCCATGGAAGAAGAAGAACGCTGTGCAGGCCCCGCAGGTGCGCTCTTGGCAGATAATGGTGGTTGTGCCTGTTTTCTTGTATCACGGCTGGAGGTGGCACCGGATGGAGGTGCTGGTGCAGTTGAAATAGAAGATGCACGTGGTGTCCATGATGAAGGTCGGCCTGCAGAAAAGTTAGTTCGCCCCAATGCTTGTCGATCCTGCACTTCACGTTCAGCTTTACAAGCAAGATGGAATAAACGAGTGATATTAGTATACTCCTTATAGTCTAGAATGGTCTGAATCTCTCTATTTAATCCACCCAGAAAACGTGCAAGGATAGCTTCATTCTCCTCAACAATACCACATCTAATCATGCCAGTTTGTAATTCCTGATAATATTCTTCTACAGAATTTTTCCCTTGTCTTAAACGCTGCAATTTTTGAAGCAATTCACGTTGATAATATGGTGGAACCCAACGCGTACGCATAGCAGTTTTCAAACCAGCCCAAGTAGTTGGAATAGGATATAATCTACAATGTTCAGACCACCATACACATGCAAAACTAGTGAAAGCACAAACGGCAGCAGCAACTCGTCTCTCCTCAGGATATTGTAAACATGTAAATCGTTGTTCAGTTTCTAACTCCCAAGTAAGATATATATCAGGAACATATCTACCCTCAAATGGTGGAATATTCAATTTCAGTTTAGGAATATGGACATCATCTCGTACCTGAGGTGGTGGTGCAGGCCTACCATTACGAATATATACCTGAGGTCGACCTGCTGGTGGTGGTACAGGTGGCTGCACGTAGTGTTGATTTTGATCAACCTCATCCTCATAGTCTCCCACATAATCATCCTCCTCCGCATCAGCAGCAGGAGCCACAGAAGTATCAACAGCAGCACCAACAGTTTGGCCAAACGCAAGAGGAACACGGCTTGCTCGGCGGAGGTTTGCTTCGCGACGTGGAGGTAGTCGTTGTTGTTGTTGTTGTTGGAGAGGTGCGTTAGCTGCAGCGGGTGGTGGTGGTGGAAGACGCGCGAGCAATTCATTAAACTTGTTATCGAGCTTTGTTTCGAACGTCTTCTCAAAGCCAGTGATCTTCTCCATGGCCTCTTCAAAATTGTTCAGCACATCTTGCACCTGTTCAGTCATCATTTGCTGAAACTTATCATGAAGCTCCTTGTTCGATAAATTCTCCCAGTCAATCTCGTCGGCTTGTGATCCTGGCATGGTTAGCAGCAATAGAAACACACAAGAATATGATCCTACAGACTACGAACAAGTGGTGGTGGTGGGTGTCACAAATCCGTCAAGCAAATCTCAAATTCTTACCAGTTCTTACCCAGCAGCAGGCGGTGATAGAGGCAAAGGTGTCCCGTCTTTCGATGAGATGGTGGATTTCGCTTTGGTGGAAGTCGACTTTGACGATCCGACTACGATCGTGCGAGGACGTCGCGCCTTAGCAATCGCTAAACCAACTCCGAGAGGTTATTGACCACGCCGGAGCACGATCAACCTGACCACGAGGGTCTGTTTCCTGCGAGCAAACGAAGAACAAGCAAGAAACTGAGATTGCAATCTGGATATTGCGAATATAAGATGAAAGCTTTATTGATCAAGGTGGGGTTCTGTGACGCCTTTGTCTGGTCGTTGAACACAAACGAAGTACGCGAAGTTGCAGCTATGGCGAACTTTTAATCTAAACAAAACCCAAGGTCTAAACGATGCCCTAAGGGCTGCATATATGGAGGAAGAGGGGGTGGATTTAGTGGCCCTTGGTGGAGGGGTCCGAAATCAACCCTATCTCTTGTTTCCCCACACATACGGACTCTAAAAATAGCCTATACTTATGTATTTCGAAATTACATGGGCCTGGCCCAATAATAAGGTGACGCAGCACCTAAAATAGCCTCGGGACGAAATTTATGAAGTGGCATCTTGTATATTTCGTCCAAGGCTTCATGCACACATTATGGTGGCTTCAAAGTCCTGAAATCATCACTTGTAACTCCGTTCTTGTTCCCCTTGCGCATGCCATCATCTCCATGCTTGTTCTTGCTCCAATGTTCATCCTTCTCCAAGCTAGGCCCTTCATTTGTAAGCAAAACAAATGTATCCAATTTAGGCAGCATCATATTCTCATGAACATTAGAATCATTACCAAGAAACGAAAGTACCTGATAATTTAGTTGGCGTGCACGAGCTCTAGTAATTGGTCCAGTATGTATAGCAGCAGGGGCTGTGGGTGTAACAATTGTATTGATGTCCTCATCACAGCACGTAAATGTTCCAAATGTTCTTCCAAAGATCTGCTATAAATCAATATGTCATCAAAGTAAACTACCACAAATCGTCCAATGAAAGCACGTAAAACTTCGTTCATTAATCTCATGAAAGTACTAGGTGCATTAGTTAACCCAAAAGGCATGACTAACCACTCATATAATCCAAACTTAGTTTTAAATGCTGTTTTCCATTCATCTCCCAATTTCATACGAATTTGATGGTAGCCACTACGCAAATCAACTTTGGAGAATATTGTAGAGCCACTCAATTCATCAAGCATATCATCTAGCCTAGGAATAGGATGACGATAACGAATAGTAATATTATTAATGCCTCTACAATCAACACACATACGTGATGTACCATCCTTTTTCGGCACTAGAATAATAGGAACAGCACAAGGACTAAGGGATTCGCGTATATAACCTTTGTCGAGAAGCTCTTATACTTGACGCATAATCTCCTTCGTCTCCTCTGGATTGGTACGGTATGGTGCACGGTTTGGCAGTGAAGCACCGGGAATTAAGTCGATCTGATGCTCAATCCCTCGAATAGGCGGTAATCCCGGTGGCACGTCTTGTGGAAAAACGTCAGCGAACTCCTGCAAAATGTTAGTGACAACAGGAGGCAAAGAGGAAGGCACGTCCTCGAATGAAAATAATGCCTCTTTGCACACAAAAGCATAGCAAACAGATTTGCTGAAATCTAGCTCATCAATATCAGATTTGGTGGCAAATAAACATGCACTTTTCAATTTAATTTCAGAAGCAACACTAGATGGTTTATTATTAGGCTTCATTTGTTGCTCAAATTCTTTTGCCACAATCTGATTTTCACTCTTATTCTTCTCCTGTTGTGCTTTATTAGCTCTATTAATATCATCTTTCAAAATGGAATCAGGAGTCATAGGAAGCAAAGTAATATTTTTATCCTTATGAACAAGAGTATAGTGATTGTTTCTACCATGGTGGACAGAATTTTTATCAAATTGCCATGGTCTACCAAGTAATAAGGAACATGCTTGCATAGGTACCACATCACAATCAACATAATCAGCATATGTAGATATACTAAAATGCACACGAACAGTACGTGTTACCTTAACCTTGCCGCTGTTGTTGAACCATTGGATGTAGTAAGGATGTGGATGTGGTCTTGTGGTGAGAGAAAGCTTCTCCACCATCTCCATGCTAGCCAAGTTGTTGCAGCTCCCTCCGTCTATGATGACGCGCACAGAACGTTCCTTCACAACTCCCTTGGTATGGAACAAATTGTGCCTCTGATTTTGCTCAGCTTGTGTGACCTGCACACTCAAAACACGTTGAGCAACTAAACATTCATACCTGTCAGCGTCTTCAGGAGCCATGTATTGCATCTCATGATCAGAATCATCTCCACCATGTTCTTCACATGTAATAAGAGCCAAAGTCTCCTCATCATAGTCACTAGCGGACTCATATCCACCATCCGCGGTAGCAATCATCACACGCGGAGATTTGCATTCTCTCGCATAATGACCTCCTCCCTTACAACGACGACAAATAATATCACTTGTGTGCCCTGTTGATGCCATGGAAGAAGAAGAACGCTGTGCAGGCCCCGCAGGTGCGCTCTTGGCAGATAATGGTGGTTGTGCCTGTTTTCTTGTATCACGGCTGGAGGTAGCACCTGATGGAGGTGCTGGTGCAGTTGAAGTAGAAGATGCACGTGGTGTCCATGATGAAGGTCGGCCTGCAGAAAAGTTAGTTCGCCCCAATGCTTGTCGATCCTGCACTTCACGTTCAGCTTTACAAGCAAGATGGAATAAACGAGTGATATTAGTATACTCCTTATAGTCTAGAATGGTCTGAATCTCTCTATTTAATCCACCCAGAAAACGTGCAAGCATAGCTTCATTCTCCTCAACAATACCACATCTAATCATGCCAGTTTGCAATTCCTGATAATATTCTTCTACAGAATTTTTCCCTTGTCTTAAACGCTGCAATTTTTGAAGCAATTCACGTTGATAATATGGTGGAACCCAACGCGTACGCATAGCAGTTTTCAAAGCAGCCCAAGTAGTTGGAATAGGATATAATCTACAATGTTCAGACCACCATACACATGCAAAACTAGTGAAAGCACAAACGGCAGCAGCAACTCGTCTCTCCTCAGGATATTGTAAACATGTAAATCGTTGTTCAGTTTCTAACTCCCAAGTAAGATATATATCAGGAACATATCTACCCTCAAATGGTGGAATATTCAATTTCAGTTTAGGAATATGGACATCATCTCGTACCTGAGGTGGTGGTGCAGGCCTACCATTACGAATATGTACCTGAGGTCGACCTGCTGGTGGTGGTACAGGTGGCTGCACGTAGTGTTGATTTTGATCAACCTCATCCTCATAGTCTCCCACATAATCATCCTCCTCCGCATCAGCAGCAGGAGCCACAGAAGTATCAACAGCAGCACCAACAGTTTGGCCAAACGCAAGAGGAACACGGCTTGCTCGGCGGAGGTCTGCTTCGCGACGTGGAGGTAGTCGTTGTTGTTGTTGTTGGAGAGGTGCGTTAGCTGCAGCGGGTGGTGGTGGTGGAAGACGCGCGAGCAATTCATTAAACTTGTTATCGAGCTTTGTTTCGAACGTCTTCTCAAAGCCAGTGATCTTCTCCATGGCCTCTTCAAAATTGTTCAGCACATCTTGCACCTGTCCAGTCATCATTTGCTGAAACTTATCATGAAGCTCCTTGTTCGATAAATTCTCCCAGTCAATCTCGTCGGCTTGTGATCCTGGCATGGTTAGCAGCAATAGAAACACACAAGAATATGATCCTACAGACTACGAACAAGTGGTGGTGGTGGGTGTCACAAATCCGTCAAGCAAATCTCAAATTCTTACCAGTTCTTACCCAGCAGCAGGCGGTGATCGGCAACCGTTGTAGTCAAAAACTCTCAAAGCTTGGATAGAGCGATTACCAGGGAGAGTCAAACGCACGACGTAGATGTATGTGGAGCTGGGAAGGCTTATAATATGGTAGCAAAAAGGGTCAGCAATAATCAATTCAGAGATGCAAAGTTGAATAAACGCTCAACGACGGTACTGTACTGGTCCTTGATAGAGGCAAAGGTGTCCCGTCTTTCGATGAGATGGTGGATTTCGCTTTGGTGGAAGTCGACTTTGACGATCCGACTACGAACGTGTGAGGACGTCGCGCCTTAGCAATCGCTAAACCAACTCCGAGAGGTTATTGACCACGCCGGAGCACGATCAACCTGACCACGAGGGTCTGTTTCCTGCGAGCAAACGAAGAACAAGCAAGAAACTAAGATTGCAATCTGGATATTGCGAATATAAGATGAAAGCTTTATTGATCAAGGTGGGGTTCTGTGACGCCTTTGTCTGGTCGTTGAACACAAACGAAGTACGCGAAGTTGCAGCTATGGCGAACTTTTAATCTAAACAAAACCCAAAGTCTAAACGATGCCCTAAGGGCTGTATATATGGAGGAAGAGGGGGGAAATTTCGTGGCCCTTGGTGGAGGGGTCCGAAATCAACCCTATCTCTTGTTTCCCCACACATACGGACTCTAAAAATAGCCTATACTTATGTATTTCGAAATTACATGGGCCTGGCCCAATAATAAGGTGACGCAGCACCTAAAATAGCCTCGGGACGAAATTTATGAAGTGGCATCTTGTATATTTCGTCCAAGGCTTCATGCACCCATTATGGTGGCTTCAAAGTCCTGAAATCATCACTTGTAACTCCGTTCTTGTTTCCCTTGCGCATGCAATCATCTCCATGCTTGTTCTTGCTCCAATGTTCATCCTTCTCCAAGCTAGGCCCTTCATTTGTAAGCAAAACAAATGTATCCAATTTAGGCAGCATCATATTCTCATAAACATTAGAATCATTACCAAGAAACGAAAGTACCTGGTAATTTAGTTGGCGTGCACGAGCTCTAGTAATTGGTCCAGTATGTATAGCAGCAGGGGCTGTGGGTGTAACAATTGTATTGATGTCCTCATCATCCTCCCCTTCTTGAAATGAAGTCGTCCTCGACGGAAGTTCATCTTCCTCACCCAAATAAGGCTTCAAATCTGCAATGTTAAAAGTGGGACTAACCCCAAAATCTGCAGGCAGCTCAAGTTTATATGCATTATCATTTATTTTCTCTAACACCTTAAAGGGACCATCAGCACGTGGCATTAACTTTGATTTGCGCAAATCAGGAAATCTATCCTTACGCAAATGTAACCAAACAAGATCTCCAGGTGCAAACACAACATGTTTTCTACCCTTATCTCCAGCAAATTTATATTTAGCATTCATGCGCTCAATGTTTTCCTTAGTTAACTCATGCATTTTTAAAATCAATTCAGCACGTTGTTTAGCATCAAAATTAACCTTCTCCGAAGATGGAAGAGGCAACAAATCAATAGGTGCACGAGGTAGGAAACCATACAAAACTTCAAAAGGGCACATCTTAGTAGTAGAATGCAATGAACGATTATAAGCAAATTCAATATGAGGCAAGCATTCCTCCCACATTTTCTTATTATTCTTCAAAACAGCCCTAAGCATAGTAGACAACGTTCTATTGACTACTTCAGTTTGTCCATCAGTTTGGGGGTGACAAGTAGTACTAAAAAGCAGTTTAGTCCCCAACTTAGCCCATAAACATCTCCAAAAGTGGCTAAGAAATTTAGTATCACGATCTGAAACAATAGTATTTGGCACACCATGCAAGCGAATAATTTCACGAAAGAACAAATCAGCAACATTAACAGCATCATCGCTTTTATGACATGGTATAAAGTGTGCCATTTTCGAGAATCTATCCACGACAACAAATATGCTATCCCTCCCCTTCTTTGTTCGAGGTAAACCTAATATGACAAGAACTCGGATTGGTGGTGGATATATGGTGGTAGATGGCAGCGGTGGTGGTATATGACAGCTGTGGTGGTATATGGATACGGATTCGAAGCGGTGGCGGATAAGCGGTGGTGGTAGATGGCAGGGGTGATGATGATGGTGCGGCGGCGGCGTGACAACTTATGACCAGAACTCGAAACTCTAAAAGACTAGACTCTAAGACCAGCAACTAGACACGACGATGCAACCGCAAATTCAACAAAGCAAAACCCTAAAAAGATTATGCAAAGGCTCAGATTGGTTCGGATATGATGAACTAACCCTAATTTTTTTTGTGGCTTTTTCGTGGACTGTAGGTATGAAGAACAGACTCGATCTAAACTACGAAAAACTGTAAAATCTCACCGAGCAACCTGGAAATCTGATACCACTTGATAGAGGCAAAGGTGTCCCGTCTTTCGATGAGATGGTGGATTTCGCTTTGGTGGAAGTCAACTTTGACGATCCGACTACGAACGTGCGAGGACGTCGCGCCTTAGCAATCGCTAAACCAACTCCGAGAGGTTATTGACCACGCCGGAGCACGATCAACCTGACCACGAGGGTCTGTTTCCTGCGAGCAAACGAAGAACAAGCAAGAAACTGAGATTGCAATCTGGATATTGCGAATATAAGATGAAAGCTTTATTGATCAAGGTGGGGTTCTATGACGCCTTTGTCTGGTCGTTGAACACAAACGAAGTACGCGAAGTTGCAGCTATGGCGAACTTTTAATCTAAACAAAACCCAAAGTCTAAACGATGCCCTAAGGGCTGTATATATGGAGGAAGAGGGGGGAATTTCGTGGCCCTTGGTGGAGGGGTCCGAAATCAACCCTATCTCTTGTTTCCCCACACATACGGACTCTAAAAATAGCCTATACTGATGTATTTCGAAATTACATGGGCCTGGCCCAATAATAAGGTGACGCAGCACCTAAAACAGCCTCGGGACGAAATTTATGAAGTGGCGTCTTGTATATTTCGTCCAAGGCTTCATGCACCCATTATGGTGGCTTCAAAGTCCTGAAATCATCACTTGTAACTCCGTTCTTGTTTCCCTTGCGTATGCCATCATCTCCATGCTTGTTCTTGCTCCAATGTTCATCCTTCTCCAAGCTAGGCCCTTCATTTGTAAGCAAAACAAATGTATCCAATTTAGGCAGCATCATATTCTCATGAACATTAGAATCATTACCAAGAAACGAAAGTACCTGGTAATTTAGTTGGCGTGCACGAGCTCTAGTAATTGGTCCAGTATGTATAGCAGCAGGGGCTGTGGGTGTAACAATTGTATTGATGTCCTCATCACGTAGAGAGAGCCATCAGAACGTGCCTACACTTCCAGCATACGTTTTCTGAGAGAGAGCCACCTACTCATGTGTTGAGACCAAGATATTCCATTCCAGCCACAAGAATCTTGATCATCTTTCCACCTACTCACGTGCCTACACTTCCCCAAGTTGCTTTCCACTAAAATCATCTTTCCACCAAATCCAAATCTATGAGAGAGAGTGAAGTGTTGGGGAGACTATCATTTGAAGCACAAGAGCAAGGAGTTCATCATCAACAACCCCATCTATTACCTTTTGGAGAGTGGTGTCTCCTAGATTGGTTAGGTGTTACTTGGGAGCCTCCAAAAAGATTGTGGAGTTGAACCAAGGAGTTTGTACGGGCAAGGGATCGCCTACTTCATGAAGATCTACCCTAGTGAGGCAAGTCCTTCATGGGCGATGGCCATGGTGGGATAGACAAGGTTGCTTCTTCATGGACCCTTCGTGGGTGGAGCCCTCTATGGACTTGTGCAGCCGTTACCCTTTGTGGGTTGAAGTCTCCATCTACGTGGATGTATGATAGCACCAACTATCGAAACCACGCCAAAAATCTCCCTGTCTACATTGCGTTTGCTCCCTCCAAACTCCTCCCATTACCTTCATGTGTAATGTTTTTACATTCCGCTGCTATACTCTTAGACTTGCATGTGTAGGTTGATTGCTTGACTTGTGATAAGTTGCTAAAATCTACCAAGACTTAAAATTGGGAAAGGCTAGATTTTTGTTTGGTCAAGTAGTCTAATCACCCCCTCTAGACATACTTTCAATCCTACAAGTGGTATCAGAGCTTTTGTCTCCATTTGCCTTGATTTCCATAGCTTTGGTGATCATAGCCTTGGTTTCACAACCTAGGAGAGTATGGCGTCTTGCGAGAGAAATTACCACCAAGAGGTCCTTACTTTGATGGTACTAATTTTGCTAGTTGGAAGCATAAGATGAAAATGAGTATTCTTGGACATAACCCCACCGTTTTGGCTATTGTTGAAGGAAATATGCCCTAGAGGCAATAATAAAGTTATTATTTATTTCCTTATATCATGATAAATGTTTATTATTCATGCTAGAATTGTATTAACCGGAAACTTAGTGCATCTGTGAATACATAGACAAACAGAGTGTCACTCGTATGCCTCTACTTGACTAGCTCGTTGAATCAAAGATGGTTAAATTTCCTAACCATACACATGAGTTGTCATTTGATTAACGGGTTCACATCATTAGAGAATGATGTGATTGACTTGACCCATCTGTTAGCTTAGCACGATGATCATTTAGTTTGTTGCTTTTGCTTTCTCCATAACTATTCATGTTCCTATGACTATGAGATCATGCAACTCCCGAATACCGGAGGAACACTTTGTGTGCTACCAAATGTCACAATGTAACTGGGTGATTATAAAGGTGCTCTACAGGTTTCTCCCATGGTGTTTGTTGAGTTAGCATGAATCGAGATTAGGATTTGTCACTCTGATTGTCGGAGAGGTATCTCTGGTCCCTCTCGGTAATGCACATCACTATAAGCCTCGCAAGCAATGTGACTAATGAGTTAGTTACGGGATGTTGCATTACGGAATGACTAAAGAGACTTACCGGTAACGAGATTGTACTAGGTATTGAGATACCAATGATCGAATCTTGGGCAAGTAACATACCGATGACAAAGGGAACAACGTATACCGTTATGTGGTTTGACCGATAAAGATCTTCATAGAATATGTAGGAACCAATATGAGCATCCAGGTTCCACTATTGGTTATTGACTGGAGATCATTCTCGGTCATGTCTACATAGTTCTCGAACCCGTAGGGTCCGCACGCTTAACGTTCGGTGACGATCGGTATTACGAGTTTATGTGTTTTGATGTACCAAGGGTTGTTGGAGTCCCGGATTTGATCACGGACATGACAAGGAGTCTCGAAATGGTCGAGATGTAAAGTTCGATATATTGGAAGCCTATATTTGGATATCAGAATGGTTCTGAGTGGTTCGGGCATTTTTCCGGAGTACCGGGAGGTTACCGGCACCCCCCGGGGAGTATATGGGCCTTATTGGGCCTTAGTGGAATATAGGAGAGGGAAGGGAAAAGAGGGAGGCGTGCCCCCCAAGCCCAATCTGAATTGGGAGGGGGTCGGCCCCCCTTTCCTTCCTCCCTCTCTCCTCCTTCCTTCCTCTCCTACTCCTACTTGGAAGGGCTCCTACTTCTACTAGGAAAGGGGGAATCCTACTCCCGGAGGGAGTAGGACTCCCCCGGGGCGCTCCATAGAGAGGGCCGGCCCTCCCCCTCCTTCACTCCTTTATATACAGGGGAAGGGGCACCCCATGGACACACAAGTTGATCAGTTGATCTTTTAGCCGTGTGCGGTGGCCCCCTCCACCATAATCCACCTCAGTTATTATCGCAGCGGTGCTTAGTCGAAGCCCTGTTTCGGTAGAATCATCATCACCGTCATCACGTCGTCGTGCTGACTAACTCTCCCTCGAAGCTCTACTGGATCGTAAGTTCGCGGGACATCACCGAGCTGAATGTGTGTAGATCGCGGAGGTGTCGTACGTTCGGTACTAGGGATCGGTCGATCGTGAAAACGTATGACTACATCAACCGCGTTGCCATAACGCTTCCGCTTATGGTCTACGAGGGTATGTGGACAATACTCTTTCCTCTCGTTGCTATGCATCACCATGATCTTGCGTGTGCGTAGGAATTTTTTGAAATTACTGCATTTCCCAACAGTGGCATCCGAGCCAGGTTGATGCATAAATGTTATATGCACGAGTAGAACACAAAGGAGTTGTGGGCGTGGGTATATACATATTGCTTGCCATCACTAGTTGATTCTTGATTCAGTGGCATTGTTGGATGAAGCGGCCCAGACCGACATTACGCATACGCTTACGCGAGACTGGTTCAACTGACATGCGTCGCACACAGGTGGCTAGTGGGTGTCAGTTTCTCCAACTTTAGTTGAATTGGATTCAATGAACAGGGTTCTTTCTAAAGATCAAAAAGCAATCACTATACCACGTCGTGGTTTTTGATGCGTAGGTAAGAACGGTTCTTGCTCAGCCCGTAGCAGCCACGTAAAACTTGCAACAACAAAGTAGAGGACGTCTAACTTGTTTTTGTAGGGCTTGTTGTGATGTGATATGGTCAAGACGTGATCAGATATAAGTTGTTGTATGAGATGATCATGTTTTGTTGAAGTTATCGGCAACTGGCAGAATCCTTACAATTGTCTCTTTATTGCATAAGATGCAAGCGCCAAATAATTGCTTTACTTTATCGCTATGCGATAGCAATAGTTGCAAGAGCAATAGTTGGTGAGACGACCATGTGATGACACGTTGATAGAGATCAACATGATGGAGATCATGGTGTCATGCCGGTGACTATAGAGATCATGACGGTACTGTGGAGATGGAGATCAAAGACGCAAGATGATCATGGCCATATCATGTCACATATTTTGATTGCATGTGATGTTTATCTTTTATGCATCTTATTTTGCTTAGTTCAGCGGTAGCATTATAAGATGATCTCTCACTAAATTTCAAGGTATAAGTGTTCTCCCTGAGTATGCACCGTTGCAACAATTCGTCGTGCCGAGACACCACGTGATGATTGAGTGTGATAAGCTCTACATTCACATACAATGGGTGCAAGCCAGTTTTGCACACGCGGAATATTCGGGTCAAACTTGACGAGCCTAGCATATGCAGATATGGCCTCGGAACACTGGAGACCGAAAGGTCGAGCGTGAATCATATAGTAGATATGATCCAGTGATGTTCACCATTGAAAACTACTCCATCTCACGTGATGATCGGACATGGTTTAGTTGATTTGGATCACGTGATCATTTAGATGACTAGAGGGATGTCTATCTAAGTGGGAGTTCTTAAGTGATATGATTAATTGAACTTTAATTTATCATGAACTTAGTCCTGATAGTATTTGCATAACAATGTTGTAGATCAATAGCTCGCAATGTAGCTCCCCGTTTATTTTTGATATGTTCCTAGAGAAAAAATAAGTTGAAAGATGATAGTAGCAATGATGCGGACTGGGTCCGTGATCTGAGGATTATCCTCATTGCCACACAGAAGAATTATGTCCTTGATGCACCGCTAGGTGACAGACCTATTGCAGGAGCAGATGCACATGTTATGAATGTTCGACAAAGCTCAGTATGGTGACTACTTAAAGTTTAGTGCACCATGCTTTATGGCTTAGAACCAGGACATCAAAAACTTTTTGAACGCCATAGAACATATAAGATGTTCTAAGAGTTGAAATTGGTATTTCATACCCATGCCCGTGTCGAGAGGTATGAGACCTCTGACAGTACTTTGCCTACAAGGTGGAGGAGAATAGCTCAACCAGTGAGCATGTGCTCAGATTGTCTGGGTACTACAATTGCTTGAATCAAGTGGGAGTTAATCTTCCAGATAAGATTGTAATTGGTAAAGTTCTATAGTCACTATCATCAAGTTACTAGAACTTAGTGCTAAACTATAATATGCAAGGGATGACAAAAGTAATTCCCAAGCATTTCGCGATGCTGAAATCGGTGAAGGTAGAAATCAAGAAATATCATCAAGTGTTGATGGTTAACAAGACCACTAGTTTCAAGAAAAGGGCAAAGGGAAAGAAAGAGGAACTTCAAAGAAGAGAGGCAAGCAAGTTGCCACTCCCATGAAGAAGCTCAAAGCTAGATCCAAGCCTGAAACTGAGTGCTTCTACTGCAAATGAAATGGTCACTGGAAGTGGAACTGCCCTAGATACTTGGCGGATAAGAAGGATGGCATACTGAACAAAGGTATATTGGATATACATGTTATTGATGTGTACTTTACTAGTGTTTATAGCAACCCCTAGGTATTTGATACTGGTTCAGTTGCTAAGAGTAGTAACTTGAAATGGGAGTTTCAAAATAAACAGAGACTAGTTAAGGGCGAGGTGATGATTTATGTTGGAAGTGATTCCAAGGTTGATAAGATCACCATCGCACACTCCCTTAACCTTCATGATTAGTGTTAAACCTAAAATAAATGATATTTGGTGTTTGTGTTGAGCATGAATATGATTGGATCATTTTTATTGCAATATGATTATTCATTTAAGTCAAATAATAATTATTGTTCTATTTACATGAATAAAACCTTCTATGGTCATACACTCAATATAAATAGTTTATTGAATATCGATCACACATATTAAAAATATTGAAGCCAAAAGATGCAAAGGTAATAATGATAGTGCAACTTATTCGTGGCACTGCTGTTTAGGTCATATTGGTGTAAAGAGCATGAAGAAACTCCATGCTAATGGGCCTTTGGAATCACTTGAATATGAATCACTTGATGCTTGCGAACCATGCCTCATGGGCAAGATGACTAAGACTCTATTTTCCGGAACAATGGAGCGAGCAATTAACTTATTGGAAATAATACATACTGATGTATGCGGTACGATGAGTGTTGAGGCTCGCGGTGGGTATCACTGTTTTCTGACCTTAACAGATGATTTGAGCAGATATGGGTATATCTACTTGATGAAACATAAGTCTGAAACATTTGAAAAGTTCAAAGATTTTCAGAGTGAAGTGGAAAATCATCATAACAAGAAAATAAAGTTTCTACGATCTAGTTGTGGTGACGAATATTTGAGTTACGAGTTTGGTCTTCAACTAAAACAATGTGGAATAGTTTCACAAATTCATGCCACTTGGAACACCACAGCATAATGGTGTGTTCGAATGTCATAACCGTACTTTATTGGATATAGTGCAATCTATGATGTCTCTTACCGATTTGCCACTATCGTTTTGGGGTTATGCATTAGAGACAACTACATTCACATTAAATAGGGCACCGTCTAATCTGTTGAGACGACACCATATGAACTATGGTTTGGCTAGAAACCTAAGCTGTCATTTCTTAAAGTTTGGGGTTGTGATGCTTATGTGAAGAAGTTTCAGCCTGATAAGCACAAACCCAAATCGGAAAAGTGCGTCTTCATAGGATACCCCAAAGAAACTGTTGGGTACACCTTCTATCACAGATCCAAAAGGCAATATCTTTGTTGCTAAGAGTGGATCCTTTCTAGAGAAGAAGTTTCTCTCGAAAGAAGTGAGTGGGAGGAATGTAGAACTTGATAAGGTGATTGTACCTTCTCCTGAATTGGAAAGTAGGTCATCACAGAAATCAGTTCTAGTGATTTCTACGCCAATTAGTGAGGAAGCTAATGATGATGATCATGAAAATTCAGATCAAGTTACTACCGAACCTCATAGGACAACCAGAGTATGGTCCGCACCAGAGTGGTACGGTAATCCTCTCTGGAAGTCATGTTACTAGACCATGATGAACCTACGAACTATGAGGAAGTGATGATGAGCCCAGATTCCGCGAAATGGCTTAAGGCCATGAAATCTGAGATGGGATCCATGTATAAAGAACAAAGAATGGACTTTGATTGACTTGCCCAATGATTGGCAAGCCATAGAAAATAAATGGATCTTGAAGAGGAAGATGAACAATGATAGTAGTGTTACTATCTACAAAGCTCGAACTATCGCAAAAATGTTTTCGACAAGTTCAACGTGTTGACTACGATGAGATTTTCTCACTCGTATCGATTCTTAAAAGTCTGTCTGAATCATGTTAGCAGTTGCCGCATTTTATGAAATCTAGCAAATGGATGTCAAAACGGCATTCCTTAATGGATTTCTTAGAGAAGAGTTGTATATGATGCTACCAGAAGGTTTTGTCGATCCTAAAGGGGCTAACAAAGTGAGCAAGCTCCAGCGATCCATCTATGGACTGGTGCAAGCATCTCGGAGTTGGAATATATGCGTTGATAAAGTGATCAAATCATATGGTTTTATACAGACTTGCGGTGAAGCCTGTATTTACAAGAAAATGAGTGGGAGCACTACAACATTTATGATAAGTATATGTGAATGACATATTGTTGATCGTAAATAATGTAGAATTTTCTAGAAAGCATAAAGGAGTGTTTGAAAAGAGTTTTTCAAAGAAAGACCTCGATGATGCTGCTTACACATTAAGCATCAAGATCTATAGAGATAGATCAAGATGCTTGATCAGTTTTTTCAATGAGTACATACCTTGACAAGATTTTGAAGTAGTTAAAAATGGAACAGTCAAAGAAGGAGTTCTTGCCTGTGTTGCAAGGTGTGAAGTTGAATAAAGACTCAAAACCCGACCACGGCAGAAAATAGAAAGAGAATTAAAAGTCATTCCCTATGCCTCAGTCATAGGTTCTAGAAAGTATGCTATGCTGTTTACCATTCCTATTGTATACCTTAGCATGATTATGGCAAGGGAGTACAATAGTGATCTAGGAGTAGATCACTGGACATCGGTCAAAATTATCCTTAGAGGACTAAGAAAATATTTCTCGGTTATGGAGGTGAAAAAAGAGTTCGTCGTAAAGAGTTACGTCGATGCAAGCTTTTTACATCGATCTAGGTGACTCTAAGTCTCGATCTGGATACATATTGAAAGTGGGAGCAATTAGCTAGAATAGCTACGTGCAGAGCATCGTAGACATAGATATTTGCGAAATACATACGGATCTGAATGTTGCAAACCCGTAGACTAAACTTCTCTCACAAGCAAAACATGATCACTCTTTGGGTGTTAATCACATAGCGATCTGAACTAGATTATTGACTGTAGTAAACCATTGGGTATTAGTCACATGGATATGTGAAGTAATCACATAAAGATGTGAACTAGATTATTGACTCTAGTGCAAGTGGGAGACTGAAGGAAATATGCCCTAGAGGCAATAATAAATTTATTATTTATTTCCTTATATAATGATAAATGTTTATTATTCATGCTAGAATTGTATTAACTGGAAACTTAGTACATGTGTGAATACATAGACAAACAGAGTGTCACTAGTATGCCTCTAGTTGACTAACTCATTGAATCAAAGATGGTTAAGTTTCCTAACCATAGACATTAATTGTCATTTTATTAACGGGATCACATCATTAGAGAATGATGTGATTGACTTGACCCATCTGTTAGCTTATCACGATGATCGTTTAGTTTGTTGCTTTTGCTTTCTCCATAACTATACATGTTCCTATGCAACTCCCAAATACCAGAGGAACACTTTGTGTGCTACCAAACGTCACAACGTAACTGGGTGATTATGAAGGTGCTCTATAGGTCTCTCCGATGGTGTTTGTTGAGTTGGCATGAATCGAGATTAGGATTTGTCACTGCGATTGTCGGAGACGTGTCTCTAGGCCCTCTCGATAATGCAGATCACTATAAGCCTTGCAAGCAATGTGACTAATGAGTTAGTTACGGGATGTTGCATTACGGAATGAGTAAAGAGACTTACTGGTAACAAGATTGAACTAGGTATTGAGATATTGATGATCGAATCTTGGGCAAGTAACATACCGATGACAAAAGGAACAACGTATACCGTTATGCAGTTTGACCGGTAAAGATCTTCATAGAATATGTAGGAACCAATATGAGCATCCAGGTTCTGCTATTGGTTATTGACTGGAGATGAGTCTCGGTCATGTCTACATAGTTCTCGAACCCGTAGGGTCCGCATGCTTAACGTTCGGTGACGATCGGTATTACGAGTTTATGTTTTTGATGTACCGAAGATTGTTCGAGTCCCGGATTTGATCACAGACATGAAGAGGAGTCTCGAAATGGTTGAGATGTAAAGATCGATATATTTGAAGCCTATATTGGGACATCGGAATGGTTCCGGGTGGTTCGGGCATTTTTCCAGAGTACCGGGAGGTTACCGGAACCCCGAGTATATGGGCTTTATTGGGCCTTAGTGGAATAGAGGAGAGGGAAGGGAAAAGACGGAGCCCCCCCAAGCCCAATCCGAATTGGGAGGGGGGCCGGCCCCCCTTTCCTTCCTCCCTCTCTCCTCCTTCCTTCCTCTCCTACTCCTACTTGGAAGGGATCCTACTTTTACTAGGAAAGGGGGGAATCCTACTCCCGGAGGGAGTAGGACTCCCCCAGGGAGCGCCTTAGAGAGGGACGGCCCTACCCCTCCGCCACTCCTTTATATACGGGGAAGGGGGCACCCCATGGACACACAAGTTGATCAGTTGATCTTTTAGCCGTGTGCGGTGCCCCCCCTCCACCATAATCCACCTCGGTTATATTGTAGCGGTGCTTAGGCGAAGCCCTATTCCGGTAGCATCATCATCACTGTCATCACGCCGTCGTGCTGACGAAACTCTCCCTCGAAGCTCTACTGGATCGTGAGTTCGCGGGACATCACCGAGCTGAACGTGTGCAGATCGAGAGGTGCCGTACATTCGATACTAGGGATCGGTCGACCGTGAAGACGTACGACTACATCAACCATGTTATCATAATGCTTCCGCTTACGGTCTACGAGAGTACGTGGATGATACTCTTCCCTCTCGTTTCTATGCATCACCATGATCTTGCGTGTGCATAGGATTTTTTTGAAATTATTGCATTTCCCAACAATTGTGTGTATTGGCTTGCAAGGTGAATTCTTCGATGGGAGAGAACCGAATCATGAAGCTACCGTGGAAGAATTGAAGATGCTGCAATACAATGCTCAAGCTTGCGATATCCTCTTCAACGGATTGTGCCCCGAAGAATTCAACAAAATCAGCCATCTTAAGAATGCAAAGGAAATTTGGGATACTTTGGTTGATATGCACGAAGGTACCGACTCCATCAAGGAATCCAAATTGAATGTGCTTCAAAGTCAGCTTGACAAGTTTAAAATGAAGGATGGTAAAGGTGTCGCTGAAATGTACTCTAGGTTTGCTCTCATCACAAATGAGATTGCCGGCTTAGGAAGTGAAGAGATGACCGATAGATTCTTCATCAAGAATATCCTAAGAGCCTTGGATAGAAAATATGATACCGTGTGCACATTGATCCAAATGATGCCCAAATACAAAGATCTCAAGACAACGGAAGTGATTGGAAGAATTGGTGCTCATGAGAGGTCACTCAAGGATAAAGAAGAGGTTCACAACAAGTCTAGTGGTGCTTACAAAGCCTCATGTGATGCTTCCACGTCATCAAGTGAGAAACAATCCTTCAATGAAGAATTGAGCCTAATGGTGAAGAATTTCAACAAGTTCTACAAGAGTAGAAGCAAAGAAAGAAGTTCCAAGTCAAGGTCCTACAATGATAAAAGATCTTCGAGTCATGAATGTAATTGGTACAGTTGTGGAAGACCCGGACACTACTCAAATGAGTGTATGCCCCCTACAAAAGAAGAGAAGATTCACCCAAAAGGAGAAGTAGAAGAGAAGAATCACCTCCAAGAGAGAGAAGGACTAGAGATGATCGTTATGAATGAAGAACATCTCGGGGAAGCAAGGATTCAGAAAGGAATGACATGTCATCAAGGAGCTACACAAAACGAAGACATCAAGCTCACGTTGGTGAATGGGTATCTGGTTTCGACTCTGACAATCACTCCGAAAGAAGTTATCACTCTGACTCCAAATATACTCAAGATGAAGGTGTTACCGGTCTAGCACTTGTGTCAACCAACTCCTACGACATATTTGACTCACCAAATGAAGGAATTGGAATATGCTTCATGGCTAATGGCCCAAAGGTATCACAGCTCGAGTATGTTGATTTCAAGAGTGATGAAGATGATTTGCTAGGTGATGATGATTTACTTGTTGACAACTCTAGTGATGAAAACTGTGATGAAATTGCTATTAATCATGCTAATCAAGATAAAACAAATGATGATGATAAGAAGGAGATTGAGCGTCTAACTAAAGAACTAAACACTGTTAAGTTAGCTCATGAAACTACCTTAGAAGATCATCGAGAACTTTTAAAGACTCATGAGAAGCTACGCTTTGAAAAGCTCAACCTTGAGCAAGAGCATGGGTTCTTAAAAGCAATCAATGATGATCTTCGCAACAAAAGTTCTTCTTACATTGCCAAGCGTTTACTCTTGTCTACTTACATGCCACAAGTAAAATCTAGCAACAAGAACAAGAAGGATTCTTCTTCTAGTAGTAACAATAATCATGTTAAATCCAATATTGTTGCTTCTAGTAGTTCTCTTGATTCCACTAATGATTCTCTTAGCCAAGATACACTTGAGCAAGAAAATAGCTTATAGAGGGGAATTCTAGAGAAAGGTGTTTACAAGAGCCTTGCCGGATGTAAGCAATTTGAGGAAATTGTACGCAAGCAAGGAAGGCACCGGAAGAATCATGGTGTTGGTTTTGAACGGAAGTTCAATGCCAATGGTGTTGACTGGGAAGAAGATCAATACCCCAAAACGAAGTTTGTTCCCCAAGAAGAGAAGTATGATCCTACTTCTTTCCAAGGGACACAAGCTCAAGATGATCTGCCACCACAAGACCACAAGCAAAAAGGCAAGGACATGCTTCAAGTGGAGATTGATGCATTTGAATAAGCACCCAAGGCCTTGGTCAAGTGGGTTCCCAAGACTACATCAGGTTCTACTTCATCAAGTACGACTACAACTCCAAGGATTCCCATCAACGGGATGCTTATCCCGAAGAAGAACTAGAGATTTATTGAGGGTGACTCCGCCAACATACTTCACTCATATCATCTTTGCGGGAACAAGTGCAAACAACTTCCACATCTTGCACTAGTTCAAGGAGTCACAAACCCTCTTGTTGGTAAGACAAGGGACAAGGTAACCTAATGCTTTCATGGACATCATCTTGTGTGAACCTCATTCTATGTCTATGGATATCATTGTTTGTTCCTTGTGGGACTAACCCGTGTAGGTATTGAAAGTGCAACTCACTCTGAATGATCTACATCAACATTGAGCATCCACATCTTCAACATCTACATGAAGTCTTGATCGACAAAACCCAAGGTTAGTTCATCCCTCTTAGGGGGATATCACATCTAGGGGAGCTTTACTCTAAATATTGAGCTAAAGCAACTCTAATGGTGTGAACACAACAATGCTTTTATGTAAAAGTGGTAACCCCACTTGTGCTTAAACAATGAGTATGACCTACGATCAAATGATCTCATTTGACTCCTTAGTCAATATACGCATATATAGATGACCTAGTCATCGCCAATTGCTTGATAGATGCTAGAGTGTTTGTGCATGCTTTGTCACATATTTCATTTGACATTTTATTGTGTAAGCATCTTGATTGCATATTTTACTCATTCGAAGACATCCATTTGTTTCTTTGATTGTTTGGCTCTTTCTTTTGCCAAATGGATGGGCAAGAATGCCTAAGAACTTCCTCTAGCTATCTATGCTTTTCTCGTCTCAAACACTATTCATGCTACATCATAAAGTTTGATCAAGTCATATTCGAACACTTTGTGTGAGGAGCCCTTGGAGTCCCCAATTCGTCATAGACCTAAACTTCCAAAACCTCACTGTGCATTTTGGTCTGACTGATTCATCCTTTTCGGTCTGACCGAGTTCACTGAGTTGATCTAGGTTGTCAATCTCGGTGCAACCGATTAGAAATTTTTGGTCACACCGAGTTGCAGTAACCGCTTGCGATTCTGCATCTCAGTGCCACCAAGTTGTTCCACTTCATCCTTTTCGGTCTGACCGAGTTCACTGAGTTGATCTAGGTTGTCAATCTCGGTGCAACCGATTAGAACTTTTCAGTCACACCGAGTTGCAGTAACCGCTTGTGATTCTGCATCTCAGTGCCACCAAGTTGTTCCACTCAGTCACACCGACAGTGTCAGGATATATATATATATACCGTCGGGTTGAACTTTGGAAATTTCTCCAAAACCCCTCATCCCGCGCGTGTCCTGCTCTGCCGCCTCGGGTCTCCAGATCGTCCTCTTGTTCCCAGCAACCTCTTGCCGCTGGTCTCCATTGCCCTTAACGGAATTCAACCCCGCCGTTGCCGCGGTAGCGAACTCACCGCCAAACTAGGGTATGAGTTTGAAACTTTGTGTTGTTCCTTACTCCGATTCTTAGCACAAATCAAATGCCATGTTCTTTACCACGTATGAGATCATCCTGTCCAGCAAGAACATCCCTTAGATTATATTTGATTCGAAACTTTAGGGTTAGGTTTCCGCCGAACTCATCTCAGACCGACCGAGTTGTGGAAATCGGTTGCACCAATTTGACCCAGGCCATTGCACTTGCACTTTTTGGTCTGAACAAAAGTTGCAAATCGGTGTGACCGAGTTCAACTCTCTGCAAAACCCAAGCAATCTCGGAGTCACCGAATTGTGTCTTGGTCCGACCGAGTTCACTAGTTTAGACTCCAAAAGTTGCTTCGGTGTCACCGAGTTTATCAAATCGGTAGCTCTGAAATGCTTTCCGTGGAAAACTAAAACTAAGTTTTTGACTCATTTGTTTTTCAAAAACTCTGCACTTTGTGATGCTCATCCACTCTGCCTCATCTATATTTATTCACAGGGTCAGCAATCAGTTTGCTCTGCTAGTGTGTCTGACCAGAGTGATAGCCAAAGCAAGTCAGAAGAGCAGATGCACCTGAGTGAGGGAACTAGTCCCTCTAGCAGCTATGATGAGGGCAGCAGGAGCACTCCAAGCAATTTGCCCAAGGCAGCTACAAGGACAAGGAAGAAGAGAAACTCAGACTCAGAGGATGAGGATTATGTTGCAGCTGAGGAGGAAGTGAGCTCCAAGAAAAAGGTGCTACAAAAGGAATATGCTGCTGCAGCTGCAACAAAGCCTGGCATGCTCAAGAAGGCCCCTGTAAAGAGGGTGCCAACCTTAAAGGTCAGGGCCTCAACCGTTGAAACTTCCAAGTCAAATGTTGAAGAGGCTGCTGTAGAGGGTAAGAAAAGGAAAGAGAGGGTCAAGAAGACCATTGCCAAAGTTGTCGGCAGATCGTCTATGATGACAGATCCAGCTGAAGAAAAAGAGGAAGATGATGCTGCACCAGCACCCAAGACACAAAAGCTGATGTGAGATGCCATCAAGTCCGAGGTTGCCCCTTCTAAGCCCAAGACTGCCCCCCCAAAGTTTCTGCTCCAGCTCCAAAGACTGCACCCAAGAGGAGCACAAGAAATATTTTTGCTATTGAAAAGAACAAGGCCCCAGTGCCTGAGATTGATGAAGAAGATGCTGAAGCCCAAGTGCTTAGGAAGCTCAAACCCAAGATTCCAGATCATGATGACAGCCATCCAGTGGCAGAAGATATGAACATTAGGAAGGATGCAGGTCTCAGACTTTGGAGGCAAACTGATCCATATGCTGCAAGGAGAAGGACTATTGTGGACTACATGCTCCATACCAAAGAGCAGCACGATTTCTATGCGACCATCTTGCTTGACAAGAAGCCCATTGTGTGTGATATGAAGTGGGCAGATTGGGAATACATTGATGAGAATGAAGATCATTTTCCAGGAGTTCATGAAAGTTCCAGATCTTCTTTGTGGGTCAAAAAATCACTAAGTGGAATGACAAGCTTATTATGCAATTCTGCTCCACAACACACTTCTATCCTGATGGTAGAATTGTTTGGATGTCTGAGGGTATAAGGTACCAATCAACAGTTGCTGAGTGGGCCAAATTGATCAATGCCCCTGAAGAGCATGAGGATGACTTGGATGTCTATGCCAATAAGAAGAAAGACCACAAATCAATGGCCAACATGTACAGGGAGATTCCTGACAAAGCCTTGGAAACTCATAAGCTGGGCTGTGTTCATTATCTGCTATTTGGTTTGGCCACAATCAACATTATATTGAGGCATACATTGTTGCCCAAATCTGGAGATCGCAAGATGATCAGAGGCCATTCCATCAACTTGCTGCAATTGTTTGATGTGCCCCAGAAATTCACAGTCATGAGCCTAATTATGGAAACAATCAAGAGGATAGCTGCAGATCAGAAGATATCATGTGGGTATGCTCCACACATCCAGGTGCTCATCAACTCCAAGATGGGCACAGACACTTATATTTTGGACAAGGAGCGTCTACCCTTGAGACCAGATTTTGAGGACAACACTGTTGTCATGACTAAAGAAGATCCCACATCTCCACAGGCACAAGAGAAAAGAGAGAAAGCTGCAAAGATGCCAAGTGCTGAGGAGGCATCTCAAGTGTTTCTCAAGAGCTAACAAGATCAACTTGGATATCTGATTCAAGCAACCTTGAGGATTGAGAAAGGATTGGCCACCCTAACTCATAACCAAGAGAGCTTGGAAAGGATCATTGAGACTAAGTTCTATGATCTTGATTTAAAAGTGACAGAGATGCAGACAATAGTTGAGCAGCTCCAGTAAGAAGCTGAGGAGAGGAAAGGGTAGGCTACCACAGATGCCTTTCAGATAGTGCCAAGAGGTCAGAGATCTGCTGCAGTGCCACTGACTGATATTACAGCTACAACATCAGCACCTGCAGCCATAGCATCAGTGCCACCTCCAGTTGCCACTCCACCACCTCCAACAACTTCAACAGATGCATTCATCCTTGGAGTCCTCTCAATGCCTCCTCCCGAAGATCAAGCCTAGAGAGACGCATAGCACTATGCATTTTCAAACTTTTTGGTAACTTGTTGCCAAAGGGGGAGAAATGTATAGATCATAGGCTTCGAGAGAGAGTGTTTTGCTTTGCTTCTTTTGTCTCTTGCTATTTGGTTAATACTTTTGTGTGCTTGCTTGATACTCTATGTCTATGTGTGTGAGATACTTATTTGATCATGTGTTTGATCATATCCTACATTAGCGCTTATGCTTGAATGATGTTATCTTTTTTATATCTCTTGCATGATCATTCACTTTGCCTTGGTGATGAGTGCATGTTTTTACCTTTTATCATTTTGAGCGCTCCACCAAGATGTATGTGACATGGAAGAGTAACCCATGATCCTAATAGATTGTGCATTTGCATTCAAAAGCAAATTTTAAATAATTTACAAATTTAGGGGGAGCTCTTACTTATCACATACTTCTCAAAGCGACGATGCATTTAAATCTTATAATCATTTGTCAAAGCTTTGACCTATATGTTGTCATCAATTACCAAAAGGGGGAGATTGAAAGTGCACCTATCCATGGGTGATATTGGTAATTCCTATCAACATATAGCTCATTGAACTAATGCTCTTTCAAGATGATTATTTCAGAAAGCTCAATGATTGGCATGGCATGGACTAGGAATGTGGATCCCTCAAAATGCTAATGACACACATTGGCTCAAGCTCAAGGCTCTACATTCTCATTTTAGTGATACAAGATCACATAGAGTCCATAGGAAAAGCCAATACTATTAAAAGGGGATGTGGTGTTGCTTAATGGCTTGCTTGCTCAAAATGCTTAGTGATATGCTCCAAAATCCCTCAACCACTTTCTCATTTCCACATATGCCGCAAACCAAAAGTCAAACATGGCCACACAGATTTGATCTATCCAGCGTCATTGAGTTCACTTGACGTAGCCATAGCCAGAAACCCTAATCAGTTCGGTCCCACCGATAGGGATCTTGGTCTCACCGAGATGGGATTGCAAACTCTCTGTTACCCTTCGTAACGTTTCGGTCTAACCGAGATGAGCGATCGGTCCCACTGAGATCGCAATGCAAACTCTTTGTTTCCCTTTCATAACGTTTCGGTCCCACCGAGTTTGCCTGAACAACTCTCTGTTTTCCTAGTATACAAATCGGTCTCACCAAGTTTATGTGATCGGTGTCACCGAGATTACGTTATGCCCTAACCCTAATGAAATCGGTCCAACTGAGTTGACATGTCGGTCCCACTGAAAAGCTTAACGTTCACATTTTGAACAGAATTGGTCTGACCGAGTTTCATGATTCGGTCCCACCGATTTGGTAAATTGTGTGTAACGGTTAGATTTTGTGTGGAGGCTATATATACCCCTCTACCCACTCTTCATTCATGGAGAGAGCCGTCTGAGTGTGCCTACACTTCCAGCATACATTTTCTGAGAGAGAGCCACCTACTCATGTGTTGAGACCAAGATATTCCATTCCAACCACAAGAATATTGATCTCTAGCCTTCCCGAAGTTGCTTTCCACTCAAATCATCTTTCCACAAAATCCAAATCTGAGAGAGAGAGTTGAGTGTTGGGGAGACTATCATATGAAGCACAAGAGCAAGGAGTTCATCCTCAACACACCAGCTATTACCTTTTGGGGAGTGGTGTCTCCTAGATTGGTTAGGTGTCACTTGGGAGCCTCCGACAAGATTGTGGAGTTGAACCAAGGAGTTTGTACAGGCAAGGAGATCGCCTACTTCGTGAAGATCTACCCTAGTGAGGCAAGTCCTTCGTGGGCGATGGCCATGGTGGGATAGACAAGGTTGCTTCTTCATGGACCCTTCGTGGGTGGAGCCCTCCGTGGCGTGCAACCATTACCCTTCGTGGGTTGAAGTCTCCATCAACGTGAATGTACGATAGCACCACCTATCGGAACCATGCCAAAAATCCCCGTGTCTACATTGCATTTGCTCCCTCCAAACTCCTCCCTTTACCTTCATGTGCAATGTTTTTACATTCCAGTGCTATACCCTTAGACTTGCATGTGTTGGTTGATTGCTTAACTTGTGATAAGTTGCTAAAATCTACCAAGACTTAAAATTGGGAAAGGGCTAGATTTTTATTTGGCCAAGTAGTCTAATAACCCCTCTAGACATACTTTCGATCCTACAAGGGGCCCTTGCCACCCTGCGGCCGCGAGTCCGAGAACCCAGGGGTGCTTTTGTCCGGGCACCCGGGGTGTCTAGGGGACCTCCGATCTTCCGCGTTCAGTCTTCCTGGTCCTTCTCTGTGGGGCTCCGTGCGTGCTTGAATCTTCCTCCCTGCTTCCTCATGGTGTTCTTCTCAATACCTAGTCAGGCAAAAAGTCTCCGCTCGAGGTAGAAACCATTTCTAATATGAAATCGAAGGGAGGTTGAAGAGGAAAGAGGTAACCTCGGTTTCGATTGCATGTGCACGTGTTCTTGTCATCGGTCCACTTGTTGTTCGTGGTGATGATGGAATGTTCATGGGCATGACCGTAGAATGCTCTGCATCATCTCCCCCCAACTTGAGGAAGATCTGCTCTCGAATCGTAAACCTCATCACCATGGAAACTGTAAAAATGGAAGGACTGTTGCGTTATGAAAATGTTGGTGGCCCTGATCATATATGTCTTCTCATGAGCAATATGTCTCATGACGATTCCTCCTTGTGAATTCTTAAAAATGAAAGAACATGACAAACACTTGAAAACCCCAAAAAGGTTACCAGGAGTGATTAGACAAGTGTTTGCATTTGTGTGGTGCCCAACAAGTGTTTCCATCATTATTATCATAAGAAAGTACAAGGGAGTGTGGCATGGTATGGAAGCATATGATGAAAGCACAACCAAAGGCATGAAGTTCAAGCAAACGAACATGCGTCACAAGTAAGTTCTCCAAGATCAATAAGCATAGCATGGTTGCACGCACGACAAGTAAATGTGAGAGAGGCAACTAATGGAGAAAAGCGAATATGATCAAGATAAATCATGTGAGAGGCATGAACATATATGCCATCAACCCAATGAAATGACCAATGATGGATCATGGGTGATGCAACAAGGCAAACAATCATAGTAGTCAAGGCATGCAAGCTAGTAGTGCGAAGATGCAACATACTCGAGGTAATCATGGACAATAATGTTTTGTGTGCAAATAGTAGGCATAGGCAATGCACATGACATATCGCAAGCACGAAAACAAACATGATCAAAGGATCATCATAGGCATGGGGCACAAGGCAAACATGGCAACAACAAGTGATATCTCCACCAAGCTTGCAAATACGCACACTAATACACAAATCAATGATCATGTATACTGCAAAGGAGGGGTGACAAATGCATGACAAAGGCATATGAATGATCATATCATGCAATGTGAACATGGCAATATGGGCAAAGGATATATAATGGACAATAACCCATAATCATGTGAGGGCCATGTAGAAGAAATGCACGAACTTCTTGTGCAAAGGAGGTTGGTAGAGGGTAAGTCACTAGTGGAGAGACGTGCTATACAAACGATTTTTACCTGCTTTCTGCAATGGAGTTTTAAACTATGGCCTTGTGAGTGTGTGTGATAGGTGGGGTCCTTCCCACACAACCTAGAAACCGTCGGGGATAGGCCCTCTGGCCACATAGGCGGGAAAAAAATGAGGTTGTGTGCGATCAGGCGAGGCATCGAAGCCCAATTGTTTCCATTTTATGTACATCCCACACAGTGAATCCTAGAAAAACATTTCCGTTCGTATGTATATCACACATAGTTTTTTGTGTAGAAATGTTTGTGCAAGGTGGCCTAACGCAAATAGTTCTATGCCGGAAGCTGTGTCTGATTGTTATGTGATCCAACACGCCTACTTTCTAGAAACCATGTGGGTTGTTTGAGTTCACCGCCCACGGTGTTGTTTGAGTAACCGTCTGCAATAGAAAACCCCAATAAGTAGGGTAATTAGCCTATTATTGATAATCCATGTAGTAATCAAATTGAAATTTCTTATAAAACACACCAGATATTTCATATCCATATAACGGCAACCAGGATTTCATAATCAAATTACATTAGATAGCTTCAGCACTTAGTTACACCTAAGAGGGATATAGCTAGCTACGCCATTACACAACATAACCAAGTTTCACATGCAACATAGAAAACCTCTGGAAAAGTAGCATCATACATGGTAAATAGACATATGAATCTCATCTGGGAAATTGCAAAAGCGGAAGGCGAATATTGAGCCTTCAATGATGTTGAACGTCCTTGCAACTTTATGCTAGTGGCTATGGATAATTGCCCACCCAACCTTCATCCTCTTTAGGAAGACCTCAATATTTTACCATCGGTGTTGAATGAATACCTTCGTCGCCTCTTGACCATGCAGGTGTTTTGAGAGATAATCGTCGGTGAACTGCTTTGAAAAGTACTGAAAACAACGATATGCATAAATCACTGTTATAAATTTTGAAATGGCGCAAGGGGTACAAACAAGGTAAAAGAGTTAGTACCATCCTATAGTTGATTGATGTCTTCTTCATTGTGCAAACAAAGATCTTGATGTTATTCGTCGCAAGTTTCTTCATCCTAATAATCTTTCTGAGTTTCTTGACTTGAATGATATTCATGGACATCTCATTTCCCCATATGCAAAATGGGTCGAATAGTGGGTCTAAGCCTCTGACAGTAGGACCTACATGTGCAAGACCAAATTGTAAGAAACCTAAATATTAGAATGATTCCTGCAACTGCACAATTAATATGCTATTAGCAAAAGGACCATGCATGAGCACACCTCGATGGTAAACCACAATGTCTCCCATTGTTTCCCTACAACACATATAAGGAAGATCTTGATTAGGTTAACTACGAGTTGCCATACTATCAGTAGAATAGGTATTGAGTACAACCAAATTCAATTTATTTCTCACATGCATAACAATACAAAATTATAGCTACAACGAATGACAATCAAATTGCAGAATTGAACCAAATAGTTAAATGGACAACAGACCAAATGAAAAAAAAATTAACTCAGCATGACATTGCAGAATAGAAACATGTACTAGAAGATAAGATAGTTAATGAAACAAAGAATGCTTGAGAACAGTACTACGAAATGTATCAATTGTTGGACCAAACTGTTAACTGAACATTACATTTCAGAATATCAGATTGCATATTAGAATTACAGACGACAAATCACTAGAAGGCATTGGTGGTGGCCTCGAGAAAACAACATGAACTATATTTCAAAGTAGACAACCAAGTGGCGGTGTCGACGGTGGCCTCGAAGACGAAGTGCTCCTCCAAGATCTGGCGATCGGCACGCATGGCAGCCATAGCAACCTCGTCTGCACGTGCGGCCGCGATTTGCTTCTCCGCTGCCAGATGCTACTGAGCTCCATGTTATACTGCGTGCAAAACGGCTGTGGGCGGCGCTTAATTGGAGGACGAGGCCAATGATTTCAGCGGAAGGTGTCATGCCGTTGGTCGGGGCATGTGGGATGGGGAAGGAGGAGGATGGTGTGGGTGGGGTGTGGATTACCTGACCATGTCGATGAGGCCACGCAGCAAGAAGAGGGGTCGCCGGCGAGGAGGCCGCGCAGCAAGAAGAAGGGTCGGCGGCGAGGAGGCGGCGCTACAAGAAGAAGGGTCGACGGCGAGGAGGTGACGCTGTAAGAAGAAGGGTCACCGGCAAGGAGGCTGAGCAGCCAGTAAGAAGCAGTGAAGGTTTGAACTTGGAAAGCGACGAGGAACAGTGGAGATGTGCCTTTTGGTGGGAGGGAGTGGGCGGGGAGATAGATATTTCCGCGGTGGCAGAAAAATTTCCCTCGGTGCCGTGAGAAACGGCGCGCAAGTATGGTTTGCGGTGGACTGTAGACGATGAAGCTTCCTGCGTAAGCCAGACAAGATGGTGCACCAAGATATTTTATATCGCATCCCACACGATTCTTGCTAGTAAACTGTTTGTGGTATACCTGATTTTTTCATTATGTTTTGAAAGACAAAATGGTGTTACGGATGGAAATGATGGTGTTTGAATTGCTAGAACATTTATCTACGGTGAACATGCAACTACATGAGTGACGTGTTAAAATTTGGAATTATTCCGGGTTTATTTGGCATTTTTATGCACTAATTGAGTTTCTAGGCATTTAATGTGCATAATTCAAATTGGAACTACTAGCACATGCTCTAGTGCACCAAAGTTTGTTGAAAAATTACATGTGTGTCTTTCGGTGAATTCATAGGTCCCATCCATGAATGGAAATGAAATTCAAACATCTGGGTGTCGTGGCTCGGCCGGAAACATTGAGAAGCTTGGTTTCTAAATTCCTGTAAATCCCAAACTCGCCTGAAAATCATGAAACTTGGCATGGTGTCAATTCATGGCACCAGAATGTTGTGGTAAAAAAAATGGGCCGAATTGGGACAAGTTTTGGCATAAGCTTCTTGCAAATTGTCGCTTCTCTAAAGAAGGCGTGTGGTTTCGAGAGGGAACGCATCACCTTTGTGTGCGAAACGACATACGCTGCCCCGTTCTTGATTTTTTTACAAAGCAAACATAGAACTATATGAGTGTCATGTTTAAATTTGGAATTATTCCAGATTCGTTTGGCCCTTTTATGCATTAATTGAGTTTTTGGGCATTTAATGTGAAAAATTCAAATTTGAACTACAAGCACATGCTCTAGTGCATCAAGGTTGGTTGAAAAATCACATGTGTGTCCTTGGGTTAATTTCCTGGTCCCATGCAAGAAATGGGAATGAAATTCAAATATCTAGGCGTTGTGGCTACAGTAATCTCTCCCTAATGGTGCCTTGTAATCAAGTTTAACTAAGTCAAATTGCCTTTGATAAAGATCCAAGCCAATTTCAAAATTCAAATTTCAAGTGAAATATTTAAATTCCCAAATAAGAAAACTAAAAAGTTCATGTGTTGGCAAATAATCCATAGTTAATTGTGGTGGAGAAAAACTATGTCACTTGTCTGCTTAATGAAAAGTTGTCACCCAAAAACAGTACCTAAAGAGCCCTTTTTAATCCAATTTAATTTAAAAAAATCCATATGAAATTACCTTGCCTAAAAACCTTTTATGGTAGTGCTAAATATTGCAAAGTATTTATGTGGCACAATTCCATATTTTACAAAACTCTCTTTGTGGCCTAGCAATTTGCAAAACAGAAAAAGAAAACCGGAGAGAAAGGAATATAGGTCCATAGTGGAGGCCCAGCCCACCACTATGTCTCCTTCAACCCCTTACCGTGGATGCTGCTAGTTCGTCTGTGCGCGGATGCAGCGCGCATCAGTGATCCCGCAGCTCCGAGGCATGGATAAGGCCACCCCTCGCTCTCCATGAACCCTAGACGCCCAATTCCCCTCTCTCGCCCCAGATCCCCTTTGTCTCGCCCCCTATCCCTCTATGCTTTGCTCCCCTAGCAGAGAGATCGTCGAGTCGTCATCGTCCACGTTCGTCGGCGCCAATCCGAGCCACCAAAGATTATCCAGCCGCTCCATCGTACTTGTCATCGTCCCCTATGCCATCGGATCGAGGACGCGAGGCCACTCGTCGACACACGCATCACCATCTCCGTTTTCCTCTGCCTCGGCTGCCACATATATCCGCCACTCAGCTCCGACCACACCGGCCTTCCCCGAGCATGCCTACAGCTCCATGGTGAGCTCCTCTCCCAGCTCCCCTGTTACCCTTTGAATCATCACCGTAGATGTCGTCCCATGCTTAAAACTTTGGAAAATCATAGTAATTAAAACATAAGTCAAATGAAAATAATTTATATATGAAAGTTGCTTAGAAAAATCCAAATAATCCGAATTTGCAATCCGCCCATCTGTCACATGACCCTAGCATGCTGATAATGGAACCGTCCCCTCTCTTTCATCTACCCGGAAAATGCCAAACATCGAGAAAACCCCTCGGATGTTTTCCCTCTCCGTCTGCAACGTGTAGTACTACTTTAGATCACCCCTAGTTTGCGTATCATCATGTTATGCTTTGTGATGCTTTGTTTGCTTTATATTTACTGTTTCCTCCACCTCTTCTCTCCGGTAAACTCCGAGACAGCTACCGATGCCACTGTAATCAACTATGTTCACGAAGACCCGTCCTTCTCCGCAAAGCTTCCAGGAAAGAAAACCCCCCTTAAGCATTCCGATATCGCCCATTCTATTCTCTCTCATGCTTGCATTAGATTTTGCTACTGTACTTGATTGCTCCTATTCTGATGTATAGCCTGCTTTTGTACCTTACATGCTTTTCCTAAACTGCTTAGTATAGGTTGGTTAGTGATCCATAAGTGGCCCCTCACCTTATCCTTGTTGCACTGGCTGGTTACCAGGTGACTTGATCAACGTGATCGACATCCAGGGCTCGACACATCACATCACCCACCTTTAGTTGTACGACGCTGCAGGGTTACTATCGAGTGTCGAGGGTGATACCTCGTTTAGCACTTCTGATGTTAACTTTGTAGTTTAGCTAATCAGTCGTGGTCATCGAGGGTGATTCCTACTTCATCACTCCCGATACGACTCTATCATGCAACACCTCAAGCGTGAACCTCGAGGGTGATTCCTCCTAGTTCACCTTTAGGACTACATCAGGTGGATTCCATCGACGGTGATTCCTCGAATTCCCCCTTGGTGTTTTGCACACACGGTTACTTTGCCTTTACCACATAACCATGTTACTGAAGTCGGGTTGGCCCTGAGGGGTACCCATCAGTTGATGTGTAGTGGGGTTGACATGGAGGGTACCCGCGAGATTTCTACGTGGCACGGTCGGGCATTCCGGCCTTGCCGTAAGTCCACGAGACGGGGCGACGGGGTCACATATCGTGAGTCTTTGCTCGTTACCATGCGTTCCCAAGCCACTGACGAGATTGGGTATTTGATCTGAGTCGTCCACTGGCCTATACGCACTAACCACCACGTGGGAACAATTATGGGCACTTGACGTCGTAGTATCAGTCGAAGCATTCTAGATGTTAGCGACTGAGCGGCGTGCGCCGGTTTGGACCGCGTAAAGCACCCTCCTTTGTAATGGAGGCAGGCAGGTTTGCTCACTAGCCTCCCACGCAACGTGCAAGTGTGCAACTGGTGATGGGCCGAAGACCCTTGCGCCATTGGATTTAGACCGGTGTGCTGACCTCTCTGATGGGCCTAGGTAGGGCTGCGATATATTGATCTTTCGAGGCCGGGCATGACCCAGGAAAGTGTGTCCAGCTAGAGTGATCGAGCGTGTTGTGTAATCTGGTGCACCCCTGCAGGGAAGTTAATCTATTCGAATAGCCGTGTCCACGGTAACAGGACGACCCGGAGTTGTATTCCAATCTTTACAACTAGAACTAGATACTGAGATGTGGAATGGATATGATGGCTCCGAGATTGCTTTCTCGTAGGGAGTTGAGAAAGAATCTCTGGGCGCTAATGCTACAACATGCTTGCTAATTATAAAATGCTATTATGTACTCTTCTAAATGATGTAAGATGGTGGCTTCAAGAAGATGCTAGTCTTTGATAGGCTAGGCTTTCCCCTCTATTCTGGCATTCTGTAGTATAGTCCACATATACAACCCCTTTCCTTTGATACCAGTGCATATGTAGTGTAGATCCTTGCTTGTGAGTACATTGGAGGAGTACTCACGGTTGCTTTGCCCCCCTTTTTCCACTTCTTTCCATTATTCTCGGATGCTGCAACCAGATGGTGGAGTCCAGGAGCCAGATGCTACTACTGATGACTATACGATGGAAAGCTGAACCGGGCAGAGTTCTTGGGCATCTATACGATTGTCGTTCAAGCCGTCTGGGGAAGAGATGAAGAAGTGCTTGCCAACTACTTCACAATGGCCCTCAAGCGTAATGTGAGGTCTTCGCTGATGAACCTGCTGGAGGATTCCATTTCTTCATGGGCAAACCTATGCAATGAGTTCGTTGGCGCCTTCACAGGAGGCCATCAGGAACCAGGCCAGCCGAGTGACTTGCAGGCCCTTCTACAGAAAGAAGGGGAGAGTTTGCGTAAATATTTACATAGGTTCTGTCGAGTATACCGCAACATTCCCAAGATACATCCGATAGCTGTGATTGCCGCATTCCACATGAATGTGCACAACCGAAGGATGCGTGCCAAGATGAATGTTCGAATGCTAAAGATCGTCAATGAACTCTATATGTTGGTGGACAAGTGTGCTCATGCTAAAGAGGGGAGAAGACTTCCAGGGGAGTAGGTTGGTGTCGAAGTCGATTCGAAAGACAACAATTCCACCACCACTCGGAAAGGAACATAAAGTGTAACAAGAAGCATAAAGGGAAGCTAGTAATGGTTGTTGAGAACACAGGTGACCTTAGCACCGACAAGAAAGCAAAAACCAAGGCACCTGGCAAGGAAGCTACTACTTGTGCTGATTGCCAGGCGGTTGCAGCAGCTAAGAAAACTGGTAAATCCGACGGGCCGTATTGAAAAATCCACAGGACCAAGGGTCATTGATGAAATTCTCACAGGAGGAGCCTATCGCCTTCGTAATGCATCAAATAATCGCCTTGAGCTGAATCCATGGAATGATGCTCGGCTCCGATGATTCTATGGTTAGTTTGGTAGCACCCCTTTTTTTTACTTTGACTAGGTTCCTTTTTCTCCTCTGCTTTTTTTTCCTTTTTATATCCCAAGGTATGTTCGGATCTATAGAACTGTTAGGGGTACACGTCTTTAAATGTATATACCACACTATAACTGGGGGCTCCTTTGACGAAGCTTTACTCAAAGCTTGTTCCTTACATTGTTTATGTCGTTTGTTCTATACATCTCTTGCCATTATATGCACCTCTATGACTTTAGTTATCTGCCATGCTGGGTTGCCTTGTCCTATGTTTACACACTACGTTCCTGATTGTTCAGCTAGGGTGTAAAGGGATTACCTCTGCGATTGTTACAACCGGGTAATCCGGATCTGTACCTCAGACGGGTGAAGCCAAAAGCTAGCGTTCTTAAGGGAATAATGGTTGGCAAGCAACAATAGATTATTCACGTTTATGTGATTCTTCTAACAAATACGGGATAGGTTGCCTGTAATTCTATCTTTTGGATCAAAGCCTAGGCATGCATAATTAAGCATGCCGAGCCAAGGAAAGGAACCCTTAACGGAACTATTTTCCCTAGAAGACGTTTCTTACGTTAAATAGTAGTATAACATAGCTCCCCGAACAAATTTTGTCTGCTTGAGCAATATGATCGGATTGCATGGTTTCCGGACGTAATGAATGTTTATTACATTCAAACATGGTATCCGGAAACACTCCAACTTCTTGGTTCGGAGGTTGAAGCCGAAGGCCTGCGATGATAAATCTTGACAAGTTCGGTTGGAGATAAGTTCGATGATAAACTGCATTGATACATCGTATCAAATACCTACTCTTTATCTATGTCATCTATAAGGCTATTTAAGCTATAGTCTTCTTGCAAATATTTTGCAGCTATCATCACTTGGTCATATACCAAGTTCATGGGAATCTCTTTTTGTCCGGTCCCCGAGGTCCAACTCGGGCCATATGATTCAGATCGAGCCTGGTGTAGCATGTTTTCACCAACGCAAATGCCTCTCGTCCACCTTCCCGTCATGTTGACGCCTTCAATAGCTCAAAACGGCGTCGGGCACCTTTCAACAGGTTCGCCAACTCCTCCATACTTTTTGGAGGGGCATCGGATGACCATAAGGCTTTGACCATACTCTTGATGGCTTTCCAGGCCCGCTCATTCACTACAGACAGCTCTCTTAGAATGTCGCCCCGGAATCCGGATACTTCTTCTTCATGATGCCCGGTTAGTAGACCTGCAAGAACAACATTATAACACTTCGAATTACAGGATAATATGAGTGCCCTGGATGGTTCAAAGGTAATACCAAATATGCTGCTTTTCAACTTTTTATTCTCTTATTGTGCATCCGATAATTGAGCCTTTAAGCTCTTTATCTCTTTGGCTTGCTTATCCTTTTCCTCCTCTAGTTTGTTCTTTCGATCAATGGTCATCGTGAATTTCTTCATTTCTTCTAGCTCTGAGGTGGCGGCATTTAGCTTTGTCCGGCTCGTTTCAAGCTCCTGGGATAGCGCGTTGTTCTTCTCTTTGGGAACTTGCGGTGATAATGATCCTTAAATCGCTTGGTCTAACCGCATCAAATCTGGGGGGCTACTGGCATATATCTATTAAATTTACACAAAATCTTACCTGCATATCCTTGGAAAACAGGTGAGCAACTCCTGCAAGACCGTCTCGGGTCGCTTGGATATATGCATCCATGGAGCTGAGGGTATTGAATTGCTGCTCAATGAAAACTGGAGCACGCATGGTCTCTTTCAATCGTTGATGATTCATCTCGCTCTCCACTTTGGAATTTGTGATGGATACGTAATCCGAATCCTCATGAGGTGGATGAGTTGGCACTGCATCTGTATTGGCTCTCGTCCTGGTTCATGAGCCCGGTGCCGGATTAGCTGATGATCAGCTAACTGGGATTTTGGACACGATTCGCCATGTGCTCCTCCTGAGTTAAGATGGAAGGAGAAATATGACAAACTGGTCTTATGCCTAGGCACATATTAAAAGTTATACCTCTTTGATGAAGGAGGGGGCTTGACAGCGCTCCCGGTTTCCTTTCGTTTTGAAGGCTCAACCTACGTAGATGCTACCTTCCTAGAGGCCGCCCTCGATGGAGTGCGGCTCGCCGAGCGCCGATCCTATGAAGCACGATTTAGTGTGATGGATGAGTCGCAAGTGGGGAGCTCCTTTTTTGAGGATGATTTTCGAGTACTTACCTTGGAGAAAGGCAACATGCCGGGGTAGTCGGCCATAATATCCACTTCTCAGCCGTCAAGGCTCGCTTGATAAAAGACTCCATCATCAAACTCTATAAATATATTCGGAACCTCGCAGAAGCCGGGGTCTTTGTTGCGATCATGGTCCTCTGGCTGCAGGGAGGGGCAATGGACATTTTCGACTACCTTCCTCCATGTCTGTTTTAAGACAACCAGAACAATTTGATTTGCGCACCTCAATAATGAGGTTGGGCAATGCTGATAATCAAAAACTTACCCATTTAATGGGGTTATACATGAAAAAACCATCTGTACAATTAAACGGGTGAATTCTTCTTTCTCCCACTTATAAAGATCTACCAGAATGGCGGCCAGAGCGGCTGGGGTATCCGGGCCCTCGCGCTTATAATGATGTGCCTCATCCTTTCTGTTGTAACACCATGAAGGGGTCACTCTGTTCTGAAGGGGTTGGATGCATCGCTTTATCACGATGGCCATGGCTTCGATTATCAAGAGTGCAGAATGGGCAAGTAACCTGACCTTGCTGACCAACCTCCTTACTTTCGCACTGTCTTCTTGTTTGGGGCTCCGGGGCGCCAATTGAGGCATTTCTTAAAAGGCGCACTAGAGAATTCGGGAAGTCCACGTCGAAGCCATGTATGTTACTTCTAGTGTATTCACGTTAAGGTAATCCACTATAAAAGTCTATAATTATACTACAGCCATGACAAAAAACAAGTGGGATCGCCTGCTATGATATAGAGAAACATATATCGTGCATGAGATGGATTTCAAATTATAGATCAGACCTCATATGGGCTATCGTATTCGCTATCGTCCTAGTTGCCGTTGCATCCGTATTGGCTATCATCCTAGTTGTTGAGCCCGGTGCCGGATTAGCTGATGATCGGCTAACTGGAATTTTGGACACGGTTCACCGTGTGCTCCTCCTGAGTTAAGATGGAAGGAGAAATATGACAAACCGGTCTTATGCCTAGGCACATATTAGAAGTTATACCTCTTTGATGAAGGAGTGGGCTCAACGGCACTTCCGTTTCCTTTCGTTTTGAAGGATCACCATGCGTAGATGCTACCTTCCTAGAGGCCGCCCTTGATGGAGTGCTACTTGCCGAGCGCCCATCCTATGAAGCACGATTCAATGTGATGGGTGAGACACAAGTGGGGGGGGGGGCTCCTCCTTTTAGGATGCTTTCGAGTACTTACCTCGGAGAAAGGGAATAGGCCGAGGTAGTCAACCATAATAGGCACTTTTGAGCCATCAAGGCTCGCTTGATAAAGACTCCATCATCAAACTCTATAAATATATCCGGATCCTCACGGAAGCCAGGTTTTTCGTTGCGGGCATGGTCCTTTAGCTATGGGGAGGGGCAATGGACATTTTTGACTACCTCCCTCCATGTATGTTTTAAGACGACCAGAACAATTTGATTTGCGCACCTCGATAATGAGGTAGGACAATGCTGATAATCAAAAACTTACCCATTCAATGGGGTTATACATGGAAAAACCTTCCCGAAAATTTAAACGGGTGAATTATTCTTTCTCCCCCTTATAAAGATCTGCCAGAACGGCGGCCAGAGCGGTTGGGGTATCCAGGCCCTCGTGCTTATAGTGAGATGCATAGTCCTTGCCATTGTAACACCATAAAGGCGTCACTCTGGGGGCAGGATCATCACTTTATCATGATGGCCATGACTTCAATTATCGAGAGTTTAGAATAGGCAAGTAACCTGACCTTGCTGACCAACCTCCTTACTTCCGCACTCTCTTCTTGTTTGGGGATCCGTGGGCGCCAATTGAGGTGTTTCTTCAAAGGCGCACTGGAGAATTTGGGAAGTCCATGTTGAACTGGGTCCGGAAGGGGAACGTCCTAAATATAAAACCATTCCGAAGTCCATTCTTTGGATCCCTTTTTGGGAGTTCCGACGGGGTAACTTGATTCGGCTATGCGCCATACTTTGGCATCGCCCACTTCAAATATAGAATCCCCTTGATGGTGAGGGACGAGGGAAAAGAACTTTCTCCACAGTTTGAAATGAGCCTCGCAGCCTAAGAACAGTTCGCAGAGAGTGACAAAACCTGAAATTTGCAGGATAGAAACTGGTGTGAGGTTGTGCACCTCGATCCCATAGAATTCCAATAGACCTTTGAGCAAGGGGTGGATAGGGAATCCTAAGCCTCTCAGAAGTAACGAGACAAAGCACACCCTCTCCTCCTTATTGGGGTTGGGGAAATTCTCTACTAGCGCATCATTGCCAATCAAGGCTAATCCCGCCCGCACGGAGACTAGATCTGCGGGAGGGAGATATCCCTGCATCTGAAGTCGATTCAGCTGGAGGTGAGACACTGAGCAGCTTCACCAATCACCCGCTTGAGGGCCATGAGGGCGCGAGGAAGAGCGAGGAGCACTTTCCATGTTTTGAAATTTTGTATGGTTTGCTCTGATCCTCTTTGCGCGATATGGGATCGCATTTGGAGATCTAACCTCCTTATATAGATGTCGCCCTTGCATAGTAAGGGGCTTCTTTGTAAAAAAATATGGACCATTCACATTTGCCCGATGCGTGGAAATCGAGGAGATGCCAGGAAGGAATCGTAAAGGCAGAACATGGAGGGCAAAACTGGACTGTCGTCAATCCGGAGTATGATGAAGAACCCGCCTTGCAAAGCCGAAGACATAAGCCGGATACTACATCATCATTGAAGGCAAGTTCGGGGGCTACTGACGGAGTCCTGGATTCGGGGGTCCTCAGGTGTCTGTCCTATCCAATATGGGCGGGGCTGATGGCTCATGAAGACAAAGCAGAAGACCACCTCTTGTGTCCGAGTAGGACTCCTATGTGCGTAGAACGGCAAGTTTGGTGTCCGTGTGTAATACTCCTTTTCTCTGTGAACCGACTTTGTATAACCTTAGGCTCCTCCGGTGTGTATATAAATCATAGGGGTTAGTCCATAGAGGGCATCAGAATAATCATAGGCTAGACAACTAGGGTTTAGCCATTACGACCTCGAGGTAGATCAACTCTTGTAACCCCTATACACATCAAATAGAATCAAGCAGGACATATGATTTTACCTCCTTCGAGAGGGCCCGAACCTGGGTAAACACCTTGTCCCCATCGTCCTTTGTTACCATTGATATTTAGACTCATAGCTTGGCCCCACCTACCCAAGATATACCGGTTTTGACACCGACAATGGTGCTTTCATTGAGAGCTCCGCTGTGTAGTCGCGAAGAGCGATCTATGGCTCGCCTTGTCATCAATGATGATATCACCTCTAGAAGGAGCCTAACTTTAGGATAGGTCCTCCAGCTTGGTGGTTTTGTCATGGGTGCCCGCGCGGTCATCAAGCCGACAGTGTCCCCTGTGATCGCCAAACACCACCCCCGCATCAGTCTCGGATACTCTAAAAAGATGGATCCGATGGACATCTCGTCCTTAAACGAGCTGCTAGATCGCATCGCTGCCCTGGGGCTTTCAACGGACTATGATTGGATCGGGCTTAAACCTGACCAGAGGGAAATCAATCTCCCACTGATCACTCACCTGGTAGCGATCGTCGAGGAACGAGCCGAAAACACTTCTTCCCCTAAATTAAAGACTAGCTATATTTGTATCTCCAAACCCCTTGAGTTGGATACCTTTCCTTTGAATGGGACTCCGCTTCCCCCGTACTTTGGGTCGGCCATAGGATCCGGGGAGCACTTGGATCTTCCCGGTCCCGAACTAGTGACCTTGGAGATTTTGCAAGCTCCTGACACAATTTTGGGTCGGGATCGAGTTCTAACCCACCCACCCACCTCAATCAATACTCTCCAAGTAATGCAGGCCTCCAGACATGTATGACCTGATGTATGTATGACAACAACCTCAGGAAATGGTCCATCACTTTTGGGCCAGGTTCCTACTTGACAAAAACAAGATTAAAGACTGCTGCGACGATGATACAGTCCTGGTCTTTCATCGCAATTGTATCGATGAGGGAATTAAGAATGCCCTCGACCGTCGTCGCATACAAAGTTTCACGGAACTATCGCACATAGTACGGAAGTACTTCACGATGGAAAGCACATGGAAGGCCCAAAAAACCCAATTGGAACATGCTACCTTTAAGCAGTATACTGCCCGGGCAAAACAGATACACCCTTACGAGGCATCCGACCATAAGACCGTCGGCAAGAAAAACAAACCCTTTATGGGATACAGATCTGTTCTTGACGAACTCCTCAACAAGCCCTGCCTGATACATGCGACTCCAAGCACATACTCAACTCACAGCCGCCGAGCATGTTGGGTACTCCGGCAGGTAGCTAGAAGTGGCGAGGCCATCCAAACCACCGCCACTCCAGAGAAGCATTCTCCGTAGGATGAAGATTTTAGCGTCCTTACGGTCTTCGAGACTTTCTCTTCAAATAAACAGTGTAAAAGGGCACTTCGTGACCTCGCCGAAGTCCACCAAGTAACCACAATGACCCCATGGAATGATGCTGCAATAATCTTCACCGCTGACAATGAACCAAGGGCCCGGTCAGTCTGAGCACCCGCCGCTTTAGTCCTAAACCCCCTTGTGGACGGCTTTCGACTTATAAAAGTGCTCATGGACGGTGGCAGTGGGCTTAACCTCATCTATGTGGACACGCTCGACAAAATGCAGATTGACAAAAGACACATTGAGCAAAGTGTTGGAAATATGCCCTAGAGGCAATAATAAAAGTGTTATTATTATATTTCTTTGTTCATGATAATAGTCTTTTATTCATGCTATAACTGTATTATCCGGAAATCGTAATACACGTGTGAATACATAGACCACAATATGTCCCTAGTAAGCCTCTAGTTGACTAGCTCGTTGTGATCAACAGATAGTCATGGTTTCCTGGCTATGGACATTGGATGTCGTTGATAACGGGATCACATCATTAGGAGAATGATGTGATGGACAAGACCCAATCCTAAGCATAGCACAAAGGTCGGTTAGTTCGTTTGCTAGAGCTTTTCCAGTGTCAAGTATCTCTTCCTTCGACCATGAGATCGTGTAACTCCTGGATACCGTAGGAATGCTTTGGGTGTATCAAACGTCACAACGTAACTGGGTGACTATAAAGGTGCACTACAGGTATCTCCGAAAGTGTCTATTGGGTTGACACGGATCGAGACTGGGATTTGTCACTCCGTATGACGGAGAGGTATCTCTGGGCCCACTCGGTAATGCATCATCATAATGAGCTCAAGGTGGCCAAGGTGTTGGCCACGGGATCATGCATTACGGTACGAGTAAAGTGACTTGCCAGTAACGAGACTGAACAAGGTACTGGGATACCGACGATCGAGTCTCGGGCAAGTAACGTACCGATTGACAAAGGGAATTGTATACGGGGTTTGATCGAATCCTCGACATCGTGGTTCATCCGATGACTTCATCGAGGAGCATGTGGGAGACAACATGGGTATCCAGATCCCGCTGTTGGTTATTGACCGGAGAGTCTCGGTTATGTCTGCATGTCTCCCGAACCCGTAGGGTCTACACACTTAAGGTTCGGTGACGCCAGGGTTATCAGGAAGACAAGTATGTGATTACCGAATGTTGTTCGGAGTCCCGGATGAGATCCCGGACGTCACGAGGAGTTCCGGAATGGTCCGGAGGTAAAGTTTTATATATGGGAAGTTGTTAAACGGGCACCGGAAAGTTTCAGGGTCATACCAGTATTGTACCGGGATCACCGGAAAGGTTCCGGGGGTCCACCGGGAGGGACCACCCCTCCCGGGAGGCCACTTGGGCTGCGTAGGGATAGCAGCCAGCCCCTAGTGGGCTTGGCACCCCCCCCTTGGGCCCATGCGCCTAGGGTTGGGGGGGAAACCCTAAAGGGGGCGCACCCCCCTTGCTTGGGGGGCAAGCCCCCCACCCCTTGGCCGCCGCCCCCCCTAGGGTTTTCCCTAGAGGGCCGGCCCCCCTTGCCCCTTCCCCTATATATAGAGGGGTGAGGGGAGGGCTGCAACACACCACAACTCAAGGCGCAGCCCCTCCCCTCCCCAACCCCTCTCCTCCTCCGTACGTGCTTGGCGAAGCTCTGTCGGAGTACTGCTGCACCAACTACACCATGCCGTCGTGCTGCCATTGGAGCTGCCTTCCCCAACCTCTCCTTCCTCCTTGCTGGATCAAGACGGAGGAGACGTCTCCCGTCCCGTACGTGTGTTGAACGCGGAGGTGCTGTCCGTTCAGCACTTGGACATCGGTGATCCGAATCACGTTTGAGTACGACTCCATCATCACCATCCCCTTGGCAAGCTTCCGCTCGTGATCTACAAGTGGTATGTAGATGCAAACTCTCTCCCTTGACTCGTTGCTTAGATGAACTCATAGATGGATCTTGGTGAAACCGTAGGAAATTTTTTAATTTTCTGCAACGTTCCCCAACAGTGGCATCATGAGCTAGGTCTATGCGTAGTTCTCTTTGCACGAGTAGAACACAATTTTGTTGTGGGCGTGGATCTTGTCAACTTGCTTGCCTCTACTAGTATTTTCTTGCTTCAGTGGTATTGTGGGATGAAGCGGCCCGGACCAACCTTACACGTACGCTTACGTGAGACCGGTTCCACCGATTAACATGCACTAGTTGCATAAGGTGGCTGGCGGGTGTCTGTCTCTCCCATTTTAGTTGGAGCGGATTCGATGAAAAGGGCCCTTATGAAGGGTAAATAGAAGTTGAAAAAATCACGTTGTGGTTATTCGTAGGTAAGAAAACGTTCTTGCTAGAACCCAATTGCAGCCACGTAAAAGATGCAACAACAATTAGAGGACGTCTAACTTGTTTTTGCAGCGATTGATCATGTGATGTGATATGGCCAGAAGTTGTGATGAATGATGAATTGTGATGTATGAGATCATGTTCTTGTAATAGGATTCGCGACTTGCATGTCGATGAGTATGACAACCGGCAGGAGCCATAGGAGTTGTCTTTATTTTTGTATGACCCGCGTGTCATTGAAGAACGCCATGTAACTTACTTTACTTTATTGCTAAACGCGTTAGTCATAGAAGTAGAAGTAGTCGTTGGCGTGACAACTTCATGAAGACACGATGATGGAGATCATGATGATGGAGATCATGGTGTCATGCCGGTGACAAGATGATCATGGATTCCCGAAGATGGAGATCAAAGGAGCTATATGATATTGGCCATATCATGTCACTACTTTATATAATTGCATGTGATGTTTATTATGTTTTATGCATCTTGTTTACTTAGGACGACGGTAGTAAATAAGATGATCCCTTACAAAATTTCAAGAAGTGTTCTCCCCTAACTGTGCACCGTTGCTACAGTTCGTCGCTTCTAAGCACCACGTGATGATCGGGTGTGATGGATTCTTACGTTCACATACAACGGGTGTAAGACAGTTTTACACAGCGAAAACACTTAGGGTTAACTTGACGAGCCTAGCATGTGCAGACATGGCCTCGGAACACGGAGACCGAAAGGTCGAACACGAGTCGTATGGAAGATACGATAAACATGAAGATGTTCACCGACGATGACTAGTCCGTCTCACGGGATGATCGGACACGGGCTAGTTGACTCGGATCGTGTAACACTTAGATGACTAGAGGGATGTCTAATCTAAGTGGGAGTTCATAATTTGATTAGAACTTAATTATCATGAACTTAGTCTAAAACCTTTGCAAATATGTCTTGTAGATCAAATGGCCAACGCTCATGTCAACATGAACTTCAACGCGTTCCTAGAGAAAACCAAGCTGAAAGATGATGGCAGCAACTATACGGACTGGGTCCGGAACCTGAGGATCATCCTCATAGCTGCCAGGAAACAATATGTCCTAGAAGGACCACTAGGTGACGCTCCCGTCCCAGAGAACCAAGACATTATGAATGCTTGGCAGTCTCGTGCTGATGATTACTCCCTCGTTCAGTGCGGCATGCTTTACAGCTTAGAACCAGGGCTCCAAAAGCGTTTTGAGCATCACGGAGCATATGAGATGTTCAAAGAGCTAAAACTAGTTTTTCAAGCTCACGCCCGGGTCGAGAGATATGACATATCCGACAAGTTCTATAGTTGTAAGATGGAGGAAAATAGTTATGTCAGTGAGCACATACTCAAGATGTCTGGGTTGCACAACCGTATGACCCAGCTAAATATTAACCTCCCTGATGAGGCAGTCATTGACAGAATCCTTCAGTCGCTCCCACCAAGCTACAAGAGCTTTGTGATGAACTACAATATGCAGGGGATGGTAAAGACCATTCCTGAAGTATTTTCTATGCTGAAGTCAGCAGAGGTTGAAATCAAGAAAGAACATCAAGTGTTGATGGTCAATAAGACCACTAAGTTCAAGAAGGGCAAGGGTAAAAAGAACTTCAAGAAGGACGGCAAAGAGGTTGCCGCGCCCGGTAAGCCAGTTGCCGGGAAGAAGTCAAAGAATGGACCCAAGCCTGAGACTGAGTGCTTTTATTGCAAGGGGAAGGGTCACTGGAAGCGGAACTGCCCCAAATACTTAGCGGATAAGAAGGCCGGCAACACCAAAGGTATATTTGATATACATGTAATTGATGTGTACCTTACCAGTACTCGTAGTAACTCCTGGGTATTTGATACCGGTGCCGTTGCTCATATTTGTAACTCACAGCAGGAGCTGCAGAATAAACGGAGACTGGCGAAGGACGAGGTGACGATGCGCGTCGGGAATGGTTCCAGAGTCGATGTGATCGCCGTCGGCACGCTGCCTCTACATTTACCTACGGGATTAGTTTTGAACCTTAATAATTGTTATTTAGTGCCAAGTTTGAGCATGAACATTATATCTGGATCTCGTTTAATACGAGATGGCTACTCATTTAAGTCTGAGAATAATGGTTGTTCGATTTATATGAGAGATATGTTTTATGGTCATGCTCCGATGGTCAATGGTTTATTCTTAATGAATCTCGAGCGTAATATTAGACATGTTCATAGTGTAGATGCCAAAAGATGTAAAGTTGATAACGATAGTCCCACATACTTGTGGCACTGCCGCCTTGGTCACATTGGTGTGAAGCGCATGAAGAAGCTCCATGCTGATGGACTTTTGGAGTCTCTTGATTATGAATCATTTGACACATGCGAACCATGCGTCATGGGAAAAATGACCAAGACTCCGTTCTCCGGAACAATGGAGCGAGCAACCAACTTGTTGGAAATCATACATACCGATGTGTGCGGTCCAATGAGCGTTGAGGCTCGCGGAGGATATCGTTATGTTCTGACTCTCACTGATGACTTAAGTAGATATGGGTATGTCTACTTAATGAAACACAAGTCTGAGACCTTTGAAAAGTTCAAGGAATTTCAGAATGAGGTGGAGAATTTCTGGACAGCATTAAGGCCTACTTGAACAAATGTTTTTCAATGAAGGACCTTGGAGAAGCTGCTTATATATTAGGCATCAAGATCTATAGAGATAGATCGAGACGCCTCATAGGTCTTTCACAAAGCACATACCTCGATAAGATTTTGAAAAAGTTCAAAATGGATGAGTCCAAGAAAGGGTTCTTGCCTATGTTACAAGGTGTGAGATTGAGCTCAGCTCAGTCACCGACCACGGCAAAAGATAAAGAAGAGATGAGTGTTATCCCCTATGCTTCAGCCATAGGATCTATTATGTATGCCATGCTGTGTACCAGACCTGATGTAAACCTTGCCGTAAGTTTGGTAGAAAGATACCAGAGTAATCCCGGCAAGGAACACTGGACAGCGGTCAAGAATATCCTGAAGTACCTGAAAAGGACAAAGGACATGTTTCTCGTTTATGGAGGTGACGAAGAGCTCGTCGTAAAGGGTTACGTCGACGCTAGCTTCGACACAGATCTGGATGACTCTAAGTCACAAACCGGATACGTGTATATGTTGAATGGTGGAGCAGTAAGCTGGTGCAGCTGCAAGCAGAGCGTCGTGGCAGGATCTACATGTGAAGCGGAGTACATGGCAGCCTCGGAGGCAGTGCATGAAGCTATTTGGGTGAAGGAGTTCATCACCGACCTAGGAGTCATACCCAATGCGTCGGGGCCAATCAAACTCTTCTGTGACAACACTGGAGCTATTGCCCTTGCCAAGGAGCCTAGGTTTCACAAGAAGACCAGGCACATCAAGCGTCGTTTCAACTCCATCCGTGAAAATGTTCAAGATGGAGACATAGAAATTTGCAAAGTACATACGGATCTGAATGTCGTAGATTCGTTGACTAAACCTCTCTCGCGAGCAAAACATGATCAACACCAGAGCTCTACGGGTGTTCGATTCATCACAATGTAACTAGATTAGTGACTCTAGTGCAAGTGGGAGACTGTTGGAAATATGCCCTAGAGGCAATAATAAAAGTGTTATTATTATATTTCTTTGTTCATGATAATAGTCTTTTATTCATGCTATAACTGTATTATCCGGAAATTGTAATACACGTGTGAATACATAGACCACAATATGTCCCTAGTAAGCCTCTAGTTGACTAGCTCGTTGTGATCAACAGATAGTCATGGTTTCCTGGCTATGGACATTGGATGTCGTTGATAACGGGATCACATCATTAGGAGAATGATGTGATGGACAAGACCCAATCCTAAGCATAGCACAAAGGTCGGTTAGTTCGTTTGCTAGAGCTTTTCCAGTGTCAAGTATCTCTTCCTTCGACCATGAGATCGTGTAACTCCTGGATACCATAGGAATGCTTTGGGTGTATCAAACGTCACAACGTAACTGGGTGACTATAAAGGTGCACTACAGGTATCTCCGAAAGTGTCTATTGGGTTGACACGGATCGAGACTGGGATTTGTCACTCCGTATGACGGAGAGGTATCTCTGGGCCCACTCGGTAATGCATCATCATAATGAGCTCAAGGTGGCCAAGGTGTTGGCCACGGGATCATGCATTACGGTACGAGTAAAGTGACTTGCCAGTAACGAGACTGAACAAGGTACTGGGATACCGACGATCGAGTCTCGGGCAAGTAACGTACCGATTGACAAAGGGAATTGTATACGGGGTTTGATCGAATCCTCGACATCGTGGTTCATCCGATGACTTCATCGAGGAGCATGTGGGAGCCAACATGGGTATCCAGATCCCGCTGTTGGTTATTGACCGGAGAGTCTCGGTCATGTCTGCATGTCTCCCGAACCCGTAGGGTCTACACACTTAAGGTTCGGTGACGCTAGGGTTATCAGGAAGACAAGTATGTGATTACCGAATGTTGTTCGGAGTCCCGGATGAGATCCCGGACGTCACGAGGAGTTCCGGAATGGTCCGGAGGTAAAGTTTTATATATGGGAAGTTGTTAAACGGGCACCGGAAAGTTTCGGGGTCATACCAGTATTGTACCGGGATCACCGGAAAGGTTCCGGGGGTCCACCGGGAGGGACCACCCCTCCCGGGAGGCCACTTGGGCTGCGTAGGGATAGCAGCCAGCCCCTAGTGGGCTTGGCACCCCCCCCTTGGGCCCATGCGCCTAGGGTTGGGGGGGAAACCCTAAAGGGGGCGCACCCCCCTTGCTTGGGGGGCAAGCCCCCCACCCCTTGGCCGCCGCCCCCCCTAGGGTTTTCCCTAGAGGGCCGGCCCCCCTTGCCCCTTCCCCTATATATAGAGGGGTGAGGGGAGGGCTGCAACACACCACAACTCAAGGCGCAGCCCCTCCCCTCCCCAACACCTCTCCTCCTCCGTACGTGCTTGGCGAAGCTCTGTCGGAGTACTGCTGCACCAACTACACCATGCCGTCGTGCTGCCATTGGAGCTGCCTTCCCCAACCTCTCCTTCCTCCTTGCTGGATCAAGACGGAGGAGACGTCTCCCGTCCCGTACGTGTGTTGAACGCGGAGGTGCTGTCCGTTCAGCACTTGGACATCGGTGATCCGAATCACGTTCGAGTACGACTCCATCATCACCATCCCCTTGGCAAGCTTCCGCTCGTGATCTACAAGTGGTATGTACATGCAAACTCTCTCCCTTGACTCGTTGCTTAGATGAACTCATAGATGGATCTTGGTGAAACCGTAGGAATTTTTTTAATTTTCTGCAACGTTCCCCAACAGTGGCATCATGAGCTAGGTCTATGCGTAGTTCTCTTTGCAGGAGTAGAACACAATTTTGTTGTGGGCGTGGATCTTGTCAACTTGCTTGCCTCTACTAGTCTTTTCTTGCTTCAGTGGTATTGTGGGATGAAGCGGCCCGGACCAACCTTACACGTACGCTTACGTGAGACCGGTTCCACCGATTAACATGCACTAGTTGCATAAGGTGGCTGGCGGGTGTCTGTCTCTCCTATTTTAGTTGGAGCGGATTCGATGAAAAGGGCCCTTATGAAGGGTAAATAGAAGTTGAAAAAATCACGTTGTGGTTATTCGTAGGTAAGAAAACGTTCTTGCTAGAACCCAATTGCAGCCACGTAAAAGATGCAACAACAATTAGAGGACATCTAACTTGTTTTTGCAGCGATTGATCATGTGATGTGATATGGCCAGAAGTTGTGATGAATGATGAATTGTGATGTATGAGATCATGTTCTTGTAATAGGATTCGCGACTTGCATGTCGATGAGTATGACAACCGGCAGGAGCCATAGGAGTTGTCTTTATTTTTGTATGACCCGCGTGTCATTGAAGAACGCCATGTAACTTACTTTACTTTATTGCTAAACGCGTTAGTCATAGAAGTAGAAGTAGTCGTTGGCGTGACAACTTCATGAAGACACGATGATGGAGATCATGATGATGGAGATCATGGTGTCATGCCGGTGACAAGATGATCATGGATTCCCGAAGATGGAGATCAAAGGAGCTATATGATATTGGCCATATCATGTCACTACTTTATATAATTGCATGTGATGTTTATTATGTTTTATGCATCTTGTTTACTTAGGACGACGGTAGTAAATAAGATGATCCCTTACAAAATTTCAAGAAGTGTTCTCCCCTAACTGTGCACCGTTGCTACAGTTCGTCGCTTCTAAGCACCACGTGATGATCGGGTGTGATGGATTCTTACGTTCACATACAACGGGTGTAAGACAGTTTTACACAGCGAAAACACTTAGGGTTAACTTGACGAGCCTAGCATGTGCAGACATGGCCTCGGAACACGGAGACCGAAAGGTCGAACACGAGTCGTATGGAAGATACGATCAACATGAAGATGTTCACCGACGATGACTAGTCCGTCTCACGGGATGATCGGACACGGGCTAGTTGACTCGGATCGTGTAACACTTAGATGACTAGAGGGATGTCTAATCTAAGTGGGAGTTCATAATTTGATTAGAACTTAATTATCATGAACTTAGTCTAAAACCTTTGCAAATATGTCTTGTAGATCAAATGGCCAACGCTCATGTCAACATGAACTTCAACGCGTTCCTAGAGAAAACCAAGCTGAAAGATGATGGCAGCAACTATACGGACTGGGTCCGGAACCTGAGGATCATCCTCATAGCTGCCAGGAAACAATATGTCCTAGAAGGACCACTAGGTGACGCTCCCGTCCCAGAGAACCAAGACATTATGAATGCTTGGCAGTCTCGTGCTGATGATTACTCCCTCGTTCAGTGCGGCATGCTTTACAGCTTAGAACCAGGGCTCCAAAAGCGTTTTGAGCATCACGGAGCATATGAGATGTTCAAAGAGCTAAAACTAGTTTTTCAAGCTCACGCCCGGGTCGAGAGATATGACATATCCGACAAGTTCTATAGTTGTAAGATGGAGGAAAATAGTTATGTCAGTGAGCACATACTCAAGATGTCTGGGTTGCACAACCGTATGACCCAGCTAAATATTAACCTCCCTGATGAGGCAGTCATTGACAGAATCCTTCAGTCGCTCCCACCAAGCTACAAGAGCTTTGTGATGAACTACAATATGCAGGGGATGGTAAAGACCATTCCTGAAGTATTTTCTATGCTGAAGTCAGCAGAGGTTGAAATCAAGAAAGAACATCAAGTGTTGATGGTCAATAAGACCACTAAGTTCAAGAAGGGCAAGGGTAAAAAGAACTTCAAGAAGGACGGCAAAGAGGTTGCCGCGCCCGGTAAGCCAGTTGCCGGGAAGAAGTCAAAGAATGGACCCAAGCCTGAGACTGAGTGCTTTTATTGCAAGGGGAAGGGTCACTGGAAGCGGAACTGCCCCAAATACTTAGCGGATAAGAAGGCCGGCAACACCAAAGGTATATTTGATATACATGTAATTGATGTGTACCTTACCAGTACTCGTAGTAACTCCTGGGTATTTGATACCGGTGCCGTTGCTCATATTTGTAACTCACAGCAGGAGCTGCAGAATAAACGGAGACTGGCGAAGGACGAGGTGACGATGCGCGTCGGGAATGGTTCCAGAGTCGATGTGATCGCCGTCGGCACGCTGCCTCTACATTTACCTACGGGATTAGTTTTGAACCTTAATAATTGTTATTTAGTGCCAAGTTTGAGCATGAACATTATATCTGGATCTCGTTTAATACGAGATGGCTACTCATTTAAGTCTGAGAATAATGGTTGTTCGATTTATATGAGAGATATGTTTTATGGTCATGCTCCGATGGTCAATGGTTTATTCTTAATGAATCTCGAGCGTAATATTAGACATGTTCATAGTGTAGATGCCAAAAGATGTAAAGTTGATAACGATAGTCCCACATACTTGTGGCACTGCCGCCTTGGTCACATTGGTGTGAAGCGCATGAAGAAGCTCCATGCTGATGGACTTTTGGAGTCTCTTGATTATGAATCATTTGACACATGCGAACCATGCGTCATGGGAAAAATGACCAAGACTCCGTTCTCCGGAACAATGGAGCGAGCAACCAACTTGTTGGAAATCATACATACCGATGTGTGCGGTCCAATGAGCGTTGAGGCTCGCGGAGGATATCGTTATGTTCTCACTCTCATTGATGACTTAAGTAGATATGGGTATGTCTACTTAATGAAACACAAGTCTGAGACCTTTGAAAAGTTCAAGGAATTTCAGAATGAGGTGGAGAATTTCTGGACAGCATTAAGGCCTACTTGAACAAATGTTTTTCAATGAAGGACCTTGGAGAAGCTGCTTATATATTAGGCATCAAGATCTATAGAGATAGATCGAGACGCCTCATAGGTCTTTCACAAAGCACATACCTCGATAAGATTTTGAAAAAGTTCAAAATGGATGAGTCCAAGAAAGGGTTCTTGCCTATGTTACAAGGTGTGAGATTGAGCTCAGCTCAGTCACCGACCACGGCAAAAGATAAAGAAGAGATGAGTGTTATCCCCTATGCTTCAGCCATAGGATCTATTATGTATGTCATGCTGTGTACCAGACCTGATGTAAACCTTGCCGTAAGTTTGGTAGAAAGATACCAGAGTAATCCCGGCAAGGAACACTGGACAGCGGTCAAGAATATCCTGAAGTACCTGAAAAGGACAAAGGACATGTTTCTCGTTTATGGAGGTGACGAAGAGCTCGTCGTAAAGGGTTACGTCGACGCTAGCTTCGACACAGATCTGGATGACTCTAAGTCACAAACCGGATACGTGTATATGTTGAATGGTGGAGCAGTAAGCTGGTGCAGCTGCAAGCAGAGCGTCGTGGCAGGATCTACATGTGAAGCGGAGTACATGGCAGCCTCGGAGGCAGTGCATGAAGCTATTTGGGTGAAGGAGTTCATCACCGACCTAGGAGTCATACCCAATGCGTCGGGGCCAATCAAACTCTTCTGTGACAACACTGGAGCTATTGCCCTTGCCAAGGAGCCTAGGTTTCACAAGAAGACCAGGCACATCAAGCGTCGTTTCAACTCCATCCGTGAAAATGTTCAAGATGGAGACATAGAAATTTGCAAAGTACATACGGATCTAAATGTCGTAGATCCGTTGACTAAACCTCTCTCGCGAGCAAAACATGATCAACACCAGAGCTCTATGGGTGTTCGATTCATCACAATGTAACTAGATTAGTGACTCTAGTGCAAGTGGGAGACTGTTGGAAATATGCCCTAGAGGCAATAATAAAAGTGTTATTATTATATTTCTTTGTTCATGATAATAGTCTTTTATTCATGCTATAACTGTATTATCCGGAAATCGTAATACACGTGTGAATACATAGACCACAATATGTCCCTAGTAAGCCTCTAGTTGACTAGCTCGTTGTGATCAACAGATAGTCATGGTTTCCTGGCTATGGACATTGGATGTCGTTGATAACGGGATCACATCATTAGGAGAATGATGTGATGGACAAGACCCAATCCTAAGCATAGCACAAAGGTCGGTTAGTTCGTTTGCTAGAGCTTTTCCAATGTCAAGTATCTCTTCCTTCGACCATGAGATCGTGTAACTCCTGGATACCGTAGGAATGCTTTGGGTGTATCAAACGTCACAACGTAACTGGGTGACTATAAAGGTCCACTACAGGTATCTCCAAAAGTGTCTATTGGGTTGACACGGATCGAGACTGGGATTTGTCACTCCGTATGACGGAGAGGTATCTCTGGGCCCACTCGGTAATGCATCATCATAATGAGCTCAAGGTGACCAAGGTGTTGGCCACGGGATCATGCATTACGGTACGAGTAAAGTGACTTGCCAGTAACGATACTGAACAAGGTATTGGGATACCGATGATCGAGTCTCGGGCAAGTAACGTACCGATTGACAAAGGGAATTGTATACGGGGTTTGATCGAATCCTCGACATCGTGGTTCATCCGATGACTTCATAGAGGAGCATGTGGGAGACAACATGGGTATCCAGATCGCGCTGTTGGTTATTGACCGGAGAGTCTCGGTCATGTCTGCATGTCTCCCGAACCCGTAGGGTCTACACACTTAAGGTTCGGTGACGCTAGGGTTATCAGGAAGACAAGTATGTGATTACCGAATGTTGTTCGGAGTCCCGGATGAGATCACGGACGTCACGAGGAGTTCCGGAATGGTCCGGAGGTAAAGTTTTATATATGGGAAGTTGTTAAACGGGCACCGGAAAGTTTCGGGGTCATACCGGTATTGTACCGGGACCACCGGAAAGGTTCCGGGGGTCCACCGGGAGGCACCACCCCTCCCGGGGGGCCACTTGGGCTGCGTAGGGATAGCAGCCAGACCTTAGTGGGCTTGGCGCCCCCCCCTTGGGCCCATGCGCCTAGGGTTGGGGGGGAAACCCTAAAGGGGGCGCACCCCCCTTGCTTGGGGGGCAAGCCCCCCACCCCTTGGCCGCCGCCCCCCCTAGGGTTTTCCCTAGAGGGCTGGCCCCCCTTGCCCCTTCCCCTATATATAGAGGGGTGAGGGGAGGGCTGCAACACACCACATCTCAAGGCGCAGCCCCTCCCCTCCCCAACACCTCTCCTCCTCCGTACGTGCTTGGCGAAGCTCTGTCGGAGTACTGCTGCACCAACTACACCACGCCGTCGTGCTGCCGTTCGAGCTGCCTTCCTCAACCTCTCCTTCCTCCTTGCTGGATCAAGACGGAGGAGACGTCTCCCGTCCCGTACGTGTGTTGAACGCGGAGGTGCTGTCCATTCAGCACTTGGACATCGGTGATCCGAATCACGTTCGAGTACGACTCCATCATCACCATCCCCTTGGCAAGCTTCCGCTCGTGAACTACAAGTGGTATGTAGATGCAAACTCTCTCCCTTGACTCGTTGCTTAGATGAACTCATAGATGGATCCTGGTGAAACCGTAGGAAAAAATTTAATTTTCTGCAATGTTCCCCAACACAAAGATGTACCACCTTTCGAGGCATCATCCCCAGTCGAGAAGCACGATGTTCGGGGAAAATTAAACTTGATGTAGTATTCGACACACGTGAAAATTACAAGTCCAAAGAGTTGCTCTTCCACGTGGTTCCCTTCAATAGCGGATATCACGCTCTTCTAGGGCGGGATGCTTTCTCACGCTTCCAAGCCGTACCCCATTATGGATACATGAAGCTTAAAATGCCAGGGCCCAATGGAATAACCAAAGTTATGAGTGATCCGGATAAGGAACTCCGCACCGAAAACAGAACCGCATCCTTGGCTCTTGAGTCACTATCCAAAGCCTTTGCGGCTGAAGAACTAACCACCCTACGATCCACAGTGGAAAAGGATGATGTGATTCTCGATAAGAGACCTAAATCCACCTCTTTCAAGCCAGCAGATGAAATAGTTAAATTTCAAGTGCACCCAACGGATCCTAACAAAATAGCGTCCATCGGAGCACAGCTGGATCCGACAGTAGACACCGCCTTACGTGCGTTCCTATGTGAAAATTGGGATATCTTTGCCTGGCGCCCTTCAGACATGCCCGGGATCCCACGGAGACTGGCCGAACACAGCCTCAACATAATTAAAATGTTCAAACAGTCATGCAAACGCTGCAGCAATTTTCCGATCCCAAACGACAAGCTATGGGGGAGGTGCTAGCCAAACTACTCGAGGCCGGGTTCATTAGAGAAATCAAACACCCAGATTGGCTAGCCAACTTGGTCATGGCGCAGAAGATGGATAAATCTTGGCGCCTTTGTGTCGATTTCAAAGACCTCAATAAGGCTTGCCCTAAAGACCCTTTCCTGCTGCCCCGCATTGACCAAATCATTGATGCGACCGCGAGACATGACTCATTGTGTTTCCTCGATGCTTACTCCGGATACCATCAGATCAAAATGCTAGAGTCCGACCAGGCTGCAACGGCGTTCATCACCCTGTACAGGCCTTTCTGTTTAAACACTATGCCTTTTGGGCTTAAAAACGCTGGTGCCACTTACCAACGCATGATTCAAACTTGCTTGGAAAAACAAAATGGCAAGACAGTTGAAGCATATGTGGATGACGTAGTCAGCAAGACTAAACACGTTGAATCATTGGTGGATGATCTCCACCTCACATTTGAGAACCTCCGAACATACGACATATGGCTCAATAAAGAAATGCGTCTTCGGTGTTCTAGCCAGGAAGCTACTAGGGTTCATTGTCTCCCATAGAGGAATTGAAGAAAACCAAGCCAAAATCCGAGCCTTGTCGCAATTGGCTACGCCAACAGACTTAAAGCAGGTCCAAAAGCTAGCCGGGTGCGTGGCGGCTTTGAGCCGCTTCATCTCTAGATTAGGAGAAAAAGCATTACCACTTTATAGACTACTTAGACGCACCGACAACTTTGAATGGATGAAAGTGGCCATAGCCAGATTGGAAAAAATAAAACCTTATTAGCAGGCAACCCAATCCTAGCCGCCCCAAGTGTTGGCGAGCCTATGTTGCTTTATATCTCCGCGACTCACCAGGTAGTGAGCGTTGTACTCGTCGTCGAGCGAGGGGAGGAGGGACATAAATTTTCCATTCAAAAGCCAGTCTATTATATATTAGAGGTCCTTACACCATGCAAATCATGATGCCCTCACTACCAAAAGATAATTTACGCGGTCTTTATGGCATCCCGAAAACTCCGACACTATTTTCAAGAGTGTTCGATCACGGTGGCATCCAAAGTACCACTTAACGACATTATAAACAACCGGGACGCCACTGTCCACATAGCTAAATGGGCCATCGAGCTCTTACCATTTGAAATAACATAGAAGACACACCGAGCTATTAAATCTCAGGTGCTGGCCTACTTTGTTGCAGATTGGACGGAAGTTGAGCTCCCTAAAGAGTACAGTTCCTACTCCAACTGGATAGTGTACTTTGATGGCTCTAAAATGCTAGCCGAATTGGGGGCTGGCGTCATCTTGATATCCCCTACGGGGGACACAGTCCGCTACGTGTTGCAAATCCTATATACAGACTCCAATAATGCAGCCGAATATGAGGCACTTCTACATGGTCTCCGCATGGCTGTCTCCATGGGCATACAACGCCTAGAGGTGCTCGGCGACTCAAACCTCGCAATATCTCAGGTAAATGGAGAGTTCGATGCAAAAGATCCAAAATGGCAGCATATCGAAATGCTGTATTGGAAATATCGGCTCGGTTTGAGGGGCTTGAATTTCATCACGTCGCTCGAGACAGTAACCAGGAAGCGGATATACTCGCTCGCATGGGCGCCAAGCGCGACCCCATCCCGCCTAATACCTTTGTGGAATGGCTCTTCAAGCCATCTGTGATATGGTAGGATGAGAGAGAAGATGCCAGTACGGACCTGATCACGCCCACGGTAGCCGAATACAATACAAATATCATCGGGGGGTTCAGATACTAAGATAACACCCTCTGCTCATGATATCATGGATGTTATTGCTCCTTGGACTAAACGCTTTCTGGCCTACCTTAATATGAAGGAGCTTCCCGATGATCAAAATGAGGCACATCACATAGTTCGGCGTTCTAAAGCCTACAAAGTTCACGAAGGTGAGATGTAGAAGAAAAGCACCACCGAAGTTCTCCAAAGGTTCATATTTGAAGAGGAGGGAAGGCAACTTTTGGCCAAAATACATGCTAGAATGGGCGGCCACCACGCTGCAGCTCGGGCCCTAGTAAGCAAAGGCTTTAGGACAGGCTTTTCTGGCCAACGGCCTGGGCAGACGCACAAACCCTTGTGCAACATTGTGTCGGATGTCAGATTTTCGCCAATCAAAGTCATATCCTCCCACTGCCTTAAGAACAATCCCCATTACTTGGACCTTCATGGTCTGGGGGCTCGATATGGTCGAACACCTTAAAGGGGGAAGCCATAAAAAGAAATATTTACTAGTTATGGTGGATAAATTCACTAAGTGGATAGAGGCCAAACCAGTGAAAACAGTTGAAGTAGGACCAGTGATTGACTTTATATTTGACATGGTACACCACTACGGTGTCCTGCACAGCATCATCACTAATAATGGCTCCAATTTTACAGCTGATGAGGTGAAAAACTGGTGTGCTAAATTGGGCATTAAACTCGACAATGCATCCGTCTACCACCCTCAAATAAACAGTCAGGTTGAACGGGCCAATGGCCTAATAATGAGGGGCATTAAACCCAAACTGGTGCACTCCCTGTAGGAGTCAGATAAGCACTGGGTTGAGGAATTCGATTCTGTGCTATCGGGGCTACAGACTACACCTAACTGAACAACCGGATATACACCTTTCTTCATGGTGTATGGCACGGAAGTTGTCCTGCCCTGTGACATTATTCATGACTCACCTCAAGTGCGCATGTACGAAGAGCGAGAAGCCGAGCTCGATCGGCAGGATGACCTAGACTATCTCAAAGAGGAGTGCGATATTGCACAAGCCCATTCCACATTTTATCAACAATAGGCCAGGCAATACCAAAGCAAAGAAGTGTGGGCCAAGACTTATAACATTGGCAACCTCGTCTAGCATCTCCGAGAGAAGAAGAAGGATAAGCTCAAACCAAGATGGGAGGGCCCCTTCATCATAGATGAAGTTCTCACAGGAGGAGCCTATCACCAATATAATGCATCAGATAATCGCCTTGAGTCGAATCCATGGAATGCTGCTCGGCTCCGGTGATTCTACGGATAGTTCGGTAGCACCCCTTTTTTTTACTTTGACTAGGTTCCTTTTTCTCCTCTCCTTTTTTATTTTTTCCTTTTTATATACTGGGGTATGTTCGGATCCATAGAACTGTTAGGGGTACACATCTTTAATGTATATACCACACTATAACTGGGGGCTTCTCTGATGAAGCTTATTACTAAAAGCTTGTTGCTTACATTGTTTATGTCGTTTATTCTATACATCGCTTGCCATTATATGCACCTCTATGACTTCAATTCTTTTGCCAAGATGGGTTTGCCTCGCTCCTGTGTTTACACCCTATGTTCCCGATTGTTCGGCTATAGGGTGTAAAGGGAGTACCTCTGCGATTGTTACAACCGGGTAATCCAAATCTGTACCTCAGACGGGTGAAGCCGAAACTAGCGTTCTTAAGGGAATAATTGGTCGGCAAGCAATGACAGATTATTTATGTTTATATAATTCTTCTAACAAATACAGCATAGGCTGCCCGTAATTCTATCTTTTGGATCAAAGCCTAGGCATGCATAATTAAGCATGCCGACCCAAGGAAAGGAACCCTTAATGGAACTATTTTCCCTTGAAGATGTTTCTTACATTAAATAGTAATATAACATAACTCGACGAACAAATTTTGTCTGCTTGAGCAATATGACCGGATTGCTTGGTTTCCGGACATAATGAATGTTTATTACATTCAAACATGGTATCCGGAAACATTCCAACTTCTTGGTTCGGAGGTTGAAGCCGAAGGCCTACAATGAGAAATTTTGACAAGTTCGGTTGGAGATAAGTTCGATGATAAAGTACATTGATACATCAAATCAAACGCCTACTCTTTATCTATGTCATCTATAAGACTGTTTAAGCTACAATCTTCTTGCAAATATTTTGCAGCTATCATCACTTGGTCATATACCAAGTTCACGTGAATCTCTTTTCCGTCTGGTCCTCGAGGTCCAACTCGGGCCATATGATTTGGATCGAGCCCGGTGTAGCATGTTTTCACCATCGCCCATGCCTCTCATGTACCTTCCCGTCATGCTGACGCCTTACACAGCTCAAAACGGCGCTGGGCACCTTTGAACAGGTTCGCCAACTCCTCCATAATTTATGGAGGGGCATCGGATGGCCATAAGGCTTTTACCATACTCTTCATGGCTTTCTGGGCCCGCTCATGCACTACGGACAACTCTTTTAGAAGGTCGCCTCAGAATCCAGATACTTCTTCCTGATGACGCCCGGTTAGCAGACTTGCAAGAACAACATGATAACACTCCGAATTACGGGATAGTATGAGTGCCCTAGATGGTTCAAAGGTCATACCGAATATGTTGCCTTTCAACTTTTTTATTCTCTTGTTGTGCATCCTATAATTGAGCCTTTAAGCTCTTTATCTCTTCGGCTTGCTTATCCTTTTCCTCCTCCAGTTTGTTCTTTCGATCAATGGTCATCGTGAATTTCTTCATTTCCTCTAGCTCCATGGTGGCGGTATTTAGCTTTGTCTAGGTCATTTCAACTTCCTGGGATAGTGTGTTGTTCTTCTCTTTGAGAACCTGCAGTCATAACGATCCTTAAATCGGTTGGTCTAACCTCTTCAAGTCTCGGGGGCTAATGGCATATCTCTATTAAATTTACACAAATTCTTACCTCCATATCCTTGGAAACCACATGAGCGACCCCTGCAAGTCCGTCTCGGGCGGCTCAGATATTTGCATCCACGGAGCGGAGGGTACTGAATTCCTGCTCAGTGAAAACTGGAGCACACATGGTCTCTTTCACTCATCGATGATTCATCATGCTCTCCAGTTCAGAATTTGTGACGGATACGTCATCCGAATCCTCGTGAGGTGGATGAGTTGGCGTTGCATCCGTATTGGCTATCGTCCTAGTTGTTGAGCCCGGTGCCGGATTAGCTAATGATCGGCTAACTGGGATTTTGGACACGGTTCACCGTGTGCTCCTCCTGAGTTAAGATGGAAGGAGAAATATGACAAACCGCTCTTATGACTAGGCACATATTAGAAGTTATACCTCTTTGATGAAGGAGTGGGCTCAACGGCGCTCCCGGTTTCCTTTCGTTTTGAAGGATCACCATGCGTAGATGCTACCTTCCTAGAGGCTGCCCTCGATGGAGTGCTGCTTGCCGAGCGCCGATCCTATGAAGCACGATTCAATGTGATGGGTGAGACACAAGTGGGGGGCTCCTTTTTTTAGGATGATTTCGAGTACTTACCTCGGAGAAAGGGAATATGCTAGGTTAGTCAACCATAATAGCCACTTCTGAGCCGTCAAGGCTCGCTTGATAAAAGACTCCATCATCAAACTCTATAAATATATCCGGATCCTCACGGAAGCCAGGGTCTTCGTTGTGGGCATGGTCCTCTAGCTATGGGGAGGGGCAATGGACATTTTCGACTACCTTCCTCCATGTATGTTTTAAGACGACCAGAACAATTTGATTTGTGCAACTCGATAATGAGGTAGGACAATGCTGATAATCAAAAACATACCCATTCAATGGGGTTATACATGGAAAAACCTTCCCGACAATTTAAACGGGTGAATTATTCTTTCTCCCCCTTATAAAGATCTGCCAGAACGGCGGCCAGAGCGGTTGGGGTATCCAGGCCCTCGCGCTTATAACAAGATGCGTAGTCCTTTCCGTTGTAACACCATAAAGGCGTCACTCTGGGTGATGGATCATCACTTTATCATGATGGTCATGACTTTGATTGTCAAGAGTTTAGAATAGGCAAGTAACCTGACCTTGCTGACCAACCTCCTTACTTCCGCACTGTCTTCTTGTTTGGGGCTCCGGGGGCACCAATTGAGGCATTTCTTAAAAGGCGCACTGGAGAATTCGGGAAGTCCATGTCGAAGCCATGTATGTTACTTCTAGTGTATTCATGTTAAGGTAATCCACTATAAAAATCTATAATTATACTACAGCCATGACAAAAAACAAGTGGGATTGCCTGCTATGATATAGAGAAACATATATCGTGCATGAGATGGTTTTCAAATTATAGATCAGACCTCTTAATCGATCAATCTTAAAAGACTTGACATGTTAGCCCACAAGGTTCATCATGTAGAAATAGAAGAAATTATGAAGTGCATTATACATTTAGTAATGCAATTCTACATGTATGGGTTCCTATCTTAATGGTTGAACATTCATATTTTGCTCATCTACAAAAATTTGATGCCATGGATGTTGGTTAAAGTGTATTCATCTTAATATAATATACTCTAGAAGACCAAAACCACACAACAGCTATAACAACTACAAATTGAACCCAGATTGCCAGGAAAGAAAGAGTAGGAATCACCAAATTTACAAAGTGGGTGGAGTCAAATAAGATGTATGAAGAAGCCAAAGAATTAACATATGCAGAATCCCCGTCAAAATGGATACGAAAGAAGAGACAAAGTGGAGCAGAAGGAAGAAAGGAAGATCAGTTAGAAGAATATATTATGCCAATCCCGCAAGCATAGAAAAATACTGCATGCAAATGCTACTTAACGTCAAGAAAGGTGATGTGTAGACTCGTGTTGGCCCTCCAAGCACATAGTTTGTTAGGACATTAGGAAGTTTCCCTCAAGGGGAGGTCCTAAGGTTTATCAATCCGTTGGAGGCATAGGATGAAGATGGTCTCTCTCAAACAACCCTGCAATCAAATACAAGAAATCTCTTGTGTCCCAACACACTCAATACAGTGTTAATTCCATAGCTGCGCTAGTTCGGCGAAGAGATGGTGATACAAGTGTAGTATGGGTAGTAGATATAGGTTTTTGTAATCTAGAAGTAAGAAAATAGCAAGGTAACAAGTAACAAAAGTGACCACAAACGGTATTGCAATTCTTGAAAACAAGGCCTAGGGTTCATACTTTCACTAGCGCAATCTCTCAACAGTGTCAACGTAATTGAATCATATAACAATCCCTCAACATGCGACAAAGAATCACTCCAAAGTTCTTATCTAGCGGAGAACATAAGATCAAATTGTTATAGGGTATGAAATGAACTCAAGTTATATTGTCAGATCAATCTATTGAGCCATCCCTATAAGTGTCACAAACAGCCCCGGAGTTCGTACTAAAATAACACCATATGATACTCATCAACCAACTCTAATGTCACCTGGATACTCTAATGTCACCACAAGTATCCGTGAGTTGATTACTCGATATGCATCAAACAATCTTAGATTAGTAATAATAAATCCAACACAGAGGACTTCAAAGAGTGCCCCAAGGTTTCTATGGACAAAGAAGGACGAAAACATGTATAAACCCCTATGCATAGATTACCCCGATGTCATGATAATCCGTAAGTTGAATATCGAAACATATATCAAGTGAATCAATAGAACACCCCATTGTCACCACGGGTATCCACATGCAAGACATCATTAAGTATTCTCAAATCCAAAAAGTATTCAATCTGATAATAGGGAAACCTCAATGGTAAAAACTTAATTCATCACAACAAGATAGAGACGGAGAAACACCATATGATCCAACTATATTAACAAAGCTCGTGGTACGTCAAGATCATTCCAAGTCAAGAACATGAGAGATAAAGAGAGAGAGAGAGAGAGAGAGAGAGAGAGATCAAACACATCGCTACTGGTACCTCTCATCAGCCTTGGGGGTGAACTATTCCCTCCTCGTCAAGGTAGCCACCGGGATGATGAAGATTTCCTCCGGTGATGATTTGCCCCTCCTTCAGTGTGCCAGAACAGAGCTACAGATGAGATTGCTTCAGTACAGAGGCTTGTAGCGGTCGAGCGGAAGTTCTAAGTTAAGTTTCGGGGTTTCATCTATTTATACGGTTTTTCGCCATCGGTTTCACGTCAGGGGGATGCCCGAGGGTCCCACTAGCTCGGGGGACACGCACTAGGAGGGCGCACCCCCATGCTTGTGGCTCCCTCGGCCACTCCCTAGTCAATCTCAGGTGCTCCATGGGTGTCTGTTGGTCCATAAAAAATCACCGTAAATTTTCAGCCCATTCCGAGAACTTTTATTTCTGCACAAAAAAAACACCATGGTAGTTCTGCTGAAAACAACGTCATTCCAGGTTAGTTCCATTCAAATCATACCAAAACCATATAAAATTGTGATAAACATGGCATGAATACATCATAAATTATAGATATGTTGGAGATGTGTCAGCATCCTGGGGCTTATTTCCTTCTTGTTCTCGAGTAGGTAAATGGTAAAAGAAATAATTTATGAAGTGTGAATACTAGCATAGTTCATAAGTTCGATCAATGATAGGCGATGCGGAGCATCCTACAGACATTGCCATGTCAAAAGTCCGTTTGGCAAGTGACACGTGCCACATCTACTTTACATACATAAACATGAATCATCTCCTTTACACGTGCTCACTTGACCCCTTCAAGGATGGTATACTACTTGACACTCCACCGTGTGCATACATAGGTATTGTAGGAGCTTCACAGATGTTGAGGAGGAGTGCAAGCGCCAAGGAACGATTACACCATCCACAAGGCAAGCATGGAAGTGACAATGGAAGAAGATGGAGCTATTGAAGCTATAGCGACCGGACATCCGGCGCCAGCAGCACGGACATCCGGACTTCCCCTGAAAATCTGGCAGAGGATCAACTGAGCACATCCGAAGTTTGGCCACTGCTTAGCCCGACATCCGTCTCCCAGCCTGGACATCCGACACCTACACGTGCACAGCCGAGCCGAAGGCCCTTGTATCCCTATCCTACCAACCCATTCGGCCCTAGCACTATATATAGACACCCCCTCCTCATTTCTAGGGATATCACTGTGATATCTCATCTTAGTTGAGCTTTGCTCCTACCTATACTTCTCTTGAGAGAGAGTGTGTAACACCGCGGATGTAACTTTCCCAATTTGTACTCCAACTCTTGCCATTTCCGGCGTTAAGTTATATTTATTTCCTCTGGTTCGGGTTTCGTCTCCGTGTGTTGTTGTCATTGTCATGCATCTCATATCATGTCATCATGTGCATTGCATTTGCATACGTGTTCGTCTCATGCATTCGAGCATTTTCCCCGTTGTCCGTTTTGCATTCCGGCGTTTCGTTCTCCTCCGGTGGTCATTTCTAGCTTTCTTTCGTGTGTGGGGATTAAACATTTCCGGATTGGACCGAGACTTGCCAAGCGGCCTTGGTTTATTACCGGTAGACCGCCTGTCAAGTTTCGTATCATTTGGACTTCGTTTGATACTCCAACGATTAACCGAGGGACCGAAAAGGCCTCGTGTGTGTTGCAGCCCAACACCCCTCCAATTTGACCCCAAACCCACCAAACTCTGCTCCATCATCTAGAGCGTTTGATCACGATCGTGTGGGCGAAAACCGCACCTCATTTGGACTCTCCTAGCTCCCTCTATGCCTATATATAGCCTCCTCCCCGAAAATCTCGGATCATTTTCCCCCTAACCCTAGTCTCCTTCCACCTCGCGCCACGCGCCGGACGTGTCCGCCGGATGCGTCAAACCGCGCCACGTCAGCCTTTGCCGCCCCGGGGCCAATCCCCCGCCGCCACGTCGCCACCCGGAGCCGCCGCTCTCCGCGTCGCCCGCGCGGGCCCGCCGGAGCCCGTCCGCGGCCCTCCCGGCCCGGTGCGGCGCACCCCGCCGCCAGAGGCGCCCGCCTCCTCGCGCCCACATCCCTCCGCCGCCTTGCCCGTCGTCCGCCGCCCCGGTCGCCGGCGCGCGCCGCCCCGGCCACCGGCGCCCGCCGCTCCGGCCGCTGCGTCCGCGGCCACCTCGCCGCCGACGTCCGCCGCCCTCCGCCGCCTTCCTCCTGCGCCGGCGAGTGCCGCCAAGTCCAGCCACTGCGCTGCCCCTCCCCTCCGGCGAGCTACAGTTGCAACAGCGGCGAACCTCGGGATCCGTTCCGACCGGATCCAGATCTGGATCTGAAACTTCTCGGTTGACCTTTTTACCCCCGAACCCTAATCCATATGCCCATGTTCATCGTGCCGTAACTTTGCATCCGTAGCTCCGTTTTGGACATATAGCATATCAAAATGTTCATCTCAGAGAGTACATCATTTAATTCCACTGCATCATTTTAATTTGAGCTCATCTTGATGCCCGAAATGCTGTTAGAAGAGGGCTACTTGAGTTAATTGTCAGATCTGCTACTCCGTTTAGCACTTTTGTCATTTTTGCCATGATTAATGTGTGCATGATATGCCCTGATGCTCTACATGTGTTTTGTTAAGGGTTTTGTCATCTTTCCAGAGGTGCAACCCATGTATTTTTGTGATGTGTGTGGTGACTTGTGCAAGCTTACAAAGTGGTGCACTTGCTAATTCTGTTTTCCGGGACTTGGTGATTTCACTAAGTCCTGGAGCTGTTTATCTCATGATGCCATATGTTCATGTTGTTTCCTAGTGATCCATGCCTCTTTTGAGGATGATCAGTAAGGGAGTTTTGTTAATATTGTAGTCCTATATCGAGCCATGTCTTTGTTTGCAATTATGGAGCACCCTAGATTGAGTCAATCGAGTTCTACTTTTGCTACTTTGTGAATCTAGGCAGATTGTCAACTTGTTTGCAATTTTGCCGGTGTTGTTGTAGTTGATCCGTGCATGCTATGCTATTGTTCTTGCCATGTCTAGCTTACATTTTGTGCCTTCTTGATGGGTGAATGCTTGTCTTTCCATGACTTGCACCGTAGTGAGTGCATTGAGCTCGTAAACATGCCTACTTGAGTTAGATTTCAGCATGTGCCAGTTTTCACTAAGTCTAAAAACTGATTATGTTTTTGCTATGTTCACATGCTTGCAATTATATTTTCTGATCCCTTTTGGCTCAAGGTCACTAAGGGACTTTTGTTAAGCTCTTTGAGTAGATCCATGCCATGCTTTACTTTGCCATGTTCAGGTCCTGTAGCATGTAGTTTTGTTGCTCCGAAGAGGGCTACCTGATCTGAAATTCCAGACAAGTGTTGATTTCACTAAGTCTGAGATATGTTTGTCATATGCATTTTTGCCATGCTTGTTTGAACCTGTTAATGGATGAATTGGCCGTAGCTCACTGCTAGACTTTTGTTAAGCATCTTGTGTGCATCCCTGCCATTTATTTTGTTGTCATGTTTGAGTGCTGTAGCATGTTCATTTCTTTGCATTTAGATGCCTACTTGCTGTAAATCGCAGACCGGTGTCATTTTTGAATCGCTTGCCATTTCCAAACCGTAACTCCGATTCCGGCGTTCTGTATATCATTTTCAAGCGATTTCATCTCATCTTTCCAGTGGAACACTTGGATTTCCAAGTTGAGGCCAGGATCATGCACTTCCTGTCATATCTTGCATTTTGCATCCCGCATCGCATCCCGCATAGCATATCCTCTTTGCATTGTGTTGTTTGAGTTTGCACGTGGTTGATTGTATCCTTGTTGCTTGTTTGTCTTGTTTGGGTAGAGCCGGGAGACGAGTTCGCTAACGAGAAGCCCGTTGAATTTTCTTTTGAGGATCCAGTCAACTCTGACAACTGTGCAGGCAAGATGATCATACCCTCGAAATCACTACTATCTTTGTTATGCTAGTTTGCTCGCTATTTTGCTATGCCAATGTTACGATGCCTACCACTTGCTTGCAAGCCTCCCAAATTGCCATGTCAAACCTCTAACCCACCATTGTCATAGCAAACCATTGATTGGCTATGTTACCGCTTTGCTCAGCCCCTCTTATAGCGTTGCTAGTTGCAGGTGAAGATTGGAGGTCGTTCCTTGTTGGAACATCTGTTATTTACTTGTTGGGATATCATTATATTATCTTGTTATCTTAATGCATCTATATACTCGATAAAGGGTGGAAGGCTCAGCCTCTCGCCTAGTGTTTTGTTCCACTCTTGCCGCCCTAGTTTCCGTCATATCGGTGTTATGTTCCCGGATTTTGCGTTCCTTACGTGGTTGGGTTATAATGGGAACCCCTTGATATTTCGCCTTGATTAAAGCTTTTCCAGCAATGCCCAACCTTGGTTTTACCATTCGCCACCTAGCCTCTTTTTCCCTTGGGTTACCAGAGCCCAAAGGTCATCTTATTTTAACCCCC
>NC_041390.1:299055910-299063079 GCF_002162155.2 Triticum dicoccoides | reverse complement strand
GGGGCCACCTCGGGGAAACTTGAGGGTTGGTTTTACTCGTAGCTAGTCTCATCTGAGTCTGCCCTGAGAAAGAGATATGTGCAGCTCCTATTGGGATTTGTCGGCACATTCGGGCGGTGTTGCTGGTCTTGTTTTAACCTGTCGAAGTGTCTTGAATTACCGAGATACTGAGTCTGGTCGGAACGTCTTGGGAGGAGGTCTATTCCTTTGTTGACCGTGAGAGCTTGTCATGGGCTAAGTTGGGACTCCCCTGCAGGGATTGAACTTTCGAAAGCCGTGCCCACGGTTATGGGCAGATGGAAATTTGTTAATGTCCGGTTGTAGATAACTTGAACCTTAACTTAATTAAAATGAATCAACTAAGTGTGTTACCGTGATGGCCTCTTCTCGGCGGAGTCCGGGAAGTGGACACGGTGTTGGAGTAATGTTTGCGCATGTTGCTCTCTAGTTTTGTGCTCGTGCTTTGCCTCCTCTTCTCGCTCTCTTTTGCGGATAAGTTAGCCACCATACTTGCTAGTCGCTTGCTGCAGCTCCACCTATATTTTACCTTGCCTTACCTACAAGCTTAAATAGTCTTGATCGCGAGGGCGCGAGATTGCTGAGTCCCTGTGGCTCACAGATTACTATTACACCAGATGCAGGGCCTGATGATTCCGCTCCAGGAGACGCGTATAAGCTCAAGTGGGAGTTCGACGAAGACTCTCAACGTTACTATGTTTCCTTTCCTGATGATCAGTAGTGGTGCCCAGTTGGGGGTGAATGGGACCGTTGTCGCTTGTTGGGTTTCTCTTTTATTTTGGCGCCGTAGTCGGGCCATGAGTGTTTGGATGATGTAATGTTATTTATGTACTTGATTGACGTGGCGAGTGTAAGCCAACTATGTTATCTCCCCTTTATTAATCATATTACATGGGATGTTGTGAAGATTGCCTAACTTGCGACATATGCCTTCAATGCGATTATGTCTCTAAGTCGTGCCTCGACACGTGGGAGCTATAGTCGCATCGAGGGTGTTACAAGTTGGTATCAGAGCCTTCCCCGGCCTTAGGAGCCCCATTGCTTGATCGTTTTTAGCGGCCGAGTTGTGTCTAGAAAAATGTTTTGAGTCATTTAGGAATTATATATCAGAGAGTTTAGGAATTCTTTTTTACTTCCCAGTCTCCTCATCGCTCTGGTAAGGCATCCTGACGTAGAGTTTTGACTCTTCTCTTCTCAAATTTCACTAAAAAAAATTTAGGATCACGCGGGTATCTTGGAATCGTTCTGATGGTTTTATGATGAGAACATTGTCTTGGTGCCTCCTGTCAGGGGTTTAGTGGAAGTGTCCCGGGGAGTTGAGCTCTGAGGTGTTGTCATCATAATTTTATTGTTTGCAGTTCTGGAATACCTGAGTCTAGTACGCCGACATCGAAAATCTCCTTTATGCAGTTCGTTGGTGAGATAACCTCGACGCCACCCAGTACTGGGGCGGGAGTTCGGGAGTATCGCCATAACTTGTATAACGGATGCTTTTCGAAGGTTGAGGTAGATGGTTTCCGAAGGTTTCTTGGTTATGTGTTGAAGGATGGATACAGCTGGATGTAGGATTTTCTAGTTTGGGTGAGATATTATGCTTCCCCTGTATCCCCAACACCTGATTGCATAACCGGAAAGGTTCGGGAGTTTCTTAGGTGGGAATTCTAGTAGCTCTAGTTTTTCTTCCACTAATATTGGTTTGAGATTGGGATTTCTTACCGATTATTCGTTCTTGATCCGTACCTTGTTGATTTATTTCTCTACCTTAATTCTATGTGGCTTCTCAATTTATGGATATGTGACCATTTCAAGAGGAATGCATTCGTTCATTTTGTTCGGATGTGAAGACTATATGTTGCAATTTTCATTCCGTTGGATTCATCTTCAATATTTGTCTATCAATGTGCTAATGGTGGTCAACCTCTTCAGGATGGCTCCTCCAACGCGCACGACTCCGAATCCTTATCCGCCACCACCTCCACCTCCTCCGGAGGCATGGCAAGCTGTGATGGCCGCGACCAATGCAAACACACAGTTGATCATGCAAATTCTCCAAGAGCGCAATCAAGGCAACCAAGGGAATCAAGGCAGCAATCAGAGTCACTTTGCTACACTCAACCAGTTCCTTGCTAATGGGCCAGAGACTTTCAGCAATTGTGTTGAGGCAACCGATGCTGACGATTGGCTTGTGGATCTGTGTAAGCATTTCGAGTGCAGTAACGTCAGGCCTGAGGACTTTGTTAAGTTCGCTTCCTTCCAACTCAAAGATCAAGGTGCAGAATAGTTCCAGCAGTACAAGGACTCCAGAGGTGGACGTGTTATCACTTGGGATGATTTCCGTCGAGATTTCCAAGCTCATCATATTCCTCAAAGCGTGGTTGAAAGCAAGCATGAGGAATTCCACAATCTGAAGCAAGGCTCTTTGTCTGTCTATGACTACAACAAGTTGTTCCAGAAGCTCGCCCGCTTTGCCAAGCAGGACGTCCCTGATGAGAAGAGCATGATATACCAGTTCAGGGGTGGTCTCAGAGAAGAAATTCAACTAGCTCTTGTTCTCTTTGAGCCCTTGAGATACGATGAGTTCTACAACATGACACTGAAGCAACAGGCTGCTCAGTTGAGGTGTGATGCTTCCAAGAAGTGAGTCAGAGATGCTACTCCTTCTTCCTCTACTCAAGTGGCCAAGCAGCAGAAGTATTGGCTTCCTCCTCCTCCGTTCCGTCAGCCGTATCAGCAGAAGAGAAAAGGTGGCAGTGGTTCTCCCACCCACCCAACCCTGGCTTTCAAAACAAGACTTCGTCTCAAGCTCCAAGATCGAGTGCTCCGTATCACCGCCCGCTTTCAGAGGTCACGTGCAACAAGTGCCAACAGAAGGGTCACTATGCCAACAAGTGTTTCAACCAGAGGCGTCTTCCTCCTCCTCCTCCTGTCAGATCGGCAAGTACAGCTGTGGTCAAGCATAACCCCAAGCATGCCAAGGTCAATTTGATGAATGCAGCTTAGGCAGAGGACTCGTCAGATGTGATCATGGGTAACCTTCCTGTTAATGATATTCCTGCAAAAGTACTTTTTGACTCTGGTGCATCGCATTCCTTCATGTCATTCCCATTTGCATCGGAGAACAATTTTAGTACTAAGGCTTTACCTAGAGCTACGCAAGTCGTCTCTCCGGCTAAGCGTCTGGGTTCTAGTTTGATGGTTCCTGATATTTCTATCTTGATGGGTGATTTCAAGTTTCTGGCTTCTCCAATGGTTCTTGGTAACTCGGATATTGATCTTATTCTCGGGATGGATTGGCTTTCTAAGCACAAGGCTCAGCTTGATTGTGCAGCCAGGCAGATTCAATTGACTCATTCGTCTGAGGATGTTGTCTTTGCCGCTCGGGATAATACCATTCGTCTGTTTTCTCTCAATGAGAAGGGTGAATTGGATGCCATCTCTCAAATTCCAGTCATTTGCGAATATCAAGACGTCTTTCTAGAAGAGCTCCCAGGAATGCCTCCGCACCGGCCAGTTGAATTCGTTATTGATCTTGAGCCTAGCACAGAACCTGTGTGCTAACGTCCTTACAAAGTCGGACCTGAAGAGTTGAAGGAGCCGAAGAAGCAACTCGATATTCAAGAGAAAATGGGTCTCATCCGGCCTAGTTCTTCTCCATGGGGTTGTGGTGTTGTTTTTGTGAAGAAGAAGGATGGAACGGACCGACTTTGTGTTGATTACCGTCCAGTGAACAAGAAGACCATCAAGAACAAATATCCACTTCCCAACATCAATGAGCTCTTTGAACAACTCAAAGGTGCCCAAGTATTCTCCAAGCTTGATCTCCGCATGGGTTATCACCAGATTCGCATTCATGAGCAAGATATTCCCAAGAAGGCTTTCAGGACAAGCTTTGGTTCATATGAATACACTTTCATGTCTTTTGGCCTCATCAATGCTCCTCTGACGTTCTCTCGCATGATGAACTTCATCTTCAACTCCTACACCAATGACTTCGTTTTGGTCTATCTTGACGACATTCTGGTTTTCTCCAAGAACAAGGAAGATGATGCCAAGCATTTGCATTTGGTTCCTGATAAGCTCAGAGAACACAAGTTGTACGCCAAGTTCTCCAAGTGTGAATTTTGGCTCGATGAGGTTCTTTATCTTGGTCATATCATCTCTGCCAAGGGCATTGCCGTGAATCCTGAGAAGGTGTCTGCAATTGTGAATTGGGAACCTCCTCAGAACGTGAAGCAACTCCGCAGTTTTCTCGGTCTCGCAAGCTATTGCCAAATATTCGTTGAAAACTTTTCCAAGATCGCGAAGCCTCTCTCTAATCTTCTCCAGAAGCACGTGAAGTACGTTTGGTCTCCGAAGTGTGATATTGCTTTCAACACTTTGAAAGAGAAATTGATCACTGCTCCAGTTCTGACTCCGCCTGATGAATCCAAGCCGTACAAGGTCTTTTGTGATGCCTCTCTCCAAGGTCTTGGCGCGGTATTGATGCAAGAGAAGAAAGTTGTTGCTTATACATCTCGCCAGTTGAAGCCTAATGAGACGAACTACCCCACTCATGATCTCGAGTTGGCGGCAGTTGTGCATGCTCTTTTGATTTGGAGACATCTTCTATTGGGAAGAAAAGTGGACATTTTCACTGATCACAAGAGTCTCAAGTACATCTTCACTCAGCCTAATCTCAACCTCAGGCAAACTCGATGGGTCGAAATGATTCAAGAGTATAATCCGAGTATCGAGTATACTCCAGGCAAGGCCAATGTGATTGCTGATGCATTGAGCAGGAAAGCTTACTGCAACAGTCTGATTCTCAAGCCTTATCAACCCGAGCTTTGTGAAGCTTTCCGCAAACTTAATCTGCAAGTTGTTCCTCAAGGTTTCCTCGCCAACCTTTTAGTCTCTCCTACCTTAGAAGACCAGATTCACCAAGCCCAGCTTCTTGATGCTATGGTGAAAAAGGTGAAGATTGGGATTGCCAAGAGTCAGTCCAAGTACAAGTGCTACCGCCTTGATGACAAGGACACTCTTTTCTTCGAGGATCATATTGTGGTACCCAAAGGTGACCTCCGTAAAGTGATCATGAACGAGGCTCACAATTCTCTCCTCTCCATCCACCCTGGGAGCACGAAGATGTATCAGGACCTTAAGCAAGCTTATTGGTGGACTCGAATGAAGCGTGAGATCGCTCAATTCATGAATGAATGTGATGTCTGCAGAAGAGTGAAGGCAGAACACCAAAGGCCATCTGGTCTCCTCCAACCTCTTGCCATTCCAGAATGGAAGTTTGACCACATTGAAATGGACTTCATGACTGGGTTTCCAAAGTCCAAGCGTGGCAATGATGCTATATTCGTTGTCATCGACAAACTCACCAAAGTGGCTCACTTTCTGCCTATCAAAGAGTCGATCACTGCAGCTCAATTGGCAGAACTCTATACCTCTCGAATTTTCTCTCTGCACGGTATTCCACAAGTGATCTCTTCAGACCGTAGTAGCATCTTTACCTCGAAGTTTTGGGATTCTTTTCAGAAGGCCATGGGCACCAACATCCGCTTCAGCACAACTTTCCATCCTCAAACTAGCGGTCAAGTCGAGCGTGTCAACCAGATTCTTGAAGATATGCTCAGGGCTTGTGTGATCTCCTTCGGCATGAAGTGGGAGGATTGTCTTCCTTATGCTGAATTCTCCTACAACAACAGTTTTCAAGCAAGTTCGGGCAAGGCCCCATTTGAAATTCTGTATGGCAGGAAGTGCCGTACCCCTCTCAACTGGTCTGAAACTTGTGAACGTCAGCTTTTGGGTAATGACTTAATCACAGAGGCAGAAGAAATGTGCAAAGTCATTCGAGATAACCTCAAAGCAGCCCAATCCCATCAGAAGAGCTACTATGATAGTAAGCACCGTGATTTGGCTTTCGAGATCGGGGATCATGTTTACCTCCATGTCTCTCCTATGAAAGGTACTCGTCGCTTCGGTATCAAAGGGAAGCTTGCCCCTAGATACGCGGGACCTTTCAAGATTGTCAGCAAGAGAGGCGACCTCGCCTATCAACTCAAGCTTCCTTCAAACTTTGCAAATGTTCATGACGCGTTCCATGTCTCTCAGCTTCGAAAGTGCTTCAAGACTCCTGACCGCACCGTCAACTTCGAGGACATTGAGCTCCAAGAAGATCTCTCTTATCGTGAGCACCCAGTTGCTATTCTTGAAGAGACTAAACGCAAGACTCGCAACAAGTAAATCAAATTTCTCAAAGTTAAGTGGTCACACCATTCCGATCGTGAAGCTACCTGGGAACGCGAGGATCACCTCCGTTTTGAGTACCCGGCGTTCTTTCAGTCCTAGATCTCGGGACGAGATCCTTTCATAGTGGTGGAGTGTTGTAACACCCCGGATGTAACTTTCCCAATTTGTACTCCAACTCTTGCCGTTTCCGGCGTTAAGTTATATTTATTTCCTCGGGTTCGGGTTTCGTCTCCGTGTGTTGTTGTCATTGTCATGCATCTCATATCATGTCATCATGTGCATTGCATTTGCATACGTGTTCGTCTCATGCATTCGAGCATTTTCCCCGTTGTCTATTTTGCATTCCGGCGTTTCGTTCTCCTCCGGTGGTCATTTCTAGCTTTCTTTCGTGTGTGGGGATTAAACATTTCCGGATTGGACCGAGACTTGCCAAGTGGCCTTGGTTTACTACCGGTAGACCGCCTGTCAAGTTTCGTATCATTTGGACTTCGTTTGATACTCCAACGGTTAACCGAGGGACCGAAAAGGCCTCGTGTGTGTTGCAGCCCAACACCCCTCCAATTTGGCCCAAAACCCACCAAACTCTGCTCCATCATCTAGAGCGTTCGATCACGATCGCGTGGGCGAAAACCGCACCTCATTTGGACTCTCCTAGCTCCCTCTATGCCTATATATAGCCTCCTCCCCGAAAATCTCGGATCATTTTCCCCCTAACCCTAGTCTCCTTCCACCTCGCGCCATCGGACAAGTCCGCCCGCGCCGGACGTGTCCGCCGGACGCGTCATCCTGGCCTATCAGACCGCGCCACATCAGCCTCCGCCACCCCGGGGCCAATACCCCGCCGCCACGTCGCCACTCGGAGCCGCCGCTCTCCGCGTCGCCTGCGCGGGACCGCCGGAGCCTGTCCGCGGCTC
>NC_041390.1:299030239-299055800 GCF_002162155.2 Triticum dicoccoides | reverse complement strand
CTCCGGCCGCTACGTCCGCGGCCACCTCGCCGGCGACGTCCGCCGCCCTCCGCCGCCTTCCTCCCGCGCCGGCGAGCGCCGCCAAGTCCGGCCACCGCGCTGCCCCTCCCCTCCGGCAAGCTACAGTTGCAACGGCGGCGAACCTCGGGATCCGTTCCGGCCGGATCCAGATCTGGATCTGAAACTTCTCGGTTGACCTTTTTATCCCCGAACCCTAATCATGCCCATGTTCATCGTGCCATAACTTTGCATCCGTAGCTCCGTTTTGGGCATATAGCATATAAAAATGTTCATCCCAGAGAGTACATCATTTCATTATAGTGCGTCATTTTCATTTGAGCTAATCTTGATGCCCGAAATGATGTTAGAAGAGGGCTACTTGAGTTAATTGTCAGATCTGCTACTCCGTTTAGCACTTTTGTCATTTTTGCCATGATTAATGTGTGAATGATATGCCCTGATGCTCTACATGTGTTTTGTTAAGGGTTGTGTCATCTTTCCAGAGGTGAAACCCATGTATTTTTTTGATGTGTGTGGTGACTTGTGCAAACTTGCAAAGTGGTGCACTTGCTAATTCTGTTTTTCGGGACGTGGTGATTTCACTAAGTTCTGGAGCTGTTTATCTCATGATGCCATATGTTCATGTTGTTTCCTAGTGATCCGTGACTCTTTTGAGGATAATCAGTAAGGGAGTTTTGTTAATATTGTAGTGCTCTATCCATCCATGTCTTTTTTGCAATTATGGAGTACCCTAGATTGAGTCAATCGAGCTCTACTTTTGCTACTTTGTGAATCTGGGCAGATTGTCAACTTGTTTGCAATTTTGCCGGTGTTGTTGTAGTTGATCCGTGCATGCTATGCTATTGTTCTTGCCATGTCTAGCTTAAATTTTGTGCCTTCTTGATGGGTGAATGCTTGTCTTGCTATGAGTTGCACCGTAGTGAGTGCATTGAGCTCGTAAACATGCCTACTTGAGTTAGATTTCAGCATGTGCCAGTTTTCACTAAGTCTGAAAACTGATTATGTTTTTGCTATGTTGACATGCTTGCAATTGTATTTTCTGATCCCTTTTGGCTCAAGCTCACGAAGGGACTTTTGTTAAGCTCTTTGAGTAGCTCCATGCCATGATTTACTTTGCCATGTTCAGGTCCTATAGCATGTAATTTTGTTGCTCCGAAGAGGGCTACCTGATCTGAAATTGCAGACAAGTGTTGATTTCACTAAGTCTGAGATATGTTTGTCATATGCATTTTTGCCATGCTTGTTTGAACCTGTTAATGGATGAATTGGCCGTAGCTCACTGCTAGACTTTTGTTAAGCATCTTCTGTGCATCCCTACCATGTATTTTGTTGTTATGTTTGAGTGCTGTAGCATGTTCATTTCTTTGCATTTAGATGCCTACTTGTTGTAAATCGCAGACCGGTGTCATTTTTGAATCGCTTGCCATTTCCAAACCGTAACTCTGATTCCGGCGTTCTTTATATCGTTTTCAAGCGATTTCATCTCATCTTTCCAGTGGAACACTTGGATTTCCAAGTTGAGGCCAGGTTCATGCATTTCCTGTCATATCTTGCATTTTGCATCCCGCATCGCATCCCGCATAGCATATCCTCTTTGCATTGTGTTGTTTGAGTTTGCACGTGGTTGATTGTATCCTTGTTGCTTGTTTGTCTTGTTTGGGTAGAGCCGGGAGATGAGTTCGCTAACGAGAAGCCCGTTGAGTTTGCTTTTGAGGATCCAGTCAACTCTGAGAACTGTGCAGGCAAGATGATCATACCCTCGAAATCACTCCTATCTTTGCTATGCTAGTTTGCTCGCTCTTTTGCTATGCCAATGCTACGATGCCTACCACTTGCTTGCAAGCCTCCCAAATTGCCATGTCAAACCTCTAACCCACCATTGTCCTAGCAAACCATTGATTGGCTATGTTACCGCTTTGCTCAGCCTCTCTTTTAGCGTTGCTAGTTGCACGTGAAGATTGGAGGCCGTTCCTTGTTGGAACATCTGTTATTTACTTGTTGGGATATCATTATATTATCTTGTTATCTTAATGCATCTATATACTCGGTAAAGGGTGGAAGGCTCAACCTCTCGCCTAGTGTTTTGTTCCACTCTTGCCGCCCTAGTTTCCGCCATATCGGTGTTATGTTCCCGGATTTTGCGTTCCTTACGCGGTTGGGTTATAATGGGAACCCGTTGATATTTCGCCTTGATTAAAGCTTTTCCAGCAATGCCCAACCTTGGTTTTACCATTCGCCACCTAGCCTCTTTTTCCCTTGGGTTACCGGAGCCCAAAGGTCATCTTATTTTAACCCCCCCCCCCTGGGCCAGTGCTCCCTCTGAGTGTTGGTCCGAACTGAGCTGCCTGCGGGGCCACCTCAGGGAAACTTGAGGGTTGGTTTTACTCGTAGCTAGTCTCATCTGAGTGTGCCCTGAGAAAGAGATATGTGCAACTCCTATCGGGATTTGTCGGCACATTCGGGCGGTGTTGCTAGTCTTGTTTTAACCTGTCGAAGTGTCTTGAATTACCGAGATACCGAGTCTGGTCGGAACGTCTTGGGAGGAGGTATATTCCTTCGTTGACCATGAGAGCTTGTTATGGGCTAAGTTGGGACTCCCCTGCAGAGATTGAACTTTCGAAAGCCGTGCCCGCGGTTATGGGCAGATGGGAATTTGTTAATGTCCGGTTGTAGATAACTTGAACCTTAACTTAATTAAAATGAATCAACTGAGTGTGTTACCATGATGGCCTCTTCTCGGCGGAGTCCGGGAAGTGGACACGGCGTTGGAGTAATGTTTGCGCATGTTGCTCTCTAGTTTTTCGCTCGCGCTTTGCCTCCTCTTCTCGCTCTCTTTTGCGGATAAGTTAGCCACCATACTTGCTAGTCGCTTGCTGCAACTCCACCTATATTTTACCTTGCCTTACCTACAAGCTTAAATAGTCTTGATCGCGAGGGTGCGAGATTGCTGAGTCCCTATGGCTCATAGATTACTATTACACCAGATGCAGGGCCTGATGATTCCGCTCCTGGAGACGCGTATGAGCTCAAGTGGGAGTTCGACGAAGACTCTCAACGTTACTATGTTTCCTTTCCCGATGATCAGTAGTGGTGCCCAGTTGGGGGTCAACAGGACCGTTGTCGCTTGTTGGGTTTCTCTTTTATTTTGGCGCCGTAGTCGGGCCATGAGTGTTTGGATGATGTAATGTTATTTATGTACTTGATTGACGTGGTGAGTGTAAGCCAACTATGTTATCTCCCCTTTATTAATCATATTACATGGGATGTTGTGAAGATTGCCTAACTTGCCACATATGCCTTCAATGCGATTATGTCTCTAAGTCATGCCTCGACACGTGGGAGATATAGTCGCATCGAGGGTGTTACAGAGAGATACCACCCCCATGGAGTTCAAGACCTCCATGTGAGCATGTGAGAAGATCCCGAGGGATTCAAGACCCCCATTGTGGGAAGGATCTATCTAGATCATACCAAGACCTCATCTCCTTTGGATTTGGGATGAAATCTACCTTGTATCATTCCCTTTGACTGTTCCTGTACCTTGTGGATCCATGTGTTTGTTAGTCTAGTGTATACTTAATTGACTTGTTCTTGAGTGTTCCTCTTGTGGTTTCTCCTTGTTCTCCTCCGTGTTGCTCGTGTTCCTCGAGGAATCCTCCTCCAATTCATGAAAGATTGGTCCCTATGGTTCCACCCCACATCATCTTGGTATCAGAGCCAGGTTGATCATGAAATTGGAGTCCTCCGCTATGTTTTCTAGCCTATTTTTGTTTGATTTCGTCCTAATTTTGAAAATCCCCCTCCAATTCATGAAAGATCTCCCCTAGGGTTCCACCCTACAACAATAGGCCCAAACACTTTTTCTTGCATCATTATATATCATGAACAGTAGCTCTTCTCACAAAACTTCTCATGATCAAGTAGCAATCAATTCACATGTTATGCTCCAAACAATGCATTTTCTTGAAACTTAACAAGCCTTGTTCTTAGTCACCAAACAATCTCAATTCAACTTGTTTTCAACAAAGTCTAAGTAAGAGCTCCACGTACTAAATTATCATATAGTCTTCTATAATTGCTAATAGTCAAAGCATATTTTTAGAACAAATAACATCCATCGAACACAGAGAAAGATAGGGGCTTAATGTTCCGCTTCCCAACTCATTTATCCTAGGGATAATTGTCAACAATAATTTTCAGTATCAAATATATTTGAATGGCCATATATGCATGGATCTTTCCCCACCACGTAATGCTTGCCAACTAAGGTGTAATTGAGATTGAAATGAGAATGAACACTTATTGACTCTTGCATAAAAGTAAAAGCTAAAAATTAAAAGATAGGCCCTTCGCAGAGGAAATCAGAGGTTGTCATGCGCTTTTGAATTTTTTTGATGTGGAAACCCTTAATGCAAATGAATGTCACATTATATTGCCCCTTGTGATAGCAACCTTTATTATGCAGTCTATCGCTTTTATTTGTTTACCATCACAAGTTCGTACAACGCTTTTTTCCCTTGCAATAAAATATCATACATATTTTAGGAGCAATTTTTATTGCTCTTTGCACTGATGACAACTTACTTGAAGGATCTTATTCAATGGTGGACTCTCATGACAAGAAACTGGGTTTAAGGGTTTTTTTTTTGATGCACTAGTATTTTTACTTAGTACGAAATTTTGGGTAGCAAAGATCCTAAACAAGCACCACATGTTGGAGGATCCATAACAATATAACTTCTATGCAAATATACCCAACCATAACTCATTACGTTTTCTTCCTTGTCCAACTTCAACTAATTTGCTCAAGTTTGAAAATAATTAATGGGTATTCACAATCATAAAATATTTCCAAGATAATATATTTATATGTGAAAGTTCTCTTCCTTATACTAATCATTCATGAATTTTTTGTATGGCCAATATTGTGATTGTAAAGCTTCAATACATTTTACTTGCTAAACCCAATGTGAAACTACTACTAGACATGATACAAGCATATGGAGCACATATAATTTCAACAATATGATATTCAATTCATTCTACAATTTACCCTAGGAGATAGGTGAAGCACAAGAGTAAATGACAAACTACTCCAAAAACATATAAGTGAAGATCAAATGAGTACATAGATAATTAAGTAGCTATGTGAGGAATCTCTCTCATTTAAAAACTTTCATATCTTAAGTATTTTATTCACACAACAAACAAAATAAAATGACATTCCATGAATAGTACATGTCATGCGAAGAAGTAAAAACAGTTGAAGCAAGACCAATGATTGACTTTATATCCAGCGTGGTACACCGCTACGGTGTCCCGCACAACATCATCACTGATAATGGCTCCAATTTTACACCTGATGAGGTGAAAAACTGGTGTGCTAAATTGGGCATTAAACTCGACTATGTATTCGTGTACCACCCTCAAATAAACAGTTAGGTTAAACAGGTCAATGGCCTGATAATGAGCAGCATTAAACCTCGACTGGTGCACTCCCTGCGGAGTCAGATAAGCCCTGGGTTGAGGAACTCGACTCCGTGCTCTGGGGGCTGCGGAGTACACCTAACCAAACAACCGAATATACACCTTTTGTCATGGTGTACGGCACACAAGTTGTCCTGCCTGTAGCATTATTCATGACTCACCTCGAGTGCGCATGTACTAAGAGCGAGAAGCTGAGCTCGATCGACAGGACGACCTAGACGGTCTCGAAGAGGAGCGCGATATTGCACAAGCCCGTTCCGCATTTTACCAACAACAGGCCAGGCCATACCAAAGCAGAGAAGTGTGGGCCAAGACTTATAATGTTGGCGACCTTATCTTGTATCTCCCGGAGATGAAGAACGATAAGCTCAAACCAAGATGGGAGGACCCCTTCATCATAGATGAAGTTCTCACAGGAGGAGCCTATCACCTTCGTAATGCATCGGATAATCGCCTTGAGCCTAATCCATGGTACGCTGCTCGGCTCCGACGATTCTATGGATAGTTCGGTAGCACCCTTTTTTTTACTTTGACTAGGTTCCTTTTTCTCCTTTCCTTTTTTATTTTTTCCTTTTTATACCCCAGGGTATGTTCGGATCTACATAACTGTTAGGGGTACACATCTTTTAATGTATATACCACACTATAACTAGGGGCTTCTTTGATGAAGCTTATTACTAAAAGCTTGTTGCTTATATTGTTTATGTCGTTTGTTCTATACATCTCTTGCTATTATATGCACCTCTATGACTTCAGTTTTCGGCCAAGCTGGGTTGCCTCGCTCCTGTGTTTACACCCTACGTTCTCGATTGTCCGGCTAGGGTGTAAAGGGAGTACCTCTGCGATTGTTACAACCAGGTAATCCTGATCTGTACCTCAGATGGGTGAAGCCAAAAGCTAGCATTCTTAAGGGAATAATTAGCCGGCAAGCAACGACAGATTATTTATGTTTATGTAATTCTTCTAACAAATACGGGATAGTCTGCCCGTAGTTCTATCTTTCGGATCAAAGCCTAGACATGCATTATTAAGCATGCTGACCAAAGGAAAGGAACCCTTAACGGAACTATTTTCCCTGGAAGATGTTTCTTTCATTAAATAGTACTACTGCAGGATGCTACGCGATGATACGATCAGAGACCCTTTGACAAAACTGTGTGCGATGCAATAATCCCAAACGATGGTGTAATAAACCCGTCAAAAAGGCGCAAAACGTTTGCGATGACGGATGCATCAAACACGGTTCTGATTTTAGTTGCGTGTGCGATTCAGGGCATACCATTCAGTTCAATTAACCGTTTTCGATGAGGAGGAACAAAAGAAATGGGTTGCCAGATGAAGGTGTGTCTGATGTACATCAAACGGTTCACTCGGATGAACTATTTGTGATTAGGCAACACAAAAGAAGCGGTTAGCCAGATCAAGGTGTGTGCGATGTACAACATACAGTTCACTCAGATGAACTGTTTGTGATTAGGCAACACAAAAGAAACGGTCAGCCAGATCAAGGTGTGTGCGATGTACGACATGCGGTTCACCCAGATGAACTGTTTGCGTTGAGACAAGAGAACAGAAATGGTTCAATATAACAAATACCATAAATATTGCAAGATTCAAATTCAAAGATTACAACGCCCAAATTCAAACATTCCAAGCTGCATCATTTCTAAAAAGGGATCAACCGCTGACAAGTCATGTATGGGTTTGACACAATAACTTCCAATTGCTTTGCCATATGCTCTTCCAATATGAAGTTTGGCATTTTTGGAGGAACTTCCATTCTGCAGTACCTGCCAGCTCTGATAATCATACCATTGATCTTTCCTAATTAAATGCATGTTCAGCCTCAATACCCTCAGCACCTTTGCTCTGGCAAGAAAGAACCTAGCGAGTGTAATCTCCAGTAAGGTCCCTCGGTAGGAGTTCAAAGTAATATTTGAGAGATGCAGATCCAGGCATTCGATGTGATTTTCGTTATAAACATTATCCACCTCCGGGCCTATTATTATCTGCAAAAAAGTGAACGTGTTAGTGCCTACATGATGTTTTGAACACTGCTACACGCCCATTTGGTTTGCAGGATTTGTAAAATGCACCAACATGCCATCTTCGATCTGGCATGATTAACATGGGCATTTGATTACAATCTAGAAACATGTAGCCTTCTTCACAAGAGGTTCGATTGGATGAAAAATTTCCTAAGAAAACTAGTACAGATGAATCCAAAGGAGAAATGCTTATGGATGATTGTACCCATATGAATGAAGCAACCAATATGGGGTGGGGTGTATGTCCTAAAATCCTCCAAAATTCCTTCAGAAATCGTAGTACATTGTCATTGTAAACTTGGGAAAAGGTGCAAAAAATTGAAATCCCTTATGGTTAACATTTAACAGGAAAGGAACATCACCTCGATATACAGCTTCTTCAGGCACGGAAAGCATCTCAGGCAACTGACAACTTGGTCCAGGTTGGGGCCGACAGATTCTAGTGCCAAGACCTTCACGGTGCCTAGAGTCTGGGTGAAGCTTCTCTAGATGACAGACGAACATACATCTTCAAAACTAGAAATAATGTTGATATCAAGAAGGAGAGGTATATAAGGAGACTGTTGTACCTGAAAGTTGTAGTATTTGACAGACGGGTAGCCCACCACTTTCTATTTCGCAGCAGAAATGACATTGATTCTTGTTGGACCTTGTTGATCAACTACAAGTAATGTCTCAAGTGAACGTATGTCCTGGATGACCATATTGTCGTCCACCTTCTGTGATCTCTCGTTGCAGCACCAACAACACACATAAATAGTCTGGAGAGTCCTGGAGGTGATGTCGAAGGTACTCGACAAATTCATCGCCTGAAGATGAAGGAACTCGAGTGCAGTACAGTCGCGGAGCACGCGCTCCATGTCATCCTTTGGTTGCAGACGGCGACGAGCTCAAGGTGCTTCAATTGTGGTAGAAAAAGAGTGGGCGCGTCATTAAGGGGGGATGGCAGTTCATGAACTTGGTGACGCGCAATGTGGGTGCGAAGCGGAGCGCGGACGTTGGCAGCAAGTGCATATGCCCATCATTATAACTTAGCATCTCGAACTGATCTATAGCGAGGGATCGGAACCACACGTCAAGCTTGGCTCTGTCCTTGCCATTGGAACGGAACTTGCCCATGATAAGGCCTTTGATTAGGCCATCGTGACTAACGAGGATCTGGGAGAACGCATCCAAGCTTTGGCGATAGCCATGGCAGAGCTTGTGGGCGTCAAGGAGGTTGACAGGGGTGTAGAGCCATAGGGTGCGCCACCGCCGGGAAAGGGCGGCTGTCCTCGCCCGATATTTGATTGGGAGGAGGGATATGATGACTATCAACATATCATCGAGGAGGTTGTTGATCAAGTCTAGGCCTGCTGGAGTTGCTTGCGGTTCTTTCTCGACCCACCTCCGCTTGTTGGCAGCCTCGTTCTCCACCTCGTCAGCGGCAACGGAAACCTCTGTCTCCATATTCATGCCATGCTCCAGTGCTTCAGCAGCCCTAGCGTCGCACTCCCTCCGATGGGGCGCTTCGGCGGCATCCCTATACACTGACGTCTTTGAGGACTCAGAGCGGCATCGAGGATGCATGCAGAGAGAGAGAGAGAGAGAAATTGTGTTTGCGGAGAGGATGGGGGGTGCGGCCGCTTGGCGGCGCCATTAATATTGACCAGTGGGAGCGAGGCGGGCGGCTGTCCAAGGTTGTCTCGCTTCCCGGTGAGAACGGCTGCTTAATCTCTAGTATGAATGAAATCTATGCTTAATTACTGAATTTTAGTTGCAAAAAATAGATAGTGCTATTGATTTTTAGCTGCATATTTTGACAAATTGCAGTGTCTCTTGGCTTAGCGCAGAAGTCTGGCTTTAATTTCAATACCTTAATCTGAACCGTTTGCGTTAAAGAGATGCACAAATCCTGCGTTGAACAGCTTATATGCTTCCCGGTGAGCCTGCGCTCGCACGCCTCCCATTCAGTCAAGCAACTGTCCACACAGCACCTCCTATAGCCATTAATACCAAGACAAGTGGCGTCATGTGAATGGTTAACAGAACGCACATGGTTTGAATTATACAAACGTTTGAGATATTAAATTGGCAGCTATTTTTTCAAAATGCCTTTGTTGGCTGTCATTTTTCGAGTGCACTTCGAGTGCACCTTCTCTCAAAATGGACACAAAAATACCACAGCATGTCGGGTGCCCTTCCATGATAGCATGCCAAGTTTAATGAATTTCAGAAGAGTTTTAGATTTACAAGAATTTAAAAACAAAGTATCTCAACGTTTTACTAGCAATCAACGGTGCCCTGGTGTTTGTAATTCATTCCCATTTCTTGCATGCACCCAAGGACACAGATTTGATTTTTCAACCAATTTATATGCACTGGAGCATGTGCATGTAGTTCAAATTTGAATTATGCGCATAAATGCATTAAAAACTCAGTTAATGCATAAAAATGTCCAAACGAACCCCGAAAAATCAAAAAAACTGACACAACACTCCTATTGTTCTATGTTGACACGAGAAAAAAAATTGAAAGAAATAAGAGGCAATGGATATCGTTTCATCCCCAAAGGTGGGATGTTCCCTATCGAAACCATCATGCTTGTTGTGAGAAGCTTTGGTTTGTGAGAAGCATATACCCAATCTTGCCCCAAATGGGACAAAAAATTTACCACGACATGTTGATGCCGCTCCATGATAGCATGCCAAGTTTCATGAATTTTAGACAAGTTTTGGATTTACTAGAATTTAAAAACAAGGTATCGAAATGTTTGCGGATGAGTGAAGGTGACAGGGTGTTTGACATTCATTCCCATTTCTTGCATGGGACCTAAGCATCCACTCAAGGACAAAGATTTGATTTTTCAACCAATTTATATGCACTGGAGCATGTGCATGTAGCTCAAATTTTAATTATGCACATAAATGCATTGAAAACTCACTTAATGCATAAAAAATGTCCAAACGAACCCCAAAAAATCACAAAAAATAACACAACACTCCCATTGTTCTATGTTGACACGAGAAAAATTCTGAAAGCAAAAAGAGGCAATGGATATCGTTTTGTCCCCAAAGGTGGGTCGTTCCCTACCGAAACCATCATGCTTGTTGTGAGAATCTCTGGTTTGTGAGAAGCATATACCCAAACCTGCCCCAAATGGGACAAAAAAATTTACCACGACATGTTGATGCCGCTCCATGATAGCATGCCAAGTTTCATGAATTTCAGACGAGTTTTGGATTTAGTAGAATTTAAAACCAGGCATCTCAATGTTTTGCTGGCAATCAACGGTGCCCTGGTGTTTGAAATTCATTCCCGTTTCTTGCAAGGGACCTAAGCATGCACCCAAGGACACATATTTGAATTTTCAACCAATTTATATGCACTGGAGCATGTACATGCAGTTCAAATTTTAATTATGCACATAAATGAATTGAAAACCCAGTTAATGCATAAAAATGTCCAAACGAACCTCGAAAATTTACAAAAAATAACACAACACTCCTATTGTTCTATGTTGACATGAGAAAAAATTTGAAAGCAAAAAGAGGCAATGGATATCATTTCGTCCCCAAAGGTGGGGCGTTCCCTACCGAAAACATCATGCTTGTGGTGAGAAGCTCTGGTTTGTGAGAAACATATACCCAAACTTGCCCAAATGGGACAAGAAATTTACCACGACATGTTGATGCCTCTCCATGATAGCATGCCAAGTTTCATGAATTTCAGACAAGTTTGGGATTTACTAGAATTTAAAAACCAGGTATCTCAATGTTTGTGGCCGAGTGACGGTGGCAGGGTGTTTGACATTCATTCCCATATCTTGCATGGGACCTAAGCATGCACCCAAGGACAAAAGATTTGATTTTCAACCAATTTATATGCACTGGAGAATGTGCATGAAGTTCATATTTGAATTATGCACATAAATGCATTGAAAACTCAGTTAATGCATAAAAATGTCCAAACGAACCCTGAAAAATCACAAAAAATAACACAACACTCCTGTTGTTCTATGTTGACACGAGAAATTTTTTGAAAGCAAGAAGAGGTAGTGGATATCATTTTGTCCCCAAAGGTGGGGCGTTCCCTACCGAAACTATCATGCTTGTTGTGACAAGCTCTGGTTTGTGAGAAGCTGTCGGTGTACAAAAAGAGGGGTACACTTTTTGTACCCCTATAACTGTGCACGGGCAGTCTGAGCCACGGGCACCACCACACTGAGCAAGGCAAGGGAGGTGAGCCAAGGTAAGGCCGAAGCTCAGGAGAAGCAGAACGACGCCAAGACCAAGACCACTAAGAGCAAAGGGGACGAAGCGGACCCCCCGGCAAGATCCTTGCCGGGAGGCGGTTTTAGCAAACCCGGCAAGACCCTTGCCGTGGCAGCTCGCCCCACACCTACGGAGTGAGTCACCCTTGAGTCCACTGCCCCCATGGGGCAAGGATTCTGGAGACATCCCCATGGTGGCATGCAGATCTTTGTGAAGACATTCAAGATCAGATACACCCTTTAGAAGATGATGATCCTTGGCGGGCTCCCAGCCAAGGAGGACCACAAGGCCCCCGGCAAGAGCCTTGTCGGGGATGACAGCAGGCGTCACGGCAAGACCCTTGCCAGGGCCCCGGCAAGGCCCTTGCGAAGAAAACCCGTAGGGCCACCATCAGGCCCACGCCAGTCAAACCTCCACCGCCATTCGCATGCAGCTGCCGATCCAACCAGCTAGGCAGGCACCTGCGTGGCGGCATGCGGATCTTCATGGAGACCCACCACTGCGCCACCTCAGCTGCCTGCCTGCCTACATGGCACCGCGGGCGCCACAAGCCAGGGCGTGTGTCGACACGAGAGGGAGCGATGACGGACGAGACAGGGCTCTCCCCCGTCCCCGATAAAGCAAGGACACCTGGGCAAGACACATTAAATGTGCCTTGTCATGTAATGCGAGGGATAACCTCACATCACTGTACCCTTTCTACCTCCTGTGTGCCACTGTGGCAACCCCTTTCCTATAAAAGGAGGCCCGAGGTGACCAGGAGGAGGATTCGGCTTTTTGGAGCTCCTCACGCCCCATAGCTAGCTCAAGAACATAGATATATAATCCACCAAAGCAGGAGTAGGGTTTTACGCATCCTCGCGGCCCGAACCTGGAAAATGAACCGTGTGCTATCTGTTTGATCCGCTCTTCTCACGACCCAGCGCCCCGCAACCGTAGTAGGGATTCTTGTGAGCCCATAGGTGTCGTTCCCACCGACATCTTTGGCGCGCCAGGTAGGGGGCGCAGTTGTGAGATGGGCACTGGAGCTGTCTAGCTTTGGCCTCAAGTTTGAAAGTACTTCGACGATTCAGAGCCGAGGCCTGGCGGAGTTCATTGCAGAATGGACCGCAACGCCCGACGAAGAAGCCCAAGAGACTGCTCTCCCCAGCAAGGAGGCAAGTTGCAGTTGGATCATGTACTTTGATGGAGCTTTCTCCTTACACGGCACCGGGGCTGGGGTACTGCTTGTCGCGCCCACCAGAGAGCACCTCAAGTACGTGATCCAGATGCACTTCCCCAGGGAGGTGTCAACAAACAATACGGCAGAGTACGAAGGGCTGCTTGCCGCTCTTAGGATCGCGGCGGACCTCAGAATCAAGAAGCTCATCGTCAGGGGTGACTCGCAGCTCGTCGTCAAGCAAGTTAACAAGGACTACCAGAGCACGTTGATGAAGGCCTACGTCGATGAAGTGAGAAAGCTGGAAGAGCGTTTCGACGGTATACAGGCTGAATACGTTCCCCGAGCGGAGAACGATATCGCCGATTACCTGTCAAAACGCGCTGCCCTCAAGCTACCTGTGGAACCAGTTACCTTTGTGCTCCAGCTAACTCAGCCATCCCTTGATCCATCAACAAAGCAGAACAAAAGGAGGAAATCAGGACCCGGCAAGTACTTTCCCGCCGAGCTCCCCGGAGCCGCCGGCAAGGATGTTGCCGGGGACACTGAGCCCGCCACGGGATGGCTAGCTCCGGCGGAGCGTCAAGCTCTTGCTGTCGAGACAGCCGCTCCTATAGCGGAGGAAATGCCTTTAGTCCTCGCCGTCGAGCCCCAGGCTCCAGCGTGGGCACAGCATACCGTCTGATTCCTCCAAACAGGGGAACTTCCTGAAGAGTAGGAAGAAGTGGAAAAAGTAGCCCATCGCTCTACCATGTACCAGTTCGTCGATGACGTCCTGTACAGAAAGAGGCCGAACGGTGTGAAATTGAAGTGTATCCCTCGGGAGGAAGGACTGGAGCTGTTGGCGGAGATACACGGAGGCATATGTGGATCCCACATCGGGCAAGGGCCCTTGCCGGCAAGGCATTTCGGCAAGGCTTCTTCTGGCCCACCGCCCTCCAGGATGAGATGACACTAGTCACCAGGTGTGAAGCGTGTCAGTTCCATTCAAAGAAGCTTCATCAGCCAGCTCAAGCCCTTCAAACCATTCCTCTCTCCTGGCCCTTCTTGGTCTGGGGGCTCGACATACTGGGCCCTTTCCCCCGCTCTGTCGGGGGCTTTGAGTACTTGTATGTTGCAATCGACAAGTTCACAAAGTGGACGGAGGTGGAGGCAGTGAGGAAGGTCACAGCTCAGTCAGCCGTCAAGTTCTTCAAGGGACTAGTGTGCCGTTTTGGTGTACCCAACAGGGTCATCACCGACAACGGCACATAGTTCACAAGACGCACCTTCATGCAATATATCCAAGACCTCGGCAGCAAAGTCTGTTTCGCTTCCGTTGCTCACCTACGAAGCAATGGTCAAGCTGAGAGGGCAAACGCTAAAGTACTGCGAGGCTTAAGGACCAAGACCTTTGACAGGCTGCACAAGAGTGGAAGGCGCTGGATTGATGAGTTGCCGACGGTTCTTTGGTCGATCAGGACGACGCCAAATCAAGCCACCGGCCAGACACCCTTTGCCCTAGTATACGGGGCAGAAGCAGTTCTCCCCACTGAACTCATATATGGGTCACCTCGAGTGCTCGCTTATGATGAGCTTGAGCAAGAGCAACTGCGGCAAGATGACACAATGCTCCTTGAGGAAGATCGTCTTCGGGCGGCTGTGAGAGCAACACGCTACCAGCAAGCCTTGCGCCGTTACCATAGCCACAAGGTTCATGCCCGAAGCCTTGAGGAAGGCGACCTTGTTCTTCGGCGCGTTCAATCGGCCAAGAATTCCATCAAGTTGATGCCAAAGTGGGAAGGCCCTTATCGGGTAATACGAGTCACCAGGCCCGGCGCAGTCCGCCTGGAGACCGAAGATGCCGTTCTGGTGAGTAACTCCTGGAACATTAAGCATCTTCGCAAGTTTTACCCGTGAGGCGCGGCTTTCCGGGCCTACCGGCAAGCCACCTTTTGTACAAGCATTGCCGATGATGCATGTAACCCTTTGTACAAAGCCAGGAGCAGACCCTAAGCACAAGTAAATGAAGCGCTGGCATGGCACCCTAAGTTATAGCATGCATGCTAGGTCGAGTCTCGTCCTTGGTTAGGGTTGATAGTGCTTAGCAGCGACTAACCCCTAGCTTAGAGGTCGAGTGTGCGTCTCTTTTCCGTTCTTTCGTCTTCTTTGGCTCGCAGGACTCACAGATATCCTTGCTGGATCACTTGAGGACGAAAAAGATAAGAGGGACAGACCAGCATTTAGACCCCGGCAAGCCAGTATTGCCGGGGGCTGCAAGAGCAAAGATTCACCCATGGCAAACCAGAGTTGTCGGGGGCTACAACTTCAGATAAGTTCTTCAACCCTTATCATGCATTCCCTTATGGACTGAGGTATGTGAAACCTCGTTTTTTCCTAAAGCTACCATGCTCCCCTAACTCTAGGCCCTAGGGCTCGTTCCTGGGGCCAGGTTTGGTCGTAGTCGCGGCAGCGAGAGGATGAAACAAGGAGCCTGAACCCACCTCATCCCTGCCTCCGCCAAAGGTATGAGAAAGGTCGAGCGAAGTGGGAGACGGAAAGGCCTGTTGCTGGGCAAGGAAATGTTTATCTTAAAGATATCAAGGATTTACTCCTTGTCGTGGGTTCTACCCACAAACAAATGACCCGACAAGCATTCCTTTTTCATTAAAAACATTCCACTCAGGTACAGTCCATAGGGAATGAAAAACATGAATGATGGGATTACAAGTTTTAAATTCAGCTATGGCCCGAAGGCTTACAAACTAAAAAGATATAAGGTGCCCGTAATCCCTTTCTTGTCCCTCTCCTCAGGAGGCAGGTCAAGGAGGCAAAAAGGGCAAAAGGGGCGCCTAGGCGAGCTACGGGTGGTAGAAGACACCAAGAGAACATCTCGGTGGCCGTCCGAAGGCTGGATGGTGATGGCAGCGCCGGAAGCAGAGCTCGAAGACGAGGCGACAGGACGTCAGCACACGTCGAAGGCGCCGGTGCCCGCGTACTCTGATTTGACGGCCTTGCCGCCTTCCCTCTTCCTCTTCCGCAACCTCCCAACGCCAGCCGCCCAAGGAGACGACCCCGAGAAGTTCAGGGAGCCGGCGACAAGGATGATGGGGTCGACGGTGCCGCATGGAGTGGCGCCCGACACCTAATCGGACCCGTCATCCTGCCGCCTACAACCCTCGTGGTCGCTGCCACTGTCCTCCTCGTCACTCCCGCCCGAGGAGGAGTCTTCACTATCAGAAGAGCTCTCCACGCAGCACCTTGCATGGGTCCCAAAACACCCGAAGACCTTGACGGAGAGAAGGCCACCCTCCATCAGCTTAAAATGGAGAGTGAGCTCCTCCGTCAAGCGGTGGATATGAGCAAACGTCTTCCATCCCCGACAAAGATACATCACATGAGGGGCGGGGAAGTCGACGCGGACCCGCGTGCTGCTGATCCCACAGCCCCTCATGTGCAGCTGCAGCGACTCCGGCGGATCCAGCTCCATCTCCCGCGCGAATGGAGTCGGGAGATGAAGGCGACGACGAGGCGGCCGGCGCAGCCTGACGAAGAACTTGCAAGGGTCATCCCCAACGTGGCCCTCCATGGGGGGAGGAACTGCTGGCGGAGGCGAGGCCGGCGCGCCGCCCCGTCCTCCTCTTCCTCGAGCGCCTCGGCCTCGCCCACGGCCTCGCCCCCTCCCCCTTCCCCTCGCAGCTGGCTCTGCCACCGCGGGTGCAGGAGAAGGAGGGACGTGTTTTCGAGCGGCGACCCTCGCCGCCACGTTGAAGGACCAGGATTCCCTCTCTCCATGGCGGGTGGAAGGGGGGAGCAGAAGCTGAAGGAAGGAGGAGATGAAAAGAATGCGGGACGCCCCCTCCCTCTCTTTATAAAGGAACGGGGTGGGGGCTCGCCCGCCTCGCTCAGCCAATCAAGAGCGGAAGGCGCAGGGAACTGGGACCGACCCGCCGCCCCAGCCCGCGGCGGCCTGGTTTCCCGCCTCCAGCGTTCGCCACCCCAAGTGCATGAGAGCCACGTGGCAGGCGTGCAGGACCGAGGCAACGGGTGAGGCGACCTCTCCATACCCCGTGATCGTGGGGAGTGGACGCCTTGAAGACCACGCGTCAGCCCCGTTCAGTAAATAGGTCGCGCCTCCACGCCTCCCTCCGTTTATGGGGAAGGCGCGAACCGCCCCCTTTACTATGACGTGACGCATGCATGCAGAGCTCAGCCCCACGCATGCCGCCCATGTCACACACGCCTCCCCACGCCGCGCCACGCGCGGGAAGCATGGGAAGCGCAGTGCGCGAAGAGACTTACCGCGGTAAAAACCGCCCCGCCTGCCCGCGCACCGTTTTTGGGCCTAGCCCAACGACGCGACTGCGCTTACGTGTGGCCCAGGCCCGGGGGCTCCTGTCGGTGTACAAAAAGAGGGGTACACTTTTTGTACCCCTATAACTGTGCACGGGCAGTCTGAGCCACGGGCACCACCACACTGAGCAAGGCAAGGGAGGTGAGCCAAGGTAAGGCCGAAGCTCAGGAGAAGTAGAACAACGCCAAGACCAAGAGCACAAAGAGCAAAGGGGACGAAGCGGACCCCCCTGGCAAGATCCTTGCCGGGAGGCGGTTTTAGAAAACCCGGCAAGACCCTTGCCATGGAAGCTCGCCCCACACCTACGGAGTGAGTCACCCTTGAGTCCACTGCCCCCATGGCGCAAGGATTCGGGAGACATCCCCGTGGTGGCATGCAGATCTTTGTGAAGACATTCAAGATCAGATACACCCTTTAGAAGATGATGATCCTTGGCGGGATCCCAGCCAAGGACGACCACAAGGCCCCCGGCAAGAGCCTTGCCGGGAATGACATCAGGCGCCATGGCAAGACCCTTGCCGGTGCCTCGACAAGGCCCTAGCCAAGAACACCTGTAGGGCCACCATCAGGCCCACGCCAGTAAAACCTCCACTGCCGTTCGCATGCAGCTGCCGACCCAACCAGCTGGGCAGGCACCTGCGTGGCGGCATGCGGATCTTCGTGGAGACCCACCACTGAGCCACCTCAGCTGCCTGCTTGCCTACATGGCACCGTGGGTGCCGCCGGCCAGGGCGCGTGTCGACACGAGTGGGAGCGGCGACGGACGAGACAGGGCTCTCCCCCGTCCCCGATAAAGCAAGGACACCTGGGCAAGACGCATTAAATGCGCCTTGTCATGTAATGCGAGGGATAACCTCACATCACTGTACCCTTTCCACCTCCTGTGTGCCACTATGGCAACCCCTTTCCTATAAAAGGAGGCCCGAGGCGACCAGGAGGAGGATTCGGCTTTTTGGAGCTCCTCACGCCCCATAGCTAGCTCAAGAACACAGATATACAATCCACCAAAGCAGGAGTAGGGTTTTACGCATCCTCGCGGCCCGAACCTGGAAAACGAACCGTGTGCTATCTGTTTGATCCGCTCTTCTCACGACCCCGCACCCCGCAACCGTAGTAGGGATTCTTGTGACCCCATAGGTGTCGTTCCCACCGACAGAAGCATATACCCAAACCTGCCCCAAACGGGAGAAAAAATTTACCACGACATGTTGATGCCGCTCATGATAGCATGCCAAGTTTCATGAATTTAAGACGAGTTTCGGATTTACTAGAATTTAAAAACCAGGTATCTCAGTGTTTGCGACCAAGTGATGGTGGCAAGGTGTTTGGCCTTCATTCCCATTTCTTACATGGGACCTAACCATGAACCCAAGGACAAAGATTTGATTTTTCAACCAATTTATATGCACTGGAGAATGTGCATGTAGTTAAAATTTGAATTATGCACATAAATGCATTGAAAACTCAGTTAATGCATAAAATGTCCAAACGAACCCTGAATAATTCCAATTCTTTTATGATCACTACAGATAAAAAGGTCTAGCAATTCAAACACCGCCCATGGCCACTGTGACCCCATTATGTAATTCAAATCGACGAAAATCAAGTAGATCTCACACAGTTAATTATAACCAACCGTGTGAGATGCAACACAAAATATCTTGGAGCATCGTCGGAGTATAGTACGCATACGGCTTACATGAGAAGGTGCGACGACTACAGTCCACAGCCTGCTCTGAATAAGGGACCGTGTCTGATGACACTTTGTTGGTCAGTTTTTTCGCTGAAGCAATTTCGAATTTTCGGCTTCCGCGGAAATATCTACCTCCTCGCCCCCTCCCCCTTACCAAAAGCCACATTTCCCCTGTTTCTGCCTTCCTTTCCAAGTTGAAACCTTCACTCCTTGCTTGCAGCGTAGCCTCCTCACCGGCGACCCTCCTTCACGCTGCTCGGCCTCGCCTATCCAGGTAGGTAATCCACACCCAACCCCCATTCTCCTCCTCCTTCCACATCCCACATGCCCCGACCGCCGACGTGAGCGCGACACCTTCCACCCAAATCATCGACCCCTCCATCAACTAAGCGCTGGCCTAAGCCATGGTGCACGCGGTATAGCCGGTACCTCAAGGAGCATTTGGTAGTGGAGAAGCAAATCACGGCCACACGCGCAGATGAGGTCACGATGGCTGCCATTCGTGCCGACCCCTAGATCTTGGAGGAGCACCTCACCGTCGAGGCCACCGTTGACGCCTCACGCGCCGACGCCGTGACGCGGTTGGCTGCTTTAAACAACAGTTCATGGCATTTTCTCGAGGCCACCACCGGTGCCTTCGACAAAGACTACGAGGTGTTTTCTCAGCATGCACATGCTTACTTCATCTCGAGAGCCAGCAGGTTGGTGCCCGAAACGGCTCAGGCAACACACCACTACAATGTGGGCACCCATGATGCGGAGGCCTCGCCCTCTTCCATGTCCTAGGACCCAATCATCATCGATATCTCCGACAATGAGGCGTACCTTGTCTTATTAGCTCACTATAAGGAGCCATGTTCAGTTTGCTAGCTACTGCCTTTCCTTAACAAATTCTAGTGAATTGTGCTATCAATTTTACCATGCAATCTTCTGCTATAGTGTATAATTTCTATATGTCGTGCAATGTGGTGTTCAGTTAACTGCTTGGTTCAATTATGCAAATGTGATGTTCAATTCTTCAGGGTGCAATATTTCCAAGTTGTTAAGCATGCTTGGTTTGGTTAACTGACCGATCTTCTACTACGAGTATGTTATATTGTGCAATGTGGTGCTCAGTTAATGTTTGGTTCATTTGTTGTGGTGTTTAGTTAACTTCTTCGTTCAATTTTGCAATAGGATGTTCAATTATTGTGGCTGCATTCTGTTATTGTATACCATGTGAGGAATAAATCGATTTTGGCTTTACAAAATACATGAGAAACAAATACAATTGCTATATTTGCAAGTTGTTAAGCATGCTTGGTTTGGTTAACTATATGGTCTTCTATTAGGAGTACTTATATTGTGGATTGTGGTGCTCAGTTAATGTTTGGTTCATTTGTTGTGGTGTTTAGTTAAGTGCTTGGTTCAATTCTTCAATGCGATGTTCAATTGATGTGGCTGCATTCTCTTATTGTATACCATGTGAGGAATAAATCGAATTTAGTTGCACTTAATACATGAGAAACATATACAAGTGCTATATTTCCTAGTTCTTAATCATGCTTGGTTTGGATAAATGGGTTTTCCATGTGGCTTGAATTAATCTGATGAATCTGCAATGTGCTTATTTTTCATGAACATATTTTACTGATAGCATGCGAACCCTTACTTAACCTGATGACTAACTATCTTATATGTGTTGCAGGGAAAAATGGGAAGCACTAAGGTTTACAAGATGGTACTAACTATTATACCTTGACTGTTTTTTATTCCTTTGCCCCGTTTTCAATATAGAGAAGATATTTATGCACATCCTTGTTTTTAGGGTTCACTAATGAATACCTCTCAAACCACCTCTGTGGTCAGGAGGCGAGGAAATTTTTCATACAACACCAACGGTTCAATATTGAAGTGTTCCTAAAGAGGTCGAAGGATGGATGGTCAATCATCCACAGGCACTGGCCTAAAGTTGCAAAGACCTTCAACATGAATGAAGTCTCAATATTCTCCTTCCGCTTCAGCAGTTTTCCAGATGAGATGCATGTCTCTATGTACCGTCTATGATGCTAATTTCGAAAGGTTCTAGATGTTGCATGTGAAACTTGCCGCTGGTGCAGTTGTGTAATGTGAAACTTGTCTCTATGTACCGTATATCATGTTGTACTCCGATGTATTTCAATTATGAAATCCTGCATCCTTAATATGGAAATGGAATATATTATGTGCTTTATATGAATGTCAATTAGATTAGTAAATGGATTATTAATAATAGGACAATTAGCCCGCTAATTGGCCAAATAGCTTGCTAGTTGGGTTTTCCTATTGCAAACGGTTAATGAGAAAACACCGTGGGCGATGACCTCAGGCAACGCACACAGTTTCCAGGAATAAACCGTGTTGGATCAATGAACAATCACACACGACATTCTCTTCAAAACTGTTTGCGTTACGCCACCTTGCGCAAACATTTTCCTTGGAGTGACTGTGTGGGATGTATATACGAACGGAAACGTTTAGCGGTGACTCACTGTGTGGGATGTACTTACGACCAGAAATGATTTTGCATGTATAATTGTATTTTTTTGAGCACTACTATGCGTATTTCTGTATTTGAGTGCTCGTCGGTTGCACACGACCTCATTTTGCCGAGCGTGTGTGCGAGGAGGGCATATCCCCAACAGTTTCTAGTTCGTGTGGGAAGGACCCCCCTATCGCCCACACTCACTTGGCGACGATTCCGAATGCTGTCGCGGAAAGGGTTTAAAAACCATTTGTTTAGCACTGACACATACCAGTGATAACATAACTCCCTGAACAAATTTTGTCTACTTGAGAAATATGACTGGATTGTGTGGTTCCCGGATATAATGAATGTTTATTACATTCAAACATGGTATCCGAAAACACTCCAACTTCTTGGTTCAGAGGTCGAAGCGGAAGGCCTGTGTCGGTGTCAAAACTGGCGGATCTCGGGTAGGGGGTCCTAAACTGTGCGTCTAAGGCGGATGGTAACAGGAGGCAGGGGACACGATGTTTTACCCAGGTTCGGGCCCTCTTGATGGAGGTAAAACCCTACGTCCTGCTTGATTATTCTTGATAATATGAGTTGTACAAGAGTTGATCTACCACGAGATCGAAGAGGCTAAACACTAGAAGCTAGCCTATGGTATGATTGTAGGTTTTCCTACGGAGTAAAACCCTCTGGTTTATATAGACACCGGAGGGGGCTAGGGTTACATAAGGTCGGTTACAAAGGAGGAGATATACATATCCGTATTGCCTAGCTTGCCTTCCACGCCAAGTAGAGTCCCATCCGGACACGGGACGAAGGCTTCAATCTTGTATCTTCATAGTCCAACAGTCCGGCCAAAGCATATAATCCGGCTGCCGGATACCCCCTAATCCAGGACTCCCTTAGTAGCCCCCGAACCAGGCTTCAATGACGATGAGTCCGGCGCGCAGTATTGTCTTCGGCATTGCAAGGCGGGTTCTTCTCCAAATTCCGAACGTTTGTTAAGTAGTGTTCGGCCCCATAAATGTTGGACCTCTTGGCTTCTATGCCCAATAAGGGCTATCTTCCACGCGTCGAATGAATACGAGGAGCCAGGGCGTTTTTACATTCGCCCCCCCTCCAGCCACATAAATAAATTGTCTATTAAAGGGATGGGGATTCTTAGATCCAATCCATATCATCCTCCCCCAGCGAGAATCCATCGGAGCGTGCTTCGAAAAAATCCACTCCAACATGGCCGACCTCTGCAGCTCCTCCTCCCACCCCCGTAGCCCTAAGCCCGGTGATTCGGAGAGGTGTTCCGTCCCACACAGTCGACTAGTCGAACTGCAGACTAAGGGATTTGTCCCTCCAGCGTATATGGTTCCTGTCCGAGCCGGGCTCGCCACCTACAATGGAGGGGAGCAAGTGGAGAGCTTCCCTAGCCCCTCTACGGGGGAGCGGGTATGCCTTGTTCCTTACTTATTAAGGGGACTCGGATTTCGAATTCATCCATTCCTCAGTGGGCTCCTGGAGTTTTACGTCCTCCAACTGCATAATTTCACCCCTGCTTCCATATTACACATCGTCGGCTATGTTTCCCTCTGCAAGTTATTCCTGGGCTGCGAGGCTCATTTCGAGCTGTGGAAAAGGTTATTTTGCCTTGTCCCCCGCACACAAGAGGGGTCACTTTATCAAGTGGGCGGAGCCGAAATATGGCGCATCACCGAAACCGGATACCTGTCCGGTACTCCGAAGAAGACGTCCGAGGACTGGCCTTCGGAGTGGTTTTATATGGAGGACGTCCCCCTTCCGGACCCTGTTTGGCAGGGTCTTCCCGAGTTCAACAACGCTCCTCTGAAGAAACGCCAAAGCTGGCGCCCACGGAGCCCCCAGGAGGAAGACAACGGAGAAATCCTTTATCTAATGAACCGGATTAAAGCGCTGGCTCAATCAGGATTGACAACAATCGAGGTTATGTCAATATGCATAATGCGGGGAGTGCAACCACTTCAATATCGAGGGCACCCCCTATGGTGTTTTAACGGGGAAGACGATGCCACCCGTTGTGGGCGTAAGGGCCCGGAAAATGCTGTTGCTTTAGCAAAAATCCTGTTCGAGCTGTTCAAGGGAGAGGAAGAGGAGTTCATCCGCATCAAGCCACGGGATGGATTCTCCATGTACAACCCTCCAAGCTGGATGAGTCAAATCTCCTTACTCCCATTCTTCCCACATTCTTTGTCCTGGGTACTGACCTTGTCATTTTACAGCAGGAACTGCGAAAAGCCATACGGGAGGTCAACAGCCCGTCCCCACAACCAGAGGACCCCGACTGGGCCCTCGGTCTCGGACTCGAAGAAGATTCGGACAAATTCGTGGAGCTGATAGACCGGCAATTCTATCAATTGAGATGTGACGGCGCCATGGTGGCCATTACGGCCGACTATCCCGGACTGCTCCTGCATCACTCGTAAGAAAAACCAAAATCCCAACTCTGGAAACTAGGATCCCCTTTTAGACACTTCACCTACCATATACATATGGTGTTTTACAGGGAAGGCATTCGGGACGCCGTGCCGAACCCGCAGCAACTCGTCAACAAGAGGCGCCGAGACCGGGTAGGCCAAAAAGGAAGGCGGTCAGGACGGAGACGCCGGCGCAGAGGTATGACAAAAACCCCGCTCCGTGGTTGTCGTCTTTCTAAAAATGGAATGACGTTGATGTTTCTTTAACAGAACAAGCGCTCGCCGGAATATGTCCGGTGAGGCTGCCGATCATGCTTCCACCATCCGGGCTCCAGGACCGGACATAGAGGCGGAAGCCGACATGGGGCGGATGCCGGATACTCCCCCTACAGAGGATGCAGATAGACTATCCGCTACAAATTCAGAAGTGGAGAGCGCCATGAATCATAGGCGTCGCCGGGCCGTACTCCATGACGCGTGCTTCTCACCAAAGGCATTTGATGCCTTCAATTCTGGAGACGCGTACCTCCGTGCTGCTCAAAATGGTCTAGCCAAAGCCACGGACCAGTATGTAAGAGATGTACGGGTAAGAAAATTTGACGATTATATGTATCAGTAGCCCCTAAGACTTGAAACAGTTAGCAGAACTGATTTAAGGATCATCTATTGTGCAGGTTCTTACAGAGAAGAATACTCAACTGTCACAGGAGCTGGAGGAATGCAAGACCCAACTTCGGGCCGCCGTTGCCGCATTGAAGGAACCTAAAAAGTCCCCAGCTGGTAACATTTGTTTCAAAGAATTATATGTATCATATAGCGTGCGGTGTTGCTGCAGATCTAACAATAGATATTACAGATGAATCCAGAGAGAATACGAAGGACCAGCATGTCGTATGACAGCTAAAGGCTGGCGAACGCGTGCTGACTGAGGTCAGGTGGGAGAAAAACAATCTCCAAGACGCCAATACCAAGCTGAGCGTAGAACTGAAAGGTGTTTGAGCCCATCTTGCGGACTCCGAGAAGGAGAATAAGCGGCTTTGACGTGGCATTTTCAGTAAATGCTTGAACGAACCCTTAAAAAAGGGGATGGCTGTAACACCCCGGATATGACTTTCCCAATATGTATTCCAACTCTTGCCGTTTCCGGCCTTAAGTTATTTTATTTTCTCGGGTTCGGGTTTTTGTCTCCATGTGTTGTTGTCATTGTCATGCATCTCATATCATGTCATCATGTGCTTTGCATTTGCATACGTGTTCATCTCATGCATTCGAGCTTTTTCCCCGTTGTCCGTTTTGCATTCCAGCGCTCCGTTCTCCTCCGGTGGTCATTTCTACCTTTCTTTTGTGTGTGGGGATTAAACATTTCCGGATTGGACGGAGACTTGCCAAGCGGCCTTGGTTTACTACCGGTAGACCGCCTGTCAAGTTTCGTATCATTTGGACTTCGTTTGATACTCCAACGGTTAACCGAGGGATCGAATAGGCCTCGTGTGTGTTGCAGCCCAACACCCCTCCAAGTTGGCCCAAAACCTACCTAAACCCTCTCCATCATCTAGAGCGTTCGATCATGATCACGTGGCCGAAAACCGCACCTCATTTGGACTCTCCTAGCTCCTCCTATGGCTATAA
>NC_041390.1:298998851-299029798 GCF_002162155.2 Triticum dicoccoides | reverse complement strand
CTGCCGCGGACGCCCTCGCCGCGCCGCCCATCGCCGACCGGCCGCGCCGTCGCCGTCCCCCTCCTCAGATCCGGCCGGCCCCCCTCCTTCCGCGAGTCCGGCGAGCTCGAAGCTCCGGCCGGCGATCCTCGTCATCCATGCAACTACAGTAGATCTGGATCTAAGATCCGTTCGGGTTGACTTTTATCCCCAAAACCCTAGTTCATATGCCCTTGTTCATCGTGCTATAACTTTGCATCCGTAACTCCGTTTTGGGTATATAGCATATCAAAATGTTCGTCTCAGAGAGTACATCATTTCATTCCATTGCATCATTTTCATTTGAGTTCATCTTGATGCCCGAAATGCTGTTAGAAGAGAGCTACTTGAGTTAATTGTCAGACCTGCTGCTCCATTTAGTTATTTGTCATTTTTGCCATGATTATTGTGTGCATGATATGCCCATGAGCTCTACATATGTTTTGTTAAGGGTTTTGCCATCTTTCCAGAGGTGCAACCCATGTATTTTTGTGATCTGTGTGGTGACTAGCACAATCTTGGAAAGTGAGGCACTTGGTAATGCTGATTTCAGATACTTAGCATTTCCACTAAGTCCTTGACCTGTTTATCTCATGTTCCCATATGTTCATGTTGTTTCCTAGTGATCCGTGCCTCTTTTGAGGATGATCGGTAAGGATGTTTTGTTAATCTAGTAATGCTCTATCCATCCATGTCTTTGTTTGCAATTATGGAGCATCCTAGCTTGAGTCAATCGAGCTCTACTTTTGCTACTTCGTGAATCTAGGCAGATTCTCTACTTGTTAGCGATTTTGCCAAGGATGTTGTAGTTGATCCGTGCATGCTATGCTATTGTTCTTGCCATGTCTAGCTTGCATTTTGTGTATTCTTGATCAGTGTATGCTTAGCTTGTCATGACTTGCTCTGTAGTGAGTGCATCGAGCTCGTAAACATGCCTACTTGATATCTGTTTCAGCATGCTCCAGTTTTCACTAAGTCTGAGAACTAATTATGTTTTTGCCATGTTCACATGCTTGCAATTGTATTTTCTGATCCCTTTTGGCTCAAGGTCACTAAGGGACTTTTGTTAATCTCTTTGAGTATCTCCATGCCATGCTTTACCTTTCCATGTCCAGGTCCTGTAGCATATAGTTTTGTTGCTCCAAAGTGTGCTACCTGATCTGAAATTCCAGACAAGTGTAAATTTCACTAAGTCCGAAATCTGTTTACCATATGCATTTTTACCATGCTTGTTTGAACCTGTTAATGGGTGAATTGGCCATACCTCAGTGCTAGAATTTTGTTAAGCATCTTGAATGCATCCCTGCCATGTATTTTGATGCCATGTTTGGGTGCTATAGCATGTTCGTCTTGTTGCAGTTAGATGGCTACTTGCTGTAAATCGCAGAACGTGGCCATATTTGAATTGCTTGCCATTTCCAAACCGTAACTCCGATTCCGGCGTTCTTTATATCGTTTTCAAGCGATTTCATCTCATCTTTCTAGTGGAACACTTGGATTCCCAAGTTGAGGCCAGGTTCATACATCCCTTGTCAAATCTTGCATATGCATCCCGCATCACATCCCGCATAGCATACCATCCTTGCATCATATTGTTTGATCCTTGCACGTGGTTGATTGTGTCCTTGTTGCTTGTTTGTCTTGTTTGGGTAGAGCCGGGAGACGAGTTCGCTAATGAGGAGCCCGTTGAGTTTGATCCAGTCAACTCTGACAACTTTGCAGGCAAGATGATCATACCCTCGAAATCACTACTATCTTTGCTTTGCTAGATGCTCGCTCTTTTGCTATGCCAATGCTATGATGCCTACCACTTGCTTTCAAGCCTCCCAAATTGCCATGTCAAACCTCTAACCCACCATGTCCTAGAAAACCGTTGATTGGCTATGTTACCGCTTTGCTTAGCCCCTCTTATAGCGTCGCTAGTTGCAGGTGAAGATTGGAGGCCGTTCCTTTTTGGAACATTATTTACTTGTTGGGATACCATTATATTATCTTGTTATCTTAATGCATCTATATACTTGGTAAAGGGTGGAAGGCTTAGCCTCTCGCCTAGTGTTTTGTTCCACTCTTGTCGCCCTAGTTTCCGTCATATCGGTGTTTTGTTCCCGGATTTTGCGTTCCTTACGCGGTTGGGTTATAATGGGAACCCCTTGACAGTCTGTTTTGAATAAAACTCCTCCAGCAATGCCCAGCCTTGGTTTTACCATTTGCCACCTAGCCTTTTCCCTTGGGTTTCGTGGACTCAAGGGTCATCTTATTTTAAACCCCCGAGGCCAGTGCTCCTCTGAGTGTTGGTCCAACCTAGAGCACCGTGCGGGGCCGTCCCTTGGCAACTTGGGTTACGTTGGCTCCCGTACGCTTAGCTTATCGGAGGTGCCCTGAGAACGAGATATGTGCAGCTCCTATCGGGATTTGTCGGCACAGCGGGTGGTGTTGTTGGACTTGTTTTACCATTGTCGGAGTTGTCTTAAAGAACCGGGATATCGAGCCTGATCGGAACGTCTCGGAGGACGTCTATTCCTTCATTGACCGCGAGAGCTTGTCATGGGCTAAGTTGGGACTCCCCTACAGGGATTTGAACTTTCGAAAGCCGTGCCCGCGGTTATGGGCGGATGGGAATTTGTTAATGTCCGGTTGTAGATAACTTAAACCTTAACTTAATTAAAATGAATCAACTGAGTGTGTTACCGTGATGGCCTCTTCTCGGCGGAGTCCGAGAAGTGGACACGATGTTGGAGAAATGCTTGCGCAGGTTGCCCTCTAGTTTCTCGCTCGCGCTTTGCCTCCTCTTCTCACTCTCTTTTGCGAACAGGATAGCCACTATATATGCTAGTCGCTTGCTGCAGCTCCACTTTTATTTACCATGCCTTACCTATGAGCTTAAATAGTCTTGATCGCGAGGGTGCGAGATTGGTGAGTCCCTGTGGCTCACAGATTACTATTACACTAGATGCAAGGCCTGATGATTCTGCTCCAGGTGATGCGCTTGAGCTCAAGTGGGAGTTCGATGAGGACTCTCGACATTACTATGTTTCCTTTCCTGATGATCAGTAGTGGTGCCTAGTTGGGGTGATCGGGACCGTGTCGCTTGTTGGGTTATCTTTTATTTTGGCACCATAGTCGGGCCATGAGTGTTTGGATGATGTAATGTTATTTATGTACTTGATTGACGTGGCAAGTGTAAGCCAACTATGTTATCTCCCCTTTTATTATCTATATATTACATGGGATGTTGTGATGATTGCCTAACTTGCGACATTGCCTTCAATGCGGTTATGCCTCTAAGTCGTGCCTCGGCACGTGGGAGATATAGCCGCATCGAGGGCGTTACAACGGCGGAGAAGCCGGCTAATAGAGTTATGTCTGCAGGTATGCTAACGGGTCATCCCGCGGAGGAAATGCCTGGGTCTGCGGGTGATCTTCTATCCGAGTTCTCACAACTGCACGAACAAGTTCGGCAGGTGATGCAAGGTATTGCCCAGGCCTTGTGGCCATTCGTCTCCCTGCCAGAAAGCACTGGAGAGCTTGCGAAGAAGCTCAAGGGAGCACGACGGCGCTTCCGATTATGGAAGATATCAGCCTACGTCAAGGTGCCAGGGAAACCTGGGCCATGGTGAAGACGCGGTATACCAAGACTGACCCAAACCACATGGCCGAGGTCAGACCTGTGGGGCCCGATGGGAAAGAGATCCCCATTAGCTTAGTGTATGGACAAGTAGAATTAGCCGCAAAGTATTCCCAACAGGATTGTAGGCTAGACAGCCTGTTGGATGGTATAGAAGAGGAATTTAGTCAGTCTACATGACTATGTAATTGAAGTGACATGTATAATGCCTTCTAGCCGGACTGTAAATCATTTGTCATAGCGGACCTTTTCGCTTCAACCTTGGGACCCGATAGTCCGGAGTGTGTCCGAATACCCGCTCAGTTATATAAGAACCGGGGTATGCATGGAAACCAGGCGTAGGGGTCATTAATGCTTGACCAGATAAGTACCCAACTAGTTATGTTATATTACATGGGTAGTAAGAAACATCTTCCAGGGAGAATAGTTCCGTTAGGGGTTCCTTTCCCTGGGTACGCATGCCCTAAAGTGCATGTCCGGACTGCGATAGGAGACGCAGGTAAAAACATATGGGGGCAAATAAATAAAAATCATCTTTTGTTCACCGACCGTATATTCCCTTAAGAACGCTAGCTTTCGGCTTCACCCAGTCTGAGGTACACATCCGGCTGACCCGGCAGTAAGAATCGCAGAGGTGCTCCCCTTATGCCCTAGTCGAATGAACGGGAACGTAGGGCATAAATACAAGAGCCAGGCAACCCAGCTTGGCCAAAACTTAAGTCATATCGATGCAAATAATGGCGAAGAAAAGGTACATGCGTAAGAATAACACATGTGCGGGGCATGAAGCCCAGATAGATAATTAAGCTTCAATGTAATAAGCCCCCAGGTATAATGAGCGTGATTAGCGCGTCTATAGTGTGCATGCGAGGCACAAGTTGGCCCTTGAAGGCCTTGAGAAAGAAATAAAAAGAAAGAAAGAGAAAAAAGACAGATAATGTATATGCAAAAAAATGGACAGAGGAAAGAGACGAACATAGAGTCCGGCGCTAGGCATAGAATCTTCAGAGCCTGGTTGCGTTCCATGGGTTTGGCTCAAGTCGATTATTCGATGCATCCCATAGACGGTACGCTCCACCGGTCAGAACTTGGTCAATAATGAAGGGACCTTCCCATTTGGGCTTGAGCTTGGTCTTTTTCTTCTCCGGTAGGCGTAGAACCAACTTGCCAACATTATACGTTTTGGCCCGTACTTCTTTGCTATGGTATCTACGAGCCTGTTGGTGATAGAATGCGGAACGGGATTTTGCCACGTCGTGCTCCTCCTCCAAAGTGTCCAGACTGTCCTGCCGATCGAGCTCGGCTTCTCTTTTTACGTACATGCACACTTGAGGTGAGTCATGAATTATGTCGCAGGGCAGAACTACCTCTGCGTCGTACACCATAAAGAAGGGTGTGTGTCCGGTAGTACGATTCGGCGTGGTCCGCAGCCCCCAGAGTACAGAGTCGAGCTCCTCTACCCAGTGCAAGTTAGACTCCTTTAAGGACCACACTAATTTGGGTTTGATGCCGCTCATGATAAGACCATTTGCTCGCTCAACTTGGCCGTTGGTTTGTGGGTGATAGACGGAAGCATAATCGAGCTTGATGCCCATGTTGCTGCACCAGAGTTTTACCTTGTCGGCCGTGAAGTTCGTGCCGTTGTCAGTGATGATGTTGTGGGGGACGCCATAACAGTGTACAACCCCAGATATGAAGTCTATCATCGGTCCGGATTCGGCTGTTTTAACAGGTTTGGCTTCTATCCATTTGGTGAATTTATCCACCATGACTAGTAAGTATATTTTCTTATGGGTTCCCCCTTTAAGGGGTCCCACCATGTCAAGCCCCCAGAGTGTGAAGGGCTAGGTAATGGGGATTGTTTGGAGGGCGGTGGGTGGCATGTGACTTTGGTTTGCAAAAAGCTGGCAACCGACGCAGCGTTGGACCAAGTCCTGTGCATCTGCCCGGGCCGTCAGCCAATAAAAACCTGTACTGAAGGCCTTGCTTACAAGGGCCCGGGCTGCGGCGTGGTGGCCGCCGAGTCTGGCATGAATTTCCGCCAAAAGCTTCTGCCCTTCCTCTTCGGGGATGCACCTTTTGAAGGACTCCGGTAGTGCTTTTTTATACAGCTCTCCCTTGTGGACCCTGTAGGCTTTAGATCGCCGCACTATGCAGCGTGCCTCGTTTTGGTCCTCGGGAAGTTCCTGCCTAGTTAGGTAGGCCAGGAATGGTTCTGTCCACAGGGCGATGATGGCCATTATTACATGAGCTGAAGGTGTTATTTCGGTGGCAGAGCCTCCGATTATGTCAGAGTGTTCGGTATCGGGCGTTTTGGCCGGGTCCGGACTATTGTTACTGGTGTCCCCTTCCCATACCATGGATGGGTTAAACAACCTCTCCAAAAAGATGTTGGGGGGGACCGCATCACGTTTTGCGCCGTTGAGGGCGAGGATATCCGCCGCCTGATTGTTTTCCCGAGCCACATGGTGAAATTCGAGCCCCTCGAACCGAGCTGACATCTTTAGGACGGTGTTTCGATAGGCCCCCATCTTCGAATCCTTGGCATCGAAGTCTCCATTTATTTGGGATATTGCGAGGTTCGAATCCCCACGCACCTCTAGGTGTTAAATGCCCATGGAGACTGCCATCCAAAGACCATGCAACAGGGCTTCGTATTCGGCTGCGTTGTTGGAGTCTGTATACAGTATCTGCAGTACGTATTGAATGGTATCTCCGGTTGGGGACGTCAGGACGACGCCAGCCCCCAGACCAGCCAGCATTTTGGAGCCGTCGAAGTGCACGATCCAATTGGAGTATGCGCCGTACTCTTTAGGGAGTTCGGCTTCCGTTAATTCAGCGACAAAGTCGGCCAATACTTGCGATTTAATTGCTCGCCGAGGTTTGTATGTTATGTCGAACGGGAGGAGCTCAATGGCCCATTTGGCAATCTGGCCCGTGGCGTCGCGGTTGTCTATAATATCATTAAGTGGCACTTCCGAGGCAACTGTAATCGAACACTCTTGAAAGTAGTGACTCAGCTTCTGCGATGCCATGAATACCGCATAGGCTATCTTTTGATAATGTGGGTACCATGATTTGCATGGAGTGAGGACAGTGGATACATAATATACCGGCTTTTGAAGAGGGAATTTATGTCTGTCCACTTCTCGTTCGACGACGAGCACTGCGCTTACAACCTGATGAGTTGCCGCAATGTATAACAGCATTGGTTCGCCAATGTTTGGCATGGCCAGGATTGTGTTGGTTGCCAATATGGCTTTTATTTCTTCCAATCCGGCTATGGCAGCGTCCGTTCACTCAAAGTGTTCGGTGCGCTGAAGGAGGCGATAAAGGGGTAATGCCTTTTCTCCTAAGTGGGAGATAAAGCGGCTTAGAGACGCCACACATCCATTTAATTTCTGGATTTGTTTGAGGTCTGTTGGGGTAGCCAACTGTGACAAAGCTCGGATTTTGGCCGGATTAGCTTCAATTCCTCTACTGGAGACAATGAGTCCCAGGAGCTTTCCGGCTGGTACGCCAAAAACGCATTTTTCCGGATTGAGCTTGATGTCGTACGTTCGGAGGTTGTCGAATGTGAGCCTCAAGTCGTCTATTGGAGAGTCGACATGTTTGGTTTTGACGACCATATCATCTACGAATGCCTCTACTGTTTTGCCGATCTGTTTCTCCAGATATGTCTGAATCATGCGCTGATATGTTGCACCGGCGTTTTTGAGCCCAAAAGGCATTGTGTTGAAACATAAGGGGTCGTATGGTGTGATAAATGCTGTTGTGTCTTGGTCGGACTCCACCATCTTGATTTGATGGTAGCCGGAGTATGCATCGAGGAAACACAATGACTCGTGTCCTGCGGTAGCATTGATAATTTGATCGATGCGGGGGAGGGGGAAGGGATCCTTTGGGCAGGCCTTGTTGAGGTCCTTGAAATCAACACATAGACGCCAGGATTTGTCCTTCTTTGGTACCATCACCAGATTTACTAGCCAGTCCGGGTGTTTTATTTCTCTAATGAATCTGGCCTCCAATAACTTGGCTAGTTCCTCTCTCATAGCTTGTCTCTTAGGTTCAGAGAAACGCCGAAGAGCCTGCTTGACCGGCTTGAATCCCTTTAGGATATTGAGGCTGTGCTCGGCCAGCCTGCGTGGGATTCCTGGCATGTCTGAGGGGTGTCAGGCGAATATATATCCCAATTCTCGCGCAGGAACTCTCATAGTGTGGCGTCCGCGGCGGGGTTTAGCTGTGCCCCGATGGAGGCTGTTTTTGTAGGGTCCGCTGGGTGGACTTGGAATTTGACTATTTCATCCGTTGGTTTAAAAGAGGTGGACTTGGATCTCTTGTCAAGTATCACGTCGTCCCTGTCCACTATGGAGCGTAGCGCAGTTAATTCCTCGGCCGAAAGGGCTTCGGATAATGCCTCGAGGGCCAATGTGGCTGTTTTGTTTTCGGCGCGGAGTGCTTTGTCCGGATCACTAGCGAGAGTGATGATTCTGTTAGGCCCGGGCATTTTGAGCTTCATGTACCCATAATGTGGTATGGCTTGGAAGATCGTGAACGCCTCCCGTCCTAAAAGGGCGTGGTATCCACTACTGAATGGGGCCACTTGGAATGTAATTTCTTCAGACCTATAGTTCTCCGGCGTGCCGAATAGCACATCTAGTGTGATTTTCCCAGCACAGCGTGCTTCCCGACTAGGGATGATTCCTATGACGGTTGTGCTGCTTTGATCAATGCGGTTCCAGTCTATTTCCATTTTTTGAAGAGTTTCCTCATAGATGAGGTTTAATCCACTTCCACCGTCCATGAGTACTTTGGTGAGTCGAAAGCCGTCCACAATTGGACTGAGGACCAGTGCAGCTGGTGCTCGGGCTGTTCGGAATTTAGGTTCGTCACTGGCATTGAAGGTAATAGCCGTGTCACTCCACGGATTCATTGCTGCCACGTGGCAGATTTCGGCGAGGCTGCGGAGTGTTCGCTTGCGCCTGTTATTTGATGTGAAGGTTTCAAAGACTGTTAATACCGTATTGTTATCCACGGGATGGTGCTCTGTGGAATTTGGGATGAGAAGATCCTCACCACTTTTGGCCACCTGCCGGAGTATCCAACATGCTGTAAGGCTGTGTGTTGGTATGGTATCCGTTGTACTATGCATCTTGCAGGGTCCGTTAAGCCATCCCTCCAATACGGTTCCATGCCCTATAGAGGTTTTTGTTTCTTTGTAAATAACTCGGGTGTCTTATGATATTGCACCCTTTTACTTCGGACTGGGTGTATATTCCGAGCCGGATTATCCCAAAATTTCGTTTTGGTTTTCCAGGCGCTTTCCATCACATAGTACTTTCATATGATGGATGCCAAGTTAGTGAAGCATGATATGTCACGATGACTTAAGGCGTTAAGGATTCCCTTATCCATGCAATTATTGCATAAGATGAGACTGTGTCTTCCTCGCGACAGTCCTTAATGTTGTTCATCACAAGGAGGAATCTGGCCCAATAATGATGTACTGTTTCATGGGGCTCTTGCGTGATGTGGGAGAGATCGTTTATGTCTGGGTGGGTGGGTGGATTTGAGTCCGAACCCCTACCCGATCTGAGACCCAGGGGCCGAGGAGTTTCCAATCTTGGAAGGTCGAATTCCGGAGTGTTGCCCGATAAGTCTGGCCCGCTACCTGACTCTAGGTTCAGGGCTTGGGTGATGTCTTCCGTAAACGGGTATCCGGCTCGGAGAGCTCAGGAATCCGGACATAGTTAGTCCTCAAGATAGAGGAAGAATTGCCGCATTGTTCCTCCACCACTAGAATATGATGGGTAACCGGTGGAGAATTAATCTCCCTTTGATCGGGTTTAAGCCCAATCCGATCATAGTCTGTAGCGACTCCCAAGGCGGCGATACGATCCAAGAGCTCGTTTAGGGAAGAGAGCTCCATTGGATCCATCTGCTCGGCAAATTCCGAGCCGACATGGAGGCTGTTTTTGATGACCCGAGAAGTCATCGTCGATGCAGCGACTGAACTGGCGGTCATGATGAAACTGCCAAGCCGGAGAGTTTGGCCAACAGCCAGGGCTCCTCCGGCGGTAATGTTGTTTTTAAAAACGAGACGAGGCATCCTTCCTTACGACGACGGCACAGTGGAACTCTCAATGAAAGCACCAATGTCGGTGTCAAAACCGGCGGATCTCGGGTAGGGGGTCCAAACTGTGCGTCTAAGGCGGATGGTAATAGGAGGCAGGGGACACGATGTTTTACCCAGGTTCGGGCCCTCTTGATGGAGGTAAAACCCTACGTTCTTCTTGATTATTCTTGATAATATGAGTAGTAAAAGAGTTGATCAACCACGAGATCGAAGAGGCTAAACCCTAGAAGCTAGCCTATGGTATGATTGTATGTTGTCCTACGGACTAAAACCCTCCGTCTTATATAGACACCGGAGGGGGCTAGGGTTACATAAGGTCGGTTACAAAGGAGGAGATATACATATCTGTATTGCCTAGCTTGCCTTCCACGCCAACTAGAGTCCCATCCGGACATGGGACGAAGTCTTCAATCTTGTATCTTCATAGTCCAATAGTCTGGCCAAAGGATATAATCCGGCTGTCCGGATAACCCCCTAATCCAGTACACCCTCAACCTGCGATGACAAATTTTGACAAGTTCGGTTGGAGATAACTTCGATGATAAAGTACATTGATACATCGAATCGAACGCCTGCTCTTTATCTATGTCATCTATAAGACTGTTTAAGCTACTGTCTTCCTGCAAATATTTCGTAGCTATCATCACTTGGTCATATACCATGTTCACGGGAATCTCTTTTCTGTCCGGTCCCCAAGGTCCAACTCGGGCCATATGATTCAGATCGAGCCCGGTGTAGCATGTTTTTACCATCGCCCAATCCTCTCGTGTACCTTCCCGACATGCTGATGCCTTCCGTAGCTCAAAACGGCGCTGGGCACCTTTGAACAGGTTCGCCAACTCCTCCATACTTTTTGGAGGGGCATCGGATGGCCATAAGGTTTGACCATACTCTTCATGGCTTTTCGGGGCCGCTCATGCGCTATGGACAGCTCTTTTAGAACGTTGCCTCGGAATCCGGATACTTATTCTTCATGACACCCGGTTAGCAGACCTGCAAGAACAACATTATAACACTATGAATTACAGGATAATATGAGTGCCCTGGATGGTTCAAAGGTCATACCGAATATATCGCCTTTCAACTTTTTATTCTCTTGTTGTGCATCCGATAATTCAGCCTTTAAGCTCTTTATCTCTTCGGCTTGCTTATCCTTTTGCTCCTGTAGTTTGTTCTTTTGATAAATGGTCATCGTGAATTTCTTCATTTCCTCTAGCTTTGTGGTGGTGGCATTTAGCTTTGTCTGGTTGTTCTTTTCTTTGAGAACTTGCAGTCATAACGATCCTTAAATCGGTTGGTCTAACCGCTTCAAGTCTCGGGGGCTACTGGCATATATCTATTAAATTTACACAAAAATATTACCTGCATATCCTTGGAAAACAGGTGAGCGACTCCTGCAAGTCCGTCTCAGGTGGCTCGGATATATGCATCCACGAAGCTGAGGGTATTAAATTCCCGCTCAGTGAAAACTGGAGCATGCATGGTCTCTTTCAGTCGTCAATGATTTATCACGCTCTCCACTTTAGAATTTGTGACGGATACGTCATCCAAATCCTCATGAGGTGGATGACTTGGTGCGGCAGTCGTATTGGCTCTCGTCCTGGTTGATGAGCCTGGTGCCGGATTAGCTGATGATCGGCTAACTAGGATTTTGGACACGCTTCGCCGTGTGCTCCTCCTGAGTGAAGATGGAAGGACAAATATGACAACCCAGTCTTATGCCTAGGCACATATTAAACGTTATGCCTCTTTGATGAAGGAGGGGTTTGACGGTGCTCCCGGTTTCCTTCCATTTTGAAGGCTCACCCTGCATAGATGGTACCTTCCTAGAGGCCGCCCTCGATGGAGTGCGGCTCGCCGAGCGTTGATCCTACGAAGCACGATTCAGTGTGATGGGTGAGACACAAGTGGGGGGCTCCTTTTTTGAGGATGTTTCCGAGTACTTACCTTGGAGAAAGGGAACATGCCGGGGTAGTCGACCATAATAGCCACTTTCGAGCCGTCAAGGCTTGCTTGATAAAAGACTCCATCATCAAACTCTATAAATATATCCGGATGTTCGCGGAAGCTGGAGTCTTCGTTGCGAGCATGGTCCTCTGGCTGTGGGGAGGGGCAATGGACATTGTCGACTACCTTCCTCCATGTCTGTTTTAAGACGACCAAAACAATTTGATTTGCGCACCTCGATAATGAGGTAGGACAATGCTGATAATCAAAAACTTTCCCATTCAATGGGGTTATTCATGGAAAAACCTTCTCGGCAATTTAAATGGGTGAATTCTTCTTTATCCCCCTTATAAAGATCTGCCAGAATGGCGGCCAGAGTGGCTGGGTTATCCGGGCCCTCGCGCTTATAACGGGACGCGTCGTCATTTCCGTTCTAACACCATAAAGGGGTCACTCTGGGGGGCTGGATGCATCACTTTATCGCGATGGCCATGACTTCAATTATCGAGAGTTTAGAATGGGCAAGTAACCTGACCTTGCTGACCAACCTCCTTCCACATTGTCTTCTTGTTTGGGGTTCCGGGGCGCCAATTAAGGCGTTACTTCAAAGGCGCACTGGAGAATTCGGGAAGTCCACGTTGAAGCTATGTATGTTACTTCTAGTGTATTCACTATAAGGTAATACACTATAAAAGTTTAGAATTATACTAGAACTATAACAAAAACAAGTGGGATTGCCTGCTATGATATAGAGGAACATATATGGTGCATCAGATGGTTTTGAAATTATAGATCAGACCCCTTAATCGATCAATCTTTAAAGACTTGCCATGTTAGCCCACAAGGTTCATCATGTAGAAATAGAAGAAATTATGAAGTGCATTATACATTTAGTAATGCAATTCTATAGGTATGGGTTCCTATCTTAATGGTTGAACATTCATACTTTTCCTCATCTACAGAAATTTGATGCCATGGATGTTGGTTAAAGTGTATTCATGTTAATATAATATACTCTAGAAGACCAGAACCACACTACAGCTATAACAACTACAAATTTAACCCAGATTGTTAGGAGAGAAAGAGTAGGAATCACCAAATTTACAAAGTGGATGGAGACAAATAAGATGTATGAAGAAACCAGAGAAGTAACATATACAGAATTCCGGTCAAAAGGGTACGAAAGAAGAGACAAAGTGGAGCAGAAGGAAGAAAGGAAGATCAGTTGGAAGAATATATTATGCCCATCCCGCAAGCATAGAAAAATACTACATGCAAATGCTACTTAACGTCAAGAAAGGTGACATTTAATACACAACTTATTATTGTAGACTCGTGATGGCCCTCCAAGCGCATAGTTTTGTAGGACATTAGCAATTTTACCTCAAGTGGATGACCTAAGGTTCATCAATCTGTGGGAGGCCTAGGATGAAGATGGTCTCTCTCAAACAACCCAGCAATCAAATAAAAGAAATCTCTTGTGTCCCAACACATCCAATACAATGGTAAATTCTATAGGTGTGGTAGTTCGGTGAAGAGATGGTGATACAAGTGTAGTATGGGTAGTAGATATAGGTGTCGGTGTCAAAACCGGCGGATCTCAGGTAAGGGGTCCCGAAATGTGCGTCTAAGGTGGATGGTAACAGGAGGCAGGGGACACGATGTTTTACCCAGGTTCGGGCCCTCTTGATGGAGGTAAAACCCTACGTCCTGCTGCATTATTCTTGATAATATGGGTAGTACAAGAGTTGCTCTACTACGAGATCGGAGAGGCTAAAACCCTAGAAGCTAGCCTATGGTATGATTGTATGTATATCTATCGACTAGCCTGGCCCTGGTTTATATAATGCACCAGAGGCCTAGGATAACAAGAGTCCTAGCCGAATACGCCGGCGGGGGAGGAGTCCTTGTCATGACCACCAAGTCTTGTGGAATCTTCCTTGTATGTGGCAGCTGTCTGAACTGGCCCATGAGTATACGGCCATGGGGGGCCTCGGCCCAATCTAACTGACCGGGAGACAACGTGGTGAGTACCCCCTAGCACAGGACAATGTCAGTAGCCCCCTGAACCGGTCTTCAAGTTGGGGACGCTCCTCGATTCTTCCGAACTATTCTTTGTCTTCAGTCGTCGGTCTTAAAACTGGTTCAACAAATCTTCCCATCTTCTATCTTGAGGATTGCTGAGCTAAATCTGAAGATCTCACATGTCGGGTATCCGAGGAGCCCTTTAAGTCTCCGTCCTTTATCAATGCCTTGTTATTTTTATGCCACACCTCGGGGTTGAAGTTGTTCCTGGGCGGTAGCGTCCTCTTGCGTCCGAGCTCCAACGCAGGACTGCATTCGAGGTATCTTTTGCAGCCGAGCACCAACCCCGGACCGGCTTCCGAGCTCCAACGCCGTACTATGTCCAAACTCCAACGCCGGACTATATCTGAGGTGTCATATCACCTTGGTTCAAAAAAGTTGAAGGAGTTTAGCCGAGCTTAATGCCGGAAATGCCCTCTATGGAGCCAACCACTAGCACCTGAGCTTTATGCTGGACTGCTTCCGAGGTGGTGCACCACCCCGACTATGGGCCGATTTTTTGTCAATTTTTTATTGGTGCAATTTATTATCTGCCGAGATATATAGCGAGTAGCCCCCAAGGTGTGTATCGGTCTAAAACCCGAGATGCACTTGAAGGATGACATAAAACCGCTGATCCCAGTAGCCGCTGAGACTCAGGTTGATTTGCAAAATCGGCCTGAGGACCAACTCCTAGCTCGGCAGAATACTTCGGGACAAAAAGTGGTGTGCAGAGTCCTCGAGACTCAGGTTGGGTGCGGCCGACCAACCTGAGGATCATAATCTCCTCGAAAACTATATTGCACTTAAATTTTCTGCAATGGATTGCCAATGCAGTAGCCCCAGAGACATTGGTCGGGTGGCAACACCAGATCAGGGGATCGATGTGCCCCTTTAATATTTGTAAATAATAAGCCCGAAGCCCAGTAGCCCCCGAGCCTTAATGCGGGCACGTGTGGCCAAATTAAGGATCGATATCCATAGTAAAATCACAAATTATGTGTAATGACTCTATGTATCCAAGTACTTTACGTCATTAATGCTCGGATCTGCATTGTACAAAACTTTGTTGACCGACCATCGGCTTCCACCTCCTCGGCCAGTAGCCGGGGAGTGTTTGTCCTACTTTATAAAGCCTTTATGAGGGCAAAGATTTACGACAAACAAGGCAATCTGGCCATACGGTTTTATAAACAAAGGTACGCAGAGAGGTATGTTATATTACTATTTAACATAAGAAATGTCTTCCAAAGAAAATAGTCCCGCTATCGGTTCCTTTCTTTGGGTTGTCAAGCTAAGCATGATCATGAAACTTCAGCTCTGATGTAAGAGCAAAATATTGAGGATTTAGTTTGGGAGGCCAGTTACTAGTCCTCGGTAGTGTTCGGCGACAGTCGAGGTCAAGTCGTAAACACTTTGGCCAATGTTATGAATGGTCCATCATTTAACACAGTCATCGGATCGCTGACCAGTTTACACTTATTTGTGACAGTCGGTTTTTGGCTTTCTCCACTGAGGTGCTTAACCATGCGAGCTGGAAGCACAATCGCAGTGATTCTCCCTTTGCACACCTAGTCGAACAAAGCAGAACGTAGGAGGCAAGCGCAGGAGCCGGGCAACCCAACTATTGACCGAAGACACAATTCAAAACCAATGCATATATAGTGAGATCTGAGAATGTTTTTTCCGAATCTATAAAGGTGTCCGGCATTGCACTGTGAGACTTGTGCTGGAAACACACAAATAGTTTAAAAGTGCCAAAAGCTTGGAAAACCAAAAAACGTCAGTAAAAACATGACGTCCGAACAAGATCAAGTGTTCGGTGCCAATCTGAAAATTGGAAGAGAAAGAAAAAATTGTGCTTCTGTCGTGTTTTGACAACGACCAAGAAGAAAACACATTTACAGCTCATATATAAATTTTAAGAGCCGCCAAGTGACTTGGGTAAGAATTTTATGTATAATGATTGTATGTACCGAAGTACTTATATCATATTTATGTTCACCCAAACTTTAAAAGCATCTTAACCGACCGCCGGCTTCTCCCTCTTCGGCCAAGGGCCGAAAAGTGTCATGTACTTCGCCTGTCTAGAGTATCGATGGTGTTTCCGATGACCAGGCAATCAGGCCATAAGGCTGTAACAGACAAAGTGCGCTCAGGGAACTTATGCTATATTACTAACGAAGTGTAAGAAGCATCTTCGAAGAAAATAGTACCCCCACCGATACCTTTCTTCGATGCTCATTATTACTATGAGACTTGTGCAATAGATTTTTTGTACTCATGAGTTCCGTTGTGTGCCGACCATGATTGAAAACAATAAGAGCGCTAGCTTTCGGCTTCACCCAGTATGAGGTCAGAGCTCGGATGACCCGGTCGTGACAATCGCAGAGGTGCTCCCTTTACTCCCTAGCCGAACAATCGAGAACGTAGGGGTAAGCACAGGAGCCAGGCAACCCAGCTTGCAAATCGCTTAGGTCAATATGGTGCATATTGTGGTGTAATACACGAACAAGGAACGAAGTCGTACAAGTATAATCATATGCAAGAGGAAAAGCTCCATCAAGGGAGACCCCAAGTAAATGGGGTATTTGAATTTGTGTGTCACAAACAAAGTTTTGACAAGAAGAGTCTCTACAAGCAACTTTTTTTCAAAAAGGTATAATGCTTGGTGGAACCGAACACAAGTTTAAAAATTTAAAACTTTGAGCATGAAGGCAACTTAGCTAGTTAATTTGTTCGATATTGATGACGCGACCCGAGCTTGATGCGGGACAAGGTTCCATCCCCCAAGCCGATCCCAAGGTGGCGGAGCAAAGAGCTCGGCACTCCGAAGTGGTGACATAGCACGGTCAATGCGGGCCGGCAGAGTAATGCCGAAGTCCCTAGCATGGGGTAATGAAGTGTTGACGAAGCCCCTCATCCAGCCGCGGTAACGTGGTATGTCAGTTCGCTGAGTTGACAATACTGCCCAACCCGGATCATTTTCCTGTGCACAAAAAATAGTGCAAACCGGAGATAATAGTAATAATAATAATTAAAAAAACTGTTGCATAATAAATAATTTATGCAAAGTGAGTAATAAGAGAAATATGGCCTGGCGCCGAAGTCAATGTCGATGCAGGGCGTCGGTGTGATGCGGTAAAGGCGTAGCAAAGCGTGCATTCACACGTCGGTCCGAGTTCTGGATGCGGCGTTCGTCGGACCATGTACGGAAACTGACCGAATCACCATGCGACCGTCGTTAATGCAACCATCATTTGGTAGACCTGTGTACATATGATGAACAAACCAGAGTAATAATTCCTTGGGAAAATGAACCCAAGCAAGAAAAAAATACTAGGATTAATAGCACCTGGTTTATCTGATGTAGCAATATGGAGAAAGGTTACTCCCAAAATTGGGGCTCGATCCGCACACCCATTGCCTAATGGGTGATAAAGCGGTGGCATGGCGATGCTAGCAAAGGTTGGCTCGCCGAGGAAAAGCTCGTGGTCCAACTAATGTGATGAAGCTGGTCGGCTGGTGACGCCGAAGTCTCCGACGTAAATTGATGAAGAGATGGTGAAGCCCTCGGTCTAGCCGAGGAGACGGAGCAGGTCGGTAAGGAGACATTACAGCTGCCGTGTCAGCCGAGGTGTTGAAGCAGTTCGGCGTGATGGACATCGGCTTGAAGAAGCAACAGAGCGGCCATGCCGACGCAGGTCGTAACTTGTGATGCAGTCAATGCCGGCTTGATGAAGTGACAATGCGGCGATGCCTGTGTTCCCGCTCCGTGTGTTCCGTGGGGCGGCGATGTTGCTGATGATTTATCCTTGGTGATTCTGAACTCTTGTTCGCTCACCGAGATGATGATCCGAAGTAGTTGAGCTCGGCTCAAAAGGTAACGACGTGTCTAGCGCAGGTCGGTAGCCGTGGAGCAGTATTGCCGAACTGGTTTGACACCAGTATGATAGTGAAGATTACCTCAGTGGAGGCTTAAAATTTTATGGGAACGTGTTTAAAAACAATGTAAAATACCCTAGGAGAAAATTCCTTTAAGAAGGTTGTCCCATATCACGTTCATAAAGAAACATGAATTCGGGTCGGATCTGTATTCGCGCAGAAAACAGACCCAAAAAGTGATACACTAATCGGAAGGTTTCCGGAGTTTGGACGGTCGGATCGAGCTGAAATTTTGAGGGCTGTTAGATATAGGAATTCCGCAGCCGATCAATGGTTGGATCGTCCAAAGGACGTCCGAGCTAGGTGCTGGAGACCACGCACTAAACTTGTCCAGATTCCCGTCCAGATTTGACAGGTCTCCGGTATATCATAGATTGTCGGAGATTCCTCCATCGGAACTCGATGAAATTTTGCATGGTTGTTGTAGACTCGATTCCGCACAAGTCCACCAAAGGGATCGTCAAAGCTACACTCTAAGAGGTGGTGGCAGCGGATACAAGTTCACTGTTCAGAAAATCAGCATGGTCGCCCGAGGGCAATGCTGATGATGAGCCCCCGAGCTCCACGGATGATTCCTCCCTGATCTTGATAGAGATTAGAGTTGATGTTGATGAAGGCCCTCGTCCGAACATGATGATCGAAGATGGAGCACGGTCCTCAGTCGAGCCAAGGTGACCAGTCGAGCCGGCGATGAAGATGCGGGCATCGCAGTTGACCTGCAGACGAGCCATCGATCCTTTTGCCGATCACATAGCGGAACTCTCAATGAAAGCACCAATGTCGGTGTAAAAACCGGCGAATCTCAGGTAGGGGGTCCCGAACTGTGCGTCTAAGGCGGATGGTAACAGGAGGCAGGGGACATGATGTTTTACCCAGGTTCGGGCCCTCTTGATGGAGGTAAAACCCTACGTCCTGCTTGATTATTCTTGATAATATGGGTAGTACAAGAGTTGATCTACCACGAGATCGAAGAGGCTAAAACCCTAGAAGCTAGCCTATGGTATGATTGTATGTATATCTATCGACTAGCCTGACCCTGGTTTATATAATGCACCAGAGGCCTAGGATAACAAGAGTCCTAGATGAATACGCCGGTGGGGGAGGACTGCTTGTCTTGACCACCAAGTCTTGTGGAATCTTCCTTGTATGCGGCAGCTGTCCGAACTGGCCCATGAGTATACGGCCATGGGGGGCCTCGGCCCAATCTAACTGACCGGGAGACAATGTGGTGAGTACCACCTACTCCAGGACACCATCAATAGGTTTTTGTAATCTAAAAGTAAAAATAGCAAGGTAACAAGTAAAAAAAATGAGCACAAATGGTATTGCAATGCTTGAGAACAAGACCTAGGGTTCATACTTTCAGTTGCACAATCTCTCAACAATGTTAACATAATTGAATCATATAACAATCCCTCAACATGCGACAAAGAATCACTCCAAAGTTCTTATCTAGCGGAGAACATAAGATGAAATTGTTGTAGGGTATGTAATGAACTCAAGTTATATTTTCTGATCAATCTATTGAGCCATCCGTATAAGTGTCACAAACAGCCCCGGAGTTCGTACTAAAATAACACCATATGATACCCATCAACCAACTCTAATGTCACCTAGATACTCCAATGTCAACACAAGTATCCATGAGTTGATTACTCGATATGCATCAAACAATCTTAGATTCGTAATACTCAATCCAACACAAAGGACTTCAAAGGGTGCCCCAAGGTTTCTACGGAGAAAGAAAGACGAAAACGTGTATAAACCCCTATGCATAGATCACCCCAATGTCACGATAATCTACAAGTTGAATATCGAAACATATATCAAGTGAATCAATAGAACACCCCATTGTCACCACAGGTTTCCACATGCAAGACATACATCAAGTGTTCTACAATCCAAAAAGTATTCAATCTCATAATAGGGAAATCTCAATGGTAAAAAGTTAATTCATCACAACAAGATAGAGACGGAGAAACACCATATGATCCAACTATATTAACAAACCTCGTGGTACATCAAGATCGTGCCAAATCAAGGACACGAGAGAGACAGAGAGAGAGAGAGATTGAACACATCGCTACTGTACATATCCTCGGCCCCGGGGATGAACTACTCCCTCCTCCTCATGGTAGCCGCCGGGATGATGAAGATTGCCTCCGATGATGATTTGCCCCTTCGATAGGGTGCCAGAACAGAGCTACAAATGAGATCGCTTCAGTACATAGGCTTGTAGTGGTGGAGCGGAAGATCTAGGTTAAGTTTCGGGGTTTTATCTATTTATAGGGTTTTTCACCATTGGTTTGTCATCAAGGGGGTGCCCGAGGGTCCCACAAGCTCAGGGGCACGCCCTAGGAGGGTGCCCCCAAGCTTGTGGCTCCCTCATCCACTCCCTAGTCAACCTCCGGTGCTCGATGGGTTTCTATTGGTCCATAAAAAATCATCATAAATTTTCAGCCCATTCCGAGAACTTCTATTTCTACACAAAAACAACACCACGGTAGGTCTGCTAAAAACAACATCTGTCCGTGTTAGTTCCATTCAAATCATACCAGAACCATATAAAATTGTTATAGACATGACATGAATACATCATAAATTATATATACGTTGGAGACGTGTCAGCATCCTAGGTTAATTCCTTCTTGTTCTTGAGTAGGTAAATGGTAAAAGAAATAAGTTATGAGTGTGAATAAGTTTTATCAATGACAGGTGATGCAGAGCATCCTACGGACATCACCATGTCAAGAGTCCGTTTGGCAAGTGACATGTGCCACATTTACTTTACATACATAAACATGAATCATCTCCTTTACACATGCTCACTTGACCCCTTCAAGGATGGTTGATGAGGACATGACTACCTTGGATATGACCAAAAATATTGCATATATGCATATTTGTCAGGTGATTTCTAGTGCAAACTATTCAATAATCTATTTATGTTATCCAGAACAAAAATACTTCACACACTTTTGTGTTTTGTCTAATTGCAGGTGTATGGGACATTTGTACAATCCACATATGAAGATAAGGAAGAAAGAGATGTTTATTTGCTGTCCAAAAAGTTCTCTCTCGTCACTTTTGGCCCAAGAGAAGATAGAGTCCAAGACTCTCACGTTCTGGATTCAGATTCGGACTGCACAGACACACCTGACTCAAAACGCACACAAGTTTTTCATACGGACTCCGAATTGGGTGATTCTTTTTTTGTTGGAAACTAGATTTCGTGCACTTTCCAACCCAATTTGAATCACCTTCAAATTCGTTCGGAGCGTTGAGTTGTGGACGAAACAATCTGATGCTGCAGCAGAATCCGAGTCAAACTACAAGTCCAAAGGTGTTACATCACCTCCACTTGGGCCCATTGGCCATGTACGACCTAGATTTAGTTTTAGGCTGCCTTGGGACATCCTCCCACCTCCTTGGCCGCCACCCCTTGCTCCTATATAAGTAGATCCATCTAGTAGCTTTTCCTTGGGATTTGTTTAGTTAAAAGTTAGCCATTGCAACTTCGTGTACTTCGTTTGTGTCCAACGACCAGACCAAGACCGCTTCCGGATCCCCACCATTATCAATACTTCATATATATTTGCAATATTCAGATTGCTTTATCATATTCTTGCTCGTTCTTCGATTGCTTGCAGGAATAGACCTTCGTGGTCAGGCTGACCGTGCTTCCAGCATTGTCAGTAACCTCAGAAGATTGGTTTAGCGATTGCTAAGGCGCAACGTCGTGCACGTTTGTAGTCGGATCGTCAAAGTCGTCTCCACCAAATCGATAGTTATCATCTCATCGAAAGATCGGGACATCCTCGCTCATATCAAGTGGTATCAGATTTCCAGGTTGCTCGGTGAGATTTTACAGTTTTTCGTAGTTTAGATCGAGTCTGTTCTTCATACCTACAGTCCACGAAAAAGCTACAAAAAAAATTAGGGTTAGTTCATCATATCCGAACCAATCTGAGCCTTTGCATAATCTTTTTAGGGTTTTGCTTTGTTGAATTTGCGGTTGCATCGTCGTGTCTAGTTGCTGGTCTTAGAGTCTAGTCTTTTAGAGTTTCGAGTTCTGGTCATAAGTTGTCACGCCGCCGCCGCACCATCATCATCACCCCTGCCATCTACCACCACCGCTTATCCGCCACCGCTTCGAATCCGTATCCATATACCACCACAGCTGTCATATACCACCACCGCTGCCATCTACCACCATATATCCACCACCAATCCGAGTTCTTGTCATATTAGGTTTGTTTTCGAGATCCATCTAGATTCCGATTCGTGTTTCCTTGCCGGAGTAGGTTTCGGAAAAAAAAAAAAAGAGTCGGGTAGCCACGCTCTGTTTAGGCCCAAAATTTTTCGAAAACGCATTTTTCGAAAAATTTTCTGGCTATCCTATTTTTAAGTGTTTCTGAGTGTTTTGAGACAGGTGCCATTATAGGAAGTTTTTTTTGACCCGTTTTGAATTAACTATTGATGCAAAAGAACCAATGTTTAATCATTTTGATATGACCTCTAATCTTGGTGATGATTCTGTGTTGAATGACTTATTGCATGTTTGCTTATTTAAGCATGTTGTAGCATGTAAATTTGATGCAAGTAAGGTTTATTCACCAATGTTGGGATGGTTTAATGATGAACATTGTCAATGTTTTGAAATGAATAAGAGCTTCACTTATATGTGCAAACTGAGTTGCAATATTTTCATGCCTTCTACTTCTTGTGCTAATTTTTTGGCTTTAGATTTTATGAACTATGCAAGTTATTCATCTATTCATGTGTCATATATGCAAAAATCAAGGGAAGTAAAAATGGATGACATATACATATACAACATGTACACCTTGTCTCTTTTGTTAGCCACATTTCAGATTAAGCAACGCCGAGGACGGCTTTATTTTCAAGAAGGGGAGGATGATGAGGACATGACTACCTTGGATATGACCAAAAATATTGCATATATGCATATTTGTCAGGTGATTTCTAGTGCAAACTATTCAATAATCTATTTATGTTATCCAGAACAAAAATACTTCACACACTTTTGTGTTTTGTCTAATTACAGGTGTATGGGACATTTGTACAATCCACATATGAAGATAAGGAAGAAAGAGATGTTTATTTTCTGTCCAAAAAGTTCTCTCACGTCACTTTTGGCCCAAGAGAAGATAGAGTCCAAGTCTCTCACGTTCTGGATTCAGATTCGGACTGCACAGACACACCTGACTCAAAACGCACACAAGTTTTTCATACGGACTCCGAATTGGGTGATTCTTTTTTTGTTGGAAACTAGATTTCGTGCACTTTCCAACCCAATTGGAATCACCTTCAAATTCATCCGGAGCGTTGAGTTGTGGACGAAACAATCTGATGCTGCAGCAGAATCCGAGTCAAACTACAAGTCCAAAGGTGTTACATCACCTCCACTTGGGCCCATTGGCCTTGTACGACCTAGATTTAGTTTTAGGCTGCCTTGGGACGTCCTCCCACCTCCTTGGCCTCCACCCCTTGCTCCTATATAAGTAGATCCATCTAGTAGCTTTTCCTTGGGATTTGTTTAGTTAAAAGTTAGCCAACGCAACTTCGTGTACTTCGTTTGTGTCCAACGACCAGACCAAGACCGCTTTCGGATCCCCACCTTTATCAATACTTCATACATATTTGCAATATTCAGATTGCTTTTATCATATTCTTGCTCGTTCTTCGATTGCTTGCAGGAATAGACCTTCATGGTCAGGTTGATCGTGCACCGGCGTGGTCAATAACCTCTGGAGATTGGTTTAGCGATTGCTAAGGCGCAACGTCGTGCACGTTTGTAGTCGGATCGTCAAAGTCGTCTCCACCAAATCGATAGTTACCATCTCATCGAAAGATCGGGACACCCCGCCTCTATCAGAATGCAAATCTCCGCGTGTGATGATTGCTACCGAGGGTGGTGGATATGAGTCCGCTAGTGACTATGATGAGGAGATATTGGCTCTTATTACACGTGAAGAACATGGTGGAGATGATTCTGATCATGAGACGCAATACATGGCTCCTGAAGACGCTGACAGGTATGAATGTTTAGTTGCTCAACGTGTTTTGAGTGTGCAGGTCACACAAGCTGAGCAAAATCAGAGGCACAATTTGTTCCATACCAAGGGAGTTGTGAAGGAACGTTCTGTGCGCGTCATCATAGACGGAGGGAGCTGCAACAACTTGGCTAGCATGGAGATGGTGGAGAAGCTTTCTCTCACCACAAGACCACATCCACATCCTTACTACATCCAATGGTTCAACAACAGCGGCAAGGTTAAGGTAACACGTACTGTTCGTGTGCATTTTAGTATCTCTACATATGCTGATTATGTTGATTGTGATGTGGTACCTATGCAAGCATGTTCCTTATTACTTGGTCGACCATGGCAATTTGATAAAAATTCTGTACACCATGGTAGAAACAATCACTATACTCTTGTTCATAAGGATACAAATATTACTTTGCTTCCTATGACTCCTGATTCCATTTTGAAAGATGATATTAATAGAGCTAATAAAGCAAAACAGGAGACGAATAAGAGTGAAAATCAGATTGTGGCAAAAAAATTTGAGCAACAAATGAAGCCTAATAATAAACCATCTAGTGTTGCTTCTGAAATTAAATTGAAAAGTGCATGTTTATTTGCCACCAAATCTGATATTGATGAGCTAGATTTCAGCAAATCTGTTTGCTATGCTTTTGTGTGCAAAGAGGCATTATTTTCATTCGAGGACGTGCCTTCCTCTTTGCCTCCTGCTGTCACTAACATTTTGCAGGAGTTCGCTGACGTCTTTCCACAAGACGTGCCACCGTGATAGAGGCGGAGGTGTCCCGTCTTTCGATGAGATGGTGGATTTCGCTTTGGTGGAAGTCGACTTTGACGATCCGACTACGAACGTGCGAGGACGTCGCGCCTTAGCAATCGCTAAACCAACTCCGAGAGGTTATTGACCACGCCGGAGCACGATCAACCTGACCACGAGGGTCTGTTTCCTGCGAGCAAACGAAGAACAAGCAAGAAACTAAGATTGCAATCTGGATATTGCGAATATAAGATGAAAAGCTTTATTGATCAAGGTGGGGTTCTGTGACGCCTTTGTCTGGTCGTTGAACACAAACGAAGTACGCGAAGTTGCAGCTATGGCGAACTTTTAATCTAAACAAAACCCCAAGTCTAAACGATGCCCTAAGGGCTGTATATATGGAGGAAGAGGGGGGAATTTCTTGGCCCTTGGTGGAGGAGTCCGAAATCAACCCTATCTCTTGTTTCCCCACACATACGGACTCTAAAAATAGCCTATACTTATGTATTTCGAAATTACATGGGCCTGGCCCAATAATAAGGTGACGCAGCACCTAAAATAGCCTCGGGACGAAATTTATGAAGTGGCATCTTGTATATTTCGTCCAAGGCTTCATGCACCCATTATGGTGGCTTCAAAGTCCTGAAATCATCACTTGTAACTCCATTCTTGTTCCCCTTGCGCATGCCATCATCTCCATGCTTGTTCTTGCTCCAATGTTCATCCTTCTCCAAGCTAGGCCCTTCATTTGTAAGCAAAACAAATGTATCCAATTTAGGCAGCATCATATTCTCATGAACATTAGAATCTGATGAGGACATGACTACCTTGGATATGACCAAAAATATTGCATATATGCATATTTGTCAGGTGATTTCTAGTGCAAACTATTCAATAATCTATTTATGTTATCCAGAACAAAAATACTTCACACACTTTTGTGTTTTGTCTAATTGCAGGTGTATGGGACATTTGTACAATCCACATATGAAGATAAGGAAGAAAGAGATGTTTATTTGCTGTCCAAAAAGTTCTCTCACGTCACTTTTGGCCCAAGAGAAGATAAAGTCCAAGTCTCTCACGTTCTGGATTCAGATTCGGACTGCACAGACACACCTGACTCAAAACGCACACAAGTTTTTCATACGGACTCCGAATTGGGTGATTCTTTTTTTGTTGGAAACTAGATTTCGTGCACTTTCCAACCCAATTGGAATCACCTTCAAATTCGTCCGGAGCGTTGAGTTGTGGACGAAACAATCTGATGCTGCAGCAGAATCCGAGTCAAACTACAAGTCCAAAGGTGTTACATCACCTCCACTTGGGCCCATTGGCCATGTACGACCTAGATTTAGTTTTAGGCTGCCTTGGGACATCCTCCCACCTCCTTGGCCGCCACCCCTTGCTCCTATATAAGTAGATCCATCTAGTAGCTTTTCCTTGGGATTTGTTTAGTTAAAAGTTAGCCATTGCAACTTCGTGTACTTCGTTTGTGTCCAACGACCAGACCAAGACCGCTTCCGGATCCCCACCATTATCAATACTTCATATATATTTGCAATATTCAGATTGCTTTATCATATTCTTGCTCGTTCTTCGATTGCTTGCAGGAATAGACCTTCGTGGTCAGGCTGACCGTGCTTCCAGCATTGTCAGTAACCTCAGAAGATTGGTTTAGCGATTGCTAAGGCGCAACGTCGTGCACGTTTGTAGTCGGATCGTCAAAGTCGTCTCCACCAAATCGATAGTTATCATCTCATCGAAAGATCGGGACATCCTCGCTCATATCAATGGTAAACCACTTGACACTCCACCGTGTGCATACATAGGTATTGTAGGAGCTTCACAGATGTTGAGGAGGATGTCGGATTCGGAGTTCATGCAAACCCATGAGGTTCGAACTCTGGGGTGTGCACGAAGATCTCTCTCTTCCTAGCTCACTCTCCATCGATTCTCAAGGCCTAGCTCGTCAACCCAAGGAACAAGAGACACGAGGGTTTATACTGGTTCGGGCGACCATTGTGGTGTAATACCCTACTCCAGTGTGATGTGGTGGATTGCCTCGTGGGCTAAGGATGAACCAGTACAGCGGATGAACAACCTCCTAAGGAGAGGTGTTCTTGCGCTCGATGAGCTGGTGAGATGGCCTTGGTGGAGTGGTTCCGATCCAAGATGAGCCGATCCTGACTACGGTCGTGGCTAGTCCTATTTATAGAGGACCTGGTCCTCTTCCCAAATGTTAGGCGGGAAGGGATGCCACAAGAACAAATTTTGAAGGGAGTCAACTAGTAAAAGTTATCCTGACAAAAGGTGGTCTTTTCCTACCAAAGGTTCTGGTGGTGATGCAGCCGTGGGCTCCACGGTGACCTCCGTCGTGCATCCTGCTGGTCTTGGTCTTGTTGCACCGATATGGAAACCTTTGCCTAATGCCTTGGGACACCTCGCCTGTGCCTGCCTCTTTAGCACCAAAGAGGAAACTGGCACTCTACGCTCGCTGGCGCCCGCCTGGCTTCGGTCGTCACGCTCATGTCACGCGAACCTCGCGAGGTGCCCCCCGCCTTGATATCTCCACTCCTCGGGAGCCAGCCTAGCGAGGCTGCCCCTGAGGAGGTCTTGCATCGTCTGCCTCGCTAGGCTTGGCCCCTCGTGAGGGTCTTGAGTGGTCGCCGATGAAGATGGGCCATACCGGGCCGCCGGTAGAGCCACTCCATGGACCGCAGACAGGCAAGTCTGGGTACCCCCATTCCCAGGACGCCGACAATAGCCCCTGGGCCTAAGGCACGCTCAGACTTGGCTTCGAGGCGAAGCCAAAGGTCAAGTGCGGAGCGCCACGGGCCCCAACCGCCTGCAGCCTTGATTGGCGCATGGCGATTGATAGGACGTGCGCGTCTCCCCTTCCCCATGCCGCCTCGGCAACTGTCCTTGACTGACAAATGGCTGGTGCGTGCCGCAGAGCCTTCATTCCCTTCCTTCGCCTTGCTCTAGATCCCCTTTCTCCTTCTCGCCCCAAGAGACCCCTAATCTGCTGGTAATCCTCCCCGAGCTTGCATCTGATGGCGCAGACAAGGCTAAGGCCTCGCGCTCACCCGCCTAGTATGAGCCGGCCTTGAGCACGCCCATTGTTTTAGAGGAAAAGCTTGCCGCCACACGCCGGATGACGGTGGGAGATGACGACGAAGGAAGAGAGGCGGTGCTGCAGGCCGGCTCTGCCAGACCTGAGGCTCCGGGTAGCACCTTTCATCCTTTCTTCTTGAATAGCTTGTTTGCGGGGCTGGTCCCTTCCTTTTCCGATTTCTTCTATGCTGTGCTCAGCCACTTCAACCTCCACACTCTCCACCTCTATCCAAAATCCGTTCTCCTCCTTTCGTTTCTTGCCTTCTATTGCGAGGAATTCGTGGGGGTGATGCCATCCGTGGTGCTGCTGTGCCACTTCTTCTACCTTGGGTCAAGGAAGGCCATTGCTCGGGTTGTGCCAATTTCGTCGCAGCCACCGGGACCAACGCAATCTCAAAGGCGGGGGAGAAGGTCGAGGGCTTCAGGAACAAATGGGTCCTCATGGATACCAAGTGCTCCTACCCCCGACTGTCACTGTCGACATGGATGCCTTCTTCTCATGAGGGTTGGCTCAGCGCGAAGCTCGCCGCCCCCCGGATGAAGCAAGTGCTGGAGAAGATGGCCTCCGATTTGAAGCCTGACGACCCGAAGGAGCAGAAGCTGAAGAGGGCCATGATACTCCCGGAGTTTCTGGCACAGCGCCTGGCCCTGCTCCAGGCGCATTTGCGCCCCCTGTGGAAGCTCAAGGATGAGGGGGTAAACCTCCGCCTGCGTCCTAATTCTTTGTCTGACGAGGAGCTAGACGCGGCCCTGTGCCTCCTGGTCGGGGAGGACAAGGGGTTCCCGCCGGACTCACATCTCCCGCTGTACCGCCGCGCTAACGGGGCAGAGATCGCTGCCGCCATGCCCGTCTTCAACGAGTACGGGCTTGTGCCACCGAGGCCCCAGTGGAGTTGTCCTCCGGTAACTCTGACAAAGAGGAGGAGCCGGACTCGGAGGCAACCCGGGAGGGGGCAGGGGAGACTTCCCCTCGGCGCATTACTGATCTCCTCCGCGCTTTGCCTAACGACACCGACACCAACGACCATCCGGTGAGGGTGGCCCTGCACCTTGGTGGGGTCACCAGGAGGTCCAAACTCACCCCCCGAAGAAGCCGCCGGTAGGGGTCCAGACGAAGGGCAGGTCAGCGTTGATCTCCCGAGGCGGTGCTCCTGCCCTGACGCCGCCTGGTGCCGCCGCGGGCCCAACTGCTGCCCCCTTGTCCGCTCCTGAGATCCATGCACCCGCGCCCCAGGCTGCGAAGCCTTCGGGCTTCGCGCTCCAGAAGAGGTCGAGGGACTACGCCGCCGTGGACCAGTAAGTTCTTTGCCCTGATTTCGTCCTTGCTCATGCTGCCGCTTCTTGATGCCTTTCCTTGCTCCGCCAGGCCGACGTCGATGGTGAAGAAGAAGAAAGAGGGAGCGCCTACGCCTTCTGGGACCCAGCAGCCCGCCGCGGTCGCACCTCCTCTAGCGCGGAAGGGTGGCGACGACGCCCATGCTTCGCCGGCTCGGTCATCCTCGCGAGGCCCGGTGTACTGGCCTCAGGAGAAGGCGACCTCCACAGCTAAGGAGGCTCTGAAGGTGCCTATCCCCAGCTCGCCCGTCGATGTTCTAAAGGTTTAGGAGCCCCCAGTTTCTTCTTCTGTCGCCGCTAGCACGCAGGCCACGGCGATGACGCTGCCTCCTCCTCCTCCCATCATGCCGCTGGCCCGCGACCCTTCTGCTTCACATGAATCCCTGGAGGAGGCTTTTTCTGCACTGAGTCGGCTTCGAGGCGACCTCCAAGGCCCCGACCACCGCCTGGCGTTAGGACGCCTGGAGCTGATTTCGGGGTGGTTGCGCTCCGACGTGTCCATCCGGGCGGCGTGGTGCCAGGCCGTAGGGGCTTCCAAGGAAGGGGAGCGGGCCGTTGGTCTGGGTGCTGCTGCCCGTGACGCAGCGCTGAAGGACGCCGAGGCCACCAACGAACGATGCAGGTCGTTGGAGGCCGAGCTGGAGACCGTGCGCAAGGAGCGCGCGGCCGAGGCTCGCGATCGCAAGGCAGAGGAGGAGAAGATGAGGGCCTGTGAAGACACGGTCTCCAGTTGTGACACCGAGCTGGAGCAGTCGGCGAGGGAGCAGGCTGCAGAATGCAGCCATCTGGAGCAGCTGGAGAAGAAGGTCGAGGCATAGAAGACTCGGCTGGAAGCCAAGGCGAAGGTTCTGGTTAAGGATCATGCGGCCTTCAAGTCTCTCGAGCAGAGGTCCCGCAAGGCACTACAAGAGCTCTACGAGAAGGGCTTGGAGAAGCCGTTGGTGACTGATGACGAGGGCCCTGCCCAGCTACTCCCTCATCTCATCGCGGCGCTCGAGGGCGTCGATGATGGGATTGCCCCCATGGCGGAGGGGGAAGCCCGCGCGCTTTCCTCCTCAGCTCTGATTCATGTCTTCAGCTACCTCCATCTTCATGACCCCGAAGCCGATCTTGGCGAGCTGCTCGAGCCCATGGAGGAAGGGCACTGCGCAACTACTGCCACAGTCGTGAAGGGCCAGGTGGAGGCCCTGTTGAAGAAGTTCCTCACCGTCGATCCTGCACCTCCGGCTGACGGTGTCACCGATCCCGCGACCGCGGTTGATGACACTGGCAATGGCAATGCTGCCGACGGGGAGGCCCTCCCTGGCGACAACGCTCGGGGCTGAAGAGGAGGCTTGTTGGTGAGTGGTCGCACTGTTTCCCATTTTATCTTACCGTGAACTTTCTTGTGATGTGCAACGTGCCTCGTGGAGGCGTCAAAACTTCAATTCGGTGTTTGAAGAACAATATGTTTTGTTATATTTTGCTTATGTTCCGCGATTTCCTTCTTGTTTGCTTGATCTACGTCGGCGGAGCCCTACCCCGCGCATACCTCAGTCGCGGTTGGGCCGTCCAGATCACCAGGATGGAGCCAAAGGGTGAGGGGTTACGTGGCCAGTTAGGCTCCTGAGTCGTCATGCTCAGGAGTCCCCCTTGATGCGCAAATGGCCTACGGGGAGGAGATGCGAAAGTAGGCCTTAGCATTCTGCGTCGGCAGGGCCCAGCCACGCGCGTACCTCAGTCACCGTTGGGCCGTCCGGATCACCAGGACAGGACCAAGGAGTGAGGGGCTACGTGGCCAGTTAGGCTCCTGAGTCGTCATGCTTAGGAGTCCCCCTTGACGCGCAAACGGCCTACGGGGAGGAGATGCGAAAGTAGGCCTTAGCATTCTACGTCGGCAGGGCCCAGCCACGCACGTACCTCAGCCGCCGTTGGGCTGTCCGGATCACCAGGACG
>NC_041390.1:298783715-298998613 GCF_002162155.2 Triticum dicoccoides | reverse complement strand
GACCTGGCAAGGTGGCGTACGCTCGGGTGTGACCCGAGCGTAGCCCCCGTGCCTAGCCCCCTCGCGCGACTCTCCCGAGGGGAAGTGTTGCGGCAAGGCTGGACACTGAGTCCGGAGGCTCCCTGAGGTTGGTACGTCCATGGGGCCGCCCTCAGTTGTTTATCACCAGCGCGGAGCATAACGCTTCTGCAATTGCACGGTCATAGCCGCTCCTCAACTGTCTCGACTGCCAGCGCGGAGCACAGGGCCGGCCCTGGGGAGGGGTAGGGGCGGCCGCCATGGGCCCCCAAAATCGAGGGGGCCCTCCCCGGTATACATGTAGGCTATGTCCTATGGCCCAACAGAACGTACGCACCCATCAAGTCACAGAGGATGAGCCAGCGAAACAATTTGATCCATTCAGTACATGCACATAGGAAAAAAGGAAATAATTGACCCCTTCCAATTCTTTCCTTAGGTTAGTACATGCACGTACAAATAAAATGGACTGATTGATCGCTTTCCATTCCATCACACATGCATTCACGCAGCGCTTTCCATTTTCCCAGCGGTCGCCGACGCTTGTCTCTTGGCTAATCGCCACTATGCACATGGCGCTTCTTTTTTCCTTTCCCCCTATATCAGTTTTTCATTCCTAAATCAGTGAGGTCGTTGGCCAATTTCAATTCCCCGGTGGTCGTGCAACCTCGCTTTGCTCTCCATCCAGCAATAATTCGACCCTCTAAGGTATATCTTGTATTCATATTGTGGTTCCTACTTCCTAGTCTCCTGGATGAATAGCCCCCAAAATCTTAGGACCGACCCTATTTATTAGTTGAATAAAAGTGGTAGTTATGTTCGACTGAAATCCTAACTGTGGTAGTTTTTATTTAAATGCTCAGATTTGAGGCCCTGGTTTTGACTAAAATCTTGTGCTTATTTTTGTTATTTGTTTTACATTTGGTTTTTCATTTGAAATTCATCCATGGTTATCAATATGATGCCCAAGCACGATTTTGGCCCTGATTGCATTATGGAAAAATGCATCCAAATATCCGTATTATTATTAAGCTCGGACACCCTGAAGTCATTGCATGATATTGAACTTGAAGAGTCTTGCACAAACTTTCTCTCTTAATGGTTCATGAGATGTTCAGGTATATGATCTTATTTTTGAATTGACGATTATAATATTAACTTTTCCAGATGGTGTAATGTTTGCAATGGATATTTTTGAGCATGTCCAAGAAGTTAATTGTTATCCTAATATCTTCATTGCCTACCACGTTTTATGTACTATGAGTGTTACTGGCTTACAAAGTTGAAATTACTGAAGAACTATCTGAGGTCAACAATGGTTCAGAGTGGTTAAATGATTTGGCAACATTATGCATCGAGAAGAAATGATTGGATGATATTGACATTGATCGCATCATAGTTGACTTTGCATCGAGGATTGTTAGAAGAAACTTTTAAGGTATTATGTATAAATTATTTTATATGCATACTGATTTAGATGCATTTGAGTGTTATCAATAAATATTATATATATATATATATGTGTGTGTGTGTGTGTGTGTGTGTGTATTCATTTTTGTTGTTATGGCATCGATATTAAGGGCCCCGAGTTTTAGTCTCGCCCCGGGCCCCCAAAATATCAGGACCGGCCCTGGCGGAGCATGGTGCTCCCACTGGTGCGTGGGTGAGGGCTCCCTTTGAGTGGAGCCCCCGGGGCGTGTACAGCCCTGCCTTAACATGTGGCTTGCACGGCAGGGCTAGACGAGGTGTGTCTGGGCACTCGTGAGCCAGCACGGGACTCACGAGGCCCTCCTCATGGCGAGTTGCACCTGGTCTTGATTCTTGATGGCTACGGTGGCCCCGCGAGATGGTTAGGCAACCTGCGCCGGATGAATCTCCTGAGGCGATCACATGAGAAGGCCAAACACCAACGACCGCAGGAGGTGATGTGAACGGGGCCGGCCCGCCAGACAAAGCTCAGTCGTTGGGTTTTACGATGCTGCAGGGACGGACCCAAGAATAGACGCCGTGCCTAGTCTTCTCATGCGAAGAATCATGAAGAAAGATGACCGATGCGAGGCACCGATTCGCGCACCCTGGCCTGTCCGTCCGCGATTAGCTCATGCGAGAACAAGGTGCCAAGGGCCATGGGAGGTGACATACACGGGAGCGGGCCGGCGAGCCAGAGCTCAGCCTCTTGGGTTTGGCGATGCTGTAGGGACGGACCCGAGCACAGACATCGTGCCAGTCCTTAATCATGAGGCGGTCATGGGCAGGCTTGCGAGGGCATGCAACATTCATGCTATCGAAGTACCAGACAGGAAGATGGTAATCATAAGGTAATCCATTCAAGAGGGCAAGCTAGTTCAGATAGAAGCAAGAACGATACATGCCACTGGGACGGACCCGAGTGGCCTGGGGATGATGCAACCCGTGAGGCGCTCCTAATAGAGTAAGCTAAAGATGCAAAAGGATACACATCGCAGGGACAGGCCCATGCGACTTGGGGATGATGCAGCCTGAGGGGCGCCCCTAGCTGAATGAACCAAAAAGAGTCACCTGGTACCGTTGCTGAAGAGGTGTTGAAGTAGCTGAAGATGTGTGCTGGGGAGGTCGCTCCTCATGAGCCGCCAGGGACCTGAGCCTCAGGAGGCTCTGGGGGCTCGGTGGTTCTTGAAGAACCATCGCCATCTCCGCCAGGACTGCATGGTGCCTGGCCTCCTGAGCCGCCAAAACGCTCCGTAAGTGGCGCTAGAAGGTGACAGCCGCATTTGGCAAGCCGAATGGCATGCGATCGTAGCTGTGAGGTGGACCCTCGTACCGGCCAACGCACGAAGGCGAGAAACGCTCCTGAGATGCAGCCCTGTTGAGCCTTGGGATGTCGACACAGACGCGCAACTCGTCGTCCTCTCCAGGATGCGGAGTTGCACCAGGGGGTGGGCTGCGGCCGCCGCGCATGGCCCTTGCTTCTTGGAGCTCCATAGTCACCTTGGTGATGAAATCCTGGGCACCAGGCGCTCCATGCCTTGTGCCCTCTAGAGGGAAATGTGCGGCGAAGCATGCCTCCACGTGGTGCCCGAGCACCTCCCTCGTGACGTTGTCTAGGTTTGAGGCCCTCTAGAAGAGAGCCCCCAAGCCCATCTTGAGGACGGCGTCGGGCACGGCTTCCTATGCAAGGGAAGGAGGCGCCCAGCTGTAGGCGCAGTTCCTGAGGTGGTGCCGCTGGAAACGCCGCTTTCCTGAGGCACCTGGTGGAGCAGCTACTTCTTCTTCTTGGGGATGGCCTCAGGAGGGTAGATGGTGCCTTAGTTATCTGGGTCTTCAGCTGCTGCAGCTTGGTAAGCGTGCTCGAGGGAGCACACGGCATCCTTCTCTTCACAGGCGACCGTGATGATGCCGTTGGTCCCTGGCATCTTGAGGACGTTGTAGCCATGATGGGTCACTGCCATAAACTTGGCCAGGGCTGGATACCCGAGGATGGCGTTGTACGGCAAGCGAATATGGGCGACGTCAAAGTCGATGAGCTCGGTGCGGTAGTTATCGCGCTTGCCGAATGGTGCAGAGCTTCCTACGGTCACCCCCATGGACCTACCATCGTCTCACGAAGTGCCAAGAGGACCTATGACTCGAGCTAGAGCTAGAGCTCTCGAGACCGAGGTGACTTCTCTCCTTAGTGATATTACATATGATCCTCTCGAGACATGGCTACTACCTAAGTCCAAGATGTTGTGCATGATTAGGTACCAAGAGGACCCTCCCGAAGATGCACGTGAAGACGAACAAGACGCCAAGTCCACGGATGAAGAGGAACACCGTAATGAGAAGGAGGCAGCTCCAGGGCCCGGACATCCGGCCCCGAGCCCGGACATCCGGCCGCTAGAGACATCAGCTAAAGCAGCCCTCCAGCTGCCGAGCATCTACAGACCCCAGAAATCCGGCCCCAACTCCCAGATATCCAGACAAGCTACAAATAGAGGACAAAAGAGAATCCCCGTCAGCCCGAACATCCGGCCCCAACCTTGGATATCCGGCTCCTCCCGAAGGCCCGGACATCCAGCCCAACGCCCGGACGTCCGGCTCCGTCTATCTGCGCAAAATAAAGGGCCGAAGCCCATGTATCCTTTCGCCCCCTAGACTATATATACTCTCCTCCTACCTACGTTTTAGGGTCAGCGTTGTGTTAGCTCATTTGTGAGATAGAGCTTCGCTCATCCATCCGGATCTACCCCATGAGAAAGACCGCGGCCCCTCTTCGGAGAAGATCCACTTGGATTCAAGACCCCTTTATGGGAAGATCCCCTTGTGGATCATGACCTCCTCACGGAGAAGAACCATTTACCCTTTGTATCGTCCTTTATTGACATTGGATCTTGTATCTCCTCTCGTGTTTCGAGGATCTAGCACATGTGTGACATAATCTTGTTGGATTGAGTGTTTCTCTTTGTGCCCCTTTGTGATTTCCCCTCGTGTTCTTCGTGTTCTTCGTGTTCTTCGTGGGATCCGCTCCTTTTGTGAAAGATCAGCCCCTTGGGATTCCACCCTACATCATGGAAGGTGACAGGGAGGTGGACCTTCCCTATCGGGGTGGTGGAGCTGTCGGTCACTCAAGAGAAGGGCTTGGTAGGCTGCAGCTGATCATATGGCACATGGAGGCGATCGAACGTCTCGACGGATAGGACATTGAGCCCTGCGCCGCCCTCGACGAGGGTCTTGGTGACTTGGAATTTGCTGATGATGGGTGAGCAGAGCATCAGGAGGGCGCCAACAGTTGCCGCGCACTTGAGCTAGTCAGATGAGCTGAAGGTGAGGGCGCCTCGAGCCTGGGGAGAGCCACGTTCACCTCACGGGCGAACTGCTTGAAGATGCGCTGGGAGGCTGGGGCCCGAGCACCACCCAAGATGCAGGCGATGGCACGGGGCTCCTGAAAGCCCATAGCCCCCTTGTCTCTATGGTGGTCGTCTTTTATCCTTAGCGGCGGCAACGGAGGGATGCTGGCGTTGCCCTGAGGTCGTTCCTCACGAAGCTGCTCCCTACAGGCGCCCTCACGAGGCCGGTCCTACCATCGATCCTCACGAGGTCGGTCGCCACACTCTTGGCGGGGGCCGCAGTCATCCCAGCGTCCTCCTCCTTGGCCATAGCCCCTGTCGCTGCGCTCAGGTCATCGACTGAAGCGCCCGTTGTGGAAGGCCTGAGCTCTTGACAGTCATTGGTGTTGTGGCTGTGTACATTGTGGAAGGCGCAGAACGGACGGCTTCTCTTGGACGACTCGGGGTGGTCTCGGCCGCGCTTCGTCTCCGGCTCAGCCGCGAGCACGGCTACCCCCTTATGCTTCACATCTTTGGCCTTGGCCTTATTGTCTCTCGGGTCAGCGGCTAGAAGCTTGAGGAGGGAGAGGTGCCCTTCCTCAGCTCTTGCGCACTTGGTCGCCATGTTGAACATCTCTAGGCTGTGCATAGTTCCTCGTGGATGGCGAGCTCCTCCCTCATCTTGACGTCGCGGACGCCATTGGAGAACGCGAAGATGATGGCCTCGTCCGTCACCTTGGGGATCTTGAGGCGAACGTTGTTGAAGCACTGGATGTACTTTTGGAAGGTTTCCCCTGGCTGGTGCTTGATGCGCCGCAGGTCACCCGCGGGTGGCAGGCAGTCATGAGTGCCCTGGAAGTTGGCGACGAAACGCTCGCGCATCTCCCCCTAGGAGGAGATCGATCCCGCGGGCAAGTTCAGGAGCCACGAGCATGCGCCATCTTTGAGGGCCATGGGAAACCAGTTCGCCATGACCTTCTCGTCGTCGTTGGCTGCCTCGATGCTCAGCTTGTAGAGCTGCAAGAACTCTGTAGGGCCGGGGGTGACATCGTAGTGCGGAGGCGGGCCTGGATTGAAATTGCCAGGCCAGAAGAAGCTGCGCAGCTTGGGAGTGAAGGTACGGCAGCCTGCTGTGGTCACCGGAGCCCGTCACGGAGGTGAAGCCTGATACTGATATCCACATGCTGCCGCCGCAGGTGGCACACGGTCTTGACATAGTGGTGCTGGGAGTGCAGGAGCATTTTCTGGCGGCCTCAAGACTTCTTGGCAGCTTGCTTCTTTGCGCGCGGGCGCCCAACATGGTGGGTCATGCCGCGGGACCGCGCGTCTTGGTGCGAGGGCGCCGTCTTGATGAGGAGGTGGTGGAGGCGCTCCGTGAGCTACGTTGCCCGCAGGTGGAGGTGGGCGAGGTAGCGAGAGAGATGGTGCAGGAGAGCCCCCAGCGGCGCTGACGAGCTCGGCGATGCGGTCTAGCCAGTCCTCGTAGAGGTCGTCGACCGGGCGGTAACAGGAGCTTGCATGCCATGAGTAGCGCAGCCTACGCGTCCGTGGGCGCCCGACGAGCGTGGGACGACGAGCCGGTTGGAGTCAGCAATGGGGTGGCGGTGGATCTGTCCCGCCGCACGGATGGGTGTAGCCACGAAGCCTGCTGCTCGTTCCCTGTCGGGCCGGTGGCGGTGTCAGCAGTGGGCGATGGAGAACGGCGGGAAGGTCCGCCAACGGGCGCCATCTGAGCGGCGCGAGCGGCGAGGGCGGCCTGATGCTCAGCACGGGCGCGGCGAGCGTCAGACATGGATACGATGCAGCAGTGAAGCGTGGATCGACCAAAGGAAGGCTTCAGCGCACCCCCTACCAGGCGCGCCAAATATCAGATTCAGGGTTCCGACAAACCCTTGAGGTTCAAACACTGGGGTGCGCACGAAGATCTCTCTCTTCCTAGCTCACTCTTGCAGTGATTCTCAAGGCCTAGCTCGCCGAACCCATGGAACAACAGACACGAGGGTTTATACTGGTTCGGGCCACCGTTGTGGTGTAATACCCTACTCCAGTGTGGTGTGGTGGATTGCCTCGTGGGCTAAGGATGAACCAGTACAATGGATGAACAGACTCCTGATGAGAGGTGTTCTTGTGCTCGATGAGCTGGTGAGATGGCCTTGGTGGAGGGGATCCGATCCAAGATGAGCCATCCTGACTACGGTGGTGGCTAGTCCTATATATAGGGGCCCTGGTCCTCTTACGAAATGTTAGGCGGGAAGGGATCCCACAAATGCCAATTTTGAAGGGAGACAACTAGTACAACTTATCCTAACAAAAGGTGGTCTTCGCCTGCCAAAGGTTCTGGTGGTGATGAAGTTGTGGGCTCCGCGGTGACCTCCGTCCTGCCGTCCTGCTGGTCTTGGTCTTGTTTCACCGATATGGAAACCTTTGCCTGATGCCTCGGGACTCCTCGCGTGCGCCTGCCTCTTTAGCACCGAAGAGGAAACTGGCACTCTACGCCCACTCGCGCCCGCCTGGCTTCGGTCGTCACGGCTCACGTCACGCGAACCTCACGAGGTTCCCCCGTCCTTGATATCTCTACTCCTCGAGAGACAGCCTAGCGAGGCTGCCCCTGAGGAGGTCTTGCCTCATCCGCCTCACGAGGATTGGCCCCTCGCGAGGGTCTTGAGTGGTTGCCGATGAATATGGGCCATACCGGGTGAAAGTGCGTTATATCAACTAGAGGGGGGGTGAATAGGCGATTTTTATGAAAGTCTTCAAAACATGGACATTATGAAGACAAACGATAGAAATAAACCTATTACCATGCAGCGGAAGGTAGACTACACTAGGCAAGCCATAGTCAAGTATTCAATAGAGTGAAAGCACAATGACTTAATAGCAACAATGTAGTAAGGATCAGGTAGGAAGATATTATGAAGCCATACAGAACATGCAGTCACTCAGTGAAGACAAAAGATAGTGCAAACATACAATGACTTCACAAGGAGCAACAGTAAGTAAAGGGAAGGGAAGATGAAACCAGTGACACTCTAAAGACAATGATTTGTTGGACCAGTTCCAGTTGCTGTGACAACTGTACGTCTGGTTAGGGCCGCTAGGTATTTAAACCTTAGGACACACAGTCCCGGACACCTAGTCCTGAACACGCAGCTCAGGACACCCAGTCCTCACCGTATGCCCCTTGAGCTAAGGTCACACAGACCTCGCCCAATCACTCTGGTAAGTCTTCAAGGTAGACTCCCAAACCTTCACAGACTTCGTTCACCGGCAATCCACAATATCTCTTGGATGCTCAGAACGCGACGCCTAACCGGCTGGAGGATGCACAGTCCTCAAGTGTAATAAGTCTTCAGATCACACAGACAAGAAGACTTAAGTCATGCCTAATTCTCTTTGGCTCTGGGTGGTTAGGGCTTTCTCCTTGCAAGGAATTCTCTCTCAAAGGCTTCGAGGTGGGTTGCTCTCAAACAACAAAAGCCGTACTCTCAATCTGAGCAGCCAACCGTTTATGGTTGTAGGGGGTGGGATAGCCACTTGGCAACCTGACCTGATTTGTCCGGAATGACCCTGGGTCACTAAGGAACTGACACGTGTTCCAACGGTCAGATTTCAAGCTCACACGGCAACTTTACTTGGGCTACAAGCAAAGCTGACTTGTCCGACTCTGGACAAGATTCGCTCTCATAGTCTTCACTCGAAGACATAGGTTTTTGGTTAGGCATCACTTTAGTCATTTTGACTGGTTCTCTTGGACCCACTTAACAGTACAGTGGTTCCTATGACTCAACACAAAAGAAAAAGAATTACGAAAGATCTAAGTCTTCGAGCTCCATAGGATTCATGTGGTGTCTTCTCTTGTCATAGTCTTCAATGTGAATATCTTCATATACCACCTTTGACTTCAATGTCTTCATACATTTTTAGGGGCCATCTCTGGTAGGAAAACTGAATCAATGAGGGACTTCCACCTGTGTTATCCGGCAATTCTCACAAACACATTAGTCCCTCAACTAGGTTTGTCGTCAATACTCCAAAACCAACTAGGGGTGGCACTAGATGCACTTACAATATCCCCCTTTTTGGTGATTGATGACAAACTAGTTGAAGTTTTCAACGAGGAATATAATCTGTGAAATTGTAAGGAATTGTCTTCATAAGTTGCAAGGGCTCCCCCTGAAGATGTGCATATAAGTAATTTGCTTTTGGAATGCAAATGCACATGGCAGGTTGTACTTGTGGAGATCCACTTCAACTTATGATGACAATCCACTATGCATGTGAAAGTATATGAAGATAATGACATGCATTATGGAAAATGGACGTCTGTAGAATGATCTAAGTGCGGAATTTATCGTCGCACATGCGGAATTTATCATCGCAAAACAAAGTGGCAGATAAGTAGCAGACGACCATCGAGTTTAAGTGTTACAACTCAAAGAACCAAATGTATCAAAATGAGAGTTGTAAGCACGAAGAAAAATATAAAGCACCCGCCCATATGGACCCGCTTGAAGACTATCAACCTCATATGCTTCTCCCCCTTTTGTCAGTAAGGACCAAAAAGGTTCGAAGACATAGAGCATCTACTCGTTCCAATGAGGAGTAGGTGAAGTAGCAGGGTCGTTGGTGGTGTTCGGCGGTGCTGAAGAGCTTGGAGCAGAGTTGACGCGTGCTGAAGGAGGTGGAGGTGAAGTAGCATCATCTTCATCCTCGATAACTCTGGCAGTCACTGTTGCAGCAGATGAAGAGAACTCAAAGACTTCAAGGGATGGAGTTCCTAGCAGCACAGCTCTTCGAGGTGGTGTGGAGTCAAACTTGAATTGCTCAGTGAAGCCATCCTCTTGGAGATCATCTTCAGAACACATCATTGTTAGCCCTTTCCATGTGCGGCGACAGGTTTCATGGGCAACGAAAGCATTCTTGGTGGAAAGATTGCAGATGCGATTAACATCCACCAAGAGGCTTTTCATCTGACATTTCAGCCAGTCATGATGCCTATCCTGTTTTTGATGAAGAGCCACAAGAAGCTCTCGGCCATTGAGAACATGAGTGCACTTCTTGGGTCTTGGAGCAGTTGTACTATCAGTGGCTTCAGTGGAAGCAGGGTGTGGTGCACGTGTAGTGCCAGCCAAAGGATACAACCGAGTGACTGCTTCAACTCCTTCAATGTTCTGAGAGAAACTCTGATGCTCTGCGTTCTGAAGACTTAGAGGTGCTTTGGCAGGCTCAGGATAGATGGCTTCAATAGAGATATCCACATCAGGCAGAAAAATCCGATGATTGCGAGCAGATGGCTGATATGAGATATCAGAGTGAAGTTTGATTAGCCGCATTACCCATGGGGCGTAGAACTTCAAGCCAAACAGATCAGAGCCTGATGCAGCAAGTTGGCGGATGAATAAGTCCTGTGCATTGAAGCATTTTCCATGAAGTATATAGAAGACCAAAGTCTTCATTGCACCCTCAAACTTGGCATTTGGAGAGTGCCCTTTGATGGGCCAAAGAGTTCGCCTGATGATGTGATAGATGGTTCTGGGCAGATACTCAAGGTCTTCAAGGAAGAACTCCGTGGGATAAGTAGCATCTTGGGGCAATGGCTTCATCATGCTGACCATCTGACTCATATTAGGTTCCGGCCTCTTAAAGATGCTTTCAATAGCTTCACTATGCAGCTGACAGCCATGCTCGTAGAGATCGCCAGGAGTGGGCAAGCCAGTGAGCTCAATGATGTCAAAGGCTTTGGCTTCATGATGAACATTTCCAGTCATCCACTCCAGGACCCAAGTCTTCGGATCTCTGCTATACCCGCTGATGTGAAGTGTGGCATAGAACTGGAGCAGCAGCTCTTCATTCCAATGCTCTTGGTCAGTAACAAATGGCAGCAGTCCAACTTTCTTGAAGAAATCCAAAGCTTCTTCCAGACAGGGCAGACCAGCTATAGCTTCAATGTCAAGGCGCTTGTGTGGGAAGATGCGACCTTGGTTGTAAAGAATGCATGAGTAATAGCTTCGCTGAGGATAGCTCCAGAACCAATCAGATGATATCCTTTCCCTTGAGTAGGGGTTCCTAGAGCTATCAAAGAATGTGTTGTCTGCCCTGAAGCCATTGATATTGAAGGAGCCAGGTGCTGATGCAGGACCTGGGAACCTTGGCAATCTTGGGATTGGCTTCTGTACCTGAGGCCTGTGCTCAACATGATAGTCGAACTAGCGACCGACAGCAGACTCAGGAACAGAAGTGACAGGATCAGTGGCTTTGCTGTCTTTTTCTTCCGTTGGGGAGGGCTCCACATTAGCTTCATTAGTGGTTGTGGCAGCCTCAAGATTTTCATCCTCCACTTGACGAGCTGGAGGGTCGGTCAGAAGCACGTTCTCCTTGAGAACTGCTTCTTGGTGGGACAGGGGAGTGGGAGCTTGTGGGACTTCTTCTTCCGTGGCTGATGCAGCCGGATTGTCTTCAGCAGAGACTTGAGGCCTTGGACCTTTGCGAAGCCTGCGCAACACGGGCGACGCCTGTGGAGTTGGAGTGGGCTGGGCCTCATAGTCTTCTTCCTCTTGTGGGCGATCCACCCATGAAGCATCCTGTGCGATTGGCGTCAGTGGACGACCAATGCTGATGAGTTCGCTATTTTCAAGCGGAGGAAGGACTGCACCATCTTCTACATTGTCATGTTGACCAATGTCTTCAGCAGCGATGGGATCAGCTGCTGGAATGTCTTCAGCTTCATGAGCCTCTGTGGAAGCAGGCTCATGGATTGTCAGTTGGCGTTCAGCTTCATGATAGGCCATAGAAATGGGTTCAACAATCAAAGGCTCTGTGAGAGCAGCCCGATCTTTCTTGGTCTTCCTCTTCTTCTTGGAGGAGGCAGTAGGAGAGGCTTCAGAATGTTTCCTCTTCATTGCTTCAGCCTCAGCAGTCCTAGTCTTCTTGAGCTCTGAAGCGGTTAATCGGCTTTTTGGCTTCGAGCCAGTCAGTTTAGTTGGGAAGACAATCGAAACTGCTTCCTGCCTTGGTGCATCGGGTTCAGCCGTAGCAGGCTTCTTCTTCTTCTTTGCGGCCATCCTGGGGTCGATGCCAGGACGCCCAAGGGCCTTGCGCTTCTCAGCCTCATTATAGGCTTGCACACATCTGTCAGCCAGAGTCTTCATGCGCTCACGCGAACCCTGAGCTTCTGCACGTTTCTTCAGAAAGGCTTCCTTGAGCTCGTGCATCATGATCTTGAAGTTCTTCACTTCTTGCACACTGAGCTTGGCCATGTGCTTCTTGAACTGAGCCTTTTCATAGTCAATCTTTTGCTTCAGTTCAACAATGCGCTGGGCGACAGCTAGTTCTGAAGCAATGGCGCCTTGGAAGGCGGCACTGAGGCCAATGGGAAGCTACATATCTTCAAAGCTGATGTTTGGCGTATCAAACCATTCATCAATGAAGTTGCGGATGATGGTTACATCAAAGAGAGGCAGATCATTGAAGATTTCTGCTTCTTCTTTGCTCTTGATGAGTTGCTCAAGAGCGTCATCTGCTAGATCTTCATCACTTGACAGATCAATGTCGTCATTGCGCAAAATGGAAGCAGCAGTTAGCTCTTGGCCGGTGTGTGGCAGAGGCATCTTGGCCTTCTGGGGCTTGGAGATGCGAGATAAGTCTTCGGACTGCACACTGTCTTCAGGAGGTGCAGTTGCCAGTGGCTTCGCCCGTGAGATTTTTGGTGAAGGGGCAGGCTTTGAAGCTTTAGGCTTCTTCAACTGCTTTGGCTTCGGCACTGCAGGCGCTTCTTCTAATTCAGCGTCAGCTGCAGGCTCATTCACTGCAGTCCCTTGAACTAAGATGCGGGTGATGAGGCCTTCAAGGTTGTAGAAAGGACCGATGACATTGGGTTCTGCATGTCGTGTGCCATCTGCCCTTGGAGATGAGGGACCAGGGTTGAAGTCTAACCCGAAAGTCTTCTTGTTCTGCTTCACTGAGTTCTGGGCAAACTGGAAGTTGCGCTTGAACAGATTGTCGTCACGACACCATAGTAGTGATGATTGGTGTGCATCAGCAGGCTGTGGCCCACGGACCATGCAGGGATAGAAGCCTTGATCAATGGCTTCATCTCTGGACCTGGGCAGAAGATTCTTGTATAGGATGTCTCCCCACGGTCTCTTGATGGCATTTTTCTCAGCATATTCTTGGGTTACAAATCGGTATTTGAACCATTGTTCTGCCCAATATCTTCGAATCCATTGGATTCGGGTCTTGCGCTGATTGTAATCCTCTTCAGGATCTGTCTTGTACAGTTCTGAGAGTTCATTTGGCAGATCTCTAGATGTTTCACCACGACGCTTTCTGCCACCCTTCCTTGCTGCTTTCTCTGAAGCCATAAACTTTAACTTGAAAGGCTTCAACACGTTCAAAGGCTTCAAAGGTTTTCGCTTGCTGGACCAACGGGAACTGTGATAGAGGCAAAGGTGTCCCGTCTTTCGATGAGATGGTGGATTTCGCTTTGGTGAAAGTCGACTTTGACGATCCGACTACGAACGTGCGAGGACGTCGCGCCTTAGCAATCGCTAAACCAACTCCGAGAGGTTATTGACCACGCGGAGCACGATCAACCTGACCACGAGGGTCTGTTTCCTGCGAGCAAACGAAGAACAAGCAAGAAACTGAGATTGCAATCTGGATATTACGAATATAAGATGAAAGCTTTATTGATCAAGGTGGGGTTCTGTGACGCCTTTGTCTGGTCGTTGAACACAAACGAAGTACGCGAAGTTGCAGCTATGGCAAACTTTTAATCTAAACAAAACCCAAAATCTAAACGATGCCCTAAGGGCTGTATATATGGAGGAAGAGGGGGGAATTTCGTGGCCCTTGGTGGAGGGGTCCGAAATCAACCCTATCTCTTGTTTCCCCACACATACGGACTCTAAAAATAGCCTATACTTATGTATTTCGAAATTACATGGGCCTGGCCCAATAATAAGGTGACGCAGCACCTAAAATAGCCTCGGGACGAAATTTATGAAGTGGCATCTTGTATATTTCGTCCAAGGTTTCCTGCACCCATTATGGTGGCTTCAAAGTCCTGAAATCATCACTTGTAACTCCGTTCTTGTTCCCCTTGCGCATGCCATCATCTCCATGCTTGTTCTTGCTCCAATGTTCATCCTTCTCCAAGCTAGGCCCTTCATTTGTAAGCAAAACAAATGTATCCAATTTAGGCAGCATCATATTCTCATGAACATTAGAATCATTACCAAGAAACGAAAGTACCTGGTAATTTAGTTGGCGTGCGCGAGCTCTAGTAATTGGTCCAGTATGTATAGCAGCAGGGCCTGTGGGTGTAACAATGGTATTGATGTCCTCATCAAACTGGCTTCGGGAGAATTTATGTGATGCGGTAAGAATTCTGCAAATGAATGCAGACTATGAGAACCTAAGGATTCTCCCATGGACATGTACCTGTGATAGCATTAAGGTGCGAGGGAAGGGGAAGAGGTCATATGCATTCTCAGAATATTTTGAAGATAAATCAGTTTAGAAGACATTGACCTCATCGTGCGAAGACATTCACTCATAGATAAGGAGTTGGTTCCAGATTTGTACGAATCCTCAGATCAGTACAAGTGAGGAATCTAACTACTTTGTGAAGTACAAGTGAATATACTAGGCATGTTATGAGATGTAGTATGAGAGAGATCTAACTTGTGTGAATAGAAACTGCTTGTGGTAGAAAGTGACAAATCCATAGGATCAACGGTGCTGTAAAAAGGAAGTTTTATTTACCACACTAAGAATTACTAGACGAAGTGGAAGATGAGGCCGAGCAGTTCGATCTTCCGTGCCCTAACTTGGCGACGGAGGACACCTACGGCGACGGCGAAGAGGACGATGTCCGTGGTCGGCGTGAAGACGGCGTCAGAGAGGTTGTGGCAGCGAAGCGCTTCGTCGCCGGCGTCGTCGAGGTCTAGCAGTGGCGCTAGGGTTCGTGCGAGAGTGGAAGAAGAGATAATGACCGCTGTGAAGTGTGTATTTATAGGTACAGGGGCGGCACTGGGCTATTACACTAGTGCCCCTGGCGATTCACATCTGAGGAACACGTGGCCATTATGCAGAATTTTGGGGTTTGTTCCACGTCCCACGCACGCCTTGATTGTCGGGTGGTCGTTCCTACTTCTCCATGTTTCATGTGGAGGAATGAGCATTGAAAACGGACTTAATGGTTGTCTCTGTATCTTCTGCTGACAAGGACGCAGAGAAGACATTCGACAGTTTCAATAGAATGCATATGATTTGGAAAGATAGAATTTGAGATAGAAAGCATAGAGAGGTTAGGGTCCGATCACATTCACTTAGTTCAAAAGATTCAACAAGAAGACATAGCTATAAGTGAATGCTGTAGAGGACAGAACACTAGTATATATATATATATATGTCTATATAATCAACATAGTGAAGATAATCATGATGGTATGTTAAGATCGAAGCCAATCCAAATGTGAAGACATAGCAAATATAACGCCATGAGTGAAACACTTCAAACAGAACATTTGGTGGTGGTGTTACCCACCATATAGGAAGTATTAGACCCAGACACGGCGCACAATTATCGTGGCACTCCGAAGTCAAATTGCACATTAATGTATTCACACTTAGTGTGTATGTCTTCATTGATTGAAGATATACTTTACTTCATGTGTTGCACATCTAAGTCATCAATATGCATTAGGGTTAGGATGTGTGCCTGATCACAGGACATTAGATGATTCCAGGATATTTATCTCACACCGTAACTTGCAAAATCTCTTCTCATCCAAGGGCTTGGTGAAGATATCTGCCAATTGCTCTTCAGTGTTGACGTGTATGATATCAATGTCTTCCTTCACAACATGATCTCTGAGAAAGTGATGACGAATTTCAATGTGCTTTGTCTTCGAGTGCTGAACTGGGTTGTTGGCAATCTTGATGGCGCTTTCGTTGTCGCAGTAAAGTGGCACTTGCTTCAGATGAATGCCATAGTCCTTGAGTGTTTGCTTCATCCATAGAAGCTGAGTGCAACAAGATCCAGCAACAATGTATTCAGATTCAGCAGTGGAGAGAGATACACAGTTCTGCTTCTTTGAAGACCAACATACAAGTGATCGTCCCAGAAAGTGACATGTGCCTGATGTAGACTTGCGATCAACTTTGTCACCAGCATAATCAGCATCCGAAAAACCAACCAGATCAAACTCTGAGCCCTTTGGATACCACAATCCTAGAGTTGGGGTGTGAGCCAAATATCAAAGAATTCGCTTCACAGCTAAGTGATGCGACTCCTTTGGTGCCGCTTGAAATCGAGCAGACATGCAAACACTAAGCATAATATCTGTCCTAGATGCACATAGATAAAGTAAAGAACCAATCATGGAGCGGTATACCTTTTGATCGAACTCTTTACCATTGTCGTCGGGACCCAGATGATGTTTGGCTGGCATTGGTGTTGTGAAGCCTTTGCAGTCTTGCATACCAAACTTCTTCAGGCAATCTTTGAGATACTTCTCTTGAGATATGAAGATGCCATTGCGTTGTTGTCGTATTTGAAGACCGAGGAAGAACTTCAGCTCTCCCATCATGGACATCTGATATTGCTCTTGCATCATATATCCAAACTCTTCACTGTACTTCTGATTGGTGCAGCCGAAGATAATGTCATCCACATATATTTGGCACGCAAACAGTTCGCCATCATATGTCTTCGTGAAGAGAGTGGGGTCTAGGGAACCAGGTATGAAGCCTTTGCTCTTCAGGAAGTATTTGAGTGTGTCATACCAGGCCCGAGGGGCTTGTTTGAGGCCATATAGTGCCTTGTTGAGCTTGTATACCATGTCAGGATGTTTTGGATCTTCAAAGCCAGGTGGTTGTGCAACATACACTTCTTCTTCAATCTTGCCATTGAGAAAAGCACTCTTCACATCCATTTGATATAGAAGTATGTTATGATGATTTGCATAGGCCAGCAGTATGCGTATGGCTTCAAGTCTAGCCACAGGAGCAAATGTTTCATCGAAGTCAATGCCTTCCACTTGAGTATATCCTTGAGCAACGAGAGGAGCTTTGTTTCTGACAACTTGACCATGCTCATCTTGCTTGTTGCGGTATATCCATTTGGTGCCTATTATATTGTGCTTCTGTGGATCAGGACGCTTAACTAGTTCCCATACATTATTAAGCTCAAACTATTGAAGCTCTTCTTGCATAGCTTGAATCCATTCAGGTTCCATAAAGGCTTCTTCAACTTTCTTGGGTTCTGTTATTGAGACAAATGCAAAGTGTCCATAGAAATTTGCTAGCTGAGTTGCCCTTGAACGAGTGAGTGGACCTGGTGCATTGATGCTATCAATTATTCTTTCAATCTGCACTTCATTCGCAACGCGAGGATGTACAGGGCGAAGACTTTGCTCTTGCTGATCATTGTCATTGTTAGAAGGAATGTCTTCAGGCTGAGCATTGTCTTCATGTTGATCAGGTGCTGAGATGATAAGTTCTTCTTCAGGATGAGCTTCAGAAGGTATAATTTCTCCAGCTCCCATTAGCTTGATTGATTCACTGGATGGAACTTCATCTAGCACATTTTGCAGTTGCTCTCTTTGTGAACCATTACATCCACTGTTTCAACCACTTTGTAATGAAAGAGATTGAAGACTCTGTAGGAGTGCGAATCCTTTCCATATCCAAGCATAAAACCCTCATGTGCTTTTGGTGCAAACTTTGAGGTGTGATGTGGGTCCTTGATCCAGCACCTTGCGCCAAATACTCTGAAGTAACTGACATTTGGCTTCTTGCCAGTAAGGAGCTCATAAGATGTCTTGTTCAGAAGCTTGTGAAGATAAACACGATTGATTGTATGGCATGCAGTATCAATGGCTTCAGGCAAGAATTTTCTTGGGGTCTTGTATTCATCTAGCATTGTTCTGGCCATCTCGATGAGTGTTCTGTTCTTGCGCTCGATGATGCCATTCTGTTGTGGCGTGTACGGGGCTGAGAATTCATGTGTGATGCCCAACATATCAAGATATGTATCAAGGCCAGTGTTCTTGAATTCAGTGCCATTGTCACTTCTGATGTGCTTTATCTTGGCGCCATAATTGTTTATAGCTCGATAGGCGAAGCGTCTAAAGACATCCTGCACTTCAGTCTTGTAAAGGATTATGTGCACCCAAGTATATCTAGAATAATCATCAACAATGACAAAGCCATAGAACCAAGCAGTAGTAGTAAGAGTTGAGTAATGAGTGGGACCGAAACGATCCATGTGAAGCAGTTCGAAGGGTCGAGTAGTGGTCATGATTGTCTTCGAGGGATGTTTGGCCCTCGTCATCTTCCCTGCTTCACAGGCACCGCATAAGTGATCTTTCTTGAACTTGACGCCCTCGATGCCTATGACATGCTTCTTCTTTGCCAGGGTGTGGAGGTTCCTCATGCCAGCATGCCCAAGCCTTCGATGCCAGAGCCAGCATTCTGAAGCTTTTGCTAGAAGACATATGGCAAGTTGTGGTCCTGCTGAGAAATCTACCACGTACAAATCATCTTTTTGATACCCTTCAAATACTAGAGACTTGTCAGATTCCATTAGTACAAGGCAACGATATTTTCCAAATATTACAATCATGTTCAAATCGCAAAGCATTGAGACAGACATTAAGTTGAAGCCAAGGGATTCAACAAGCATGACTTTATCCATGTGTTGATCCCTTGAGATTGCAACTCTACCTAGACCCAATACCTTACTTTTACCAGTGTTAGCAAATGTGATGTGGCTCTTGTCAGATGGACGTAAGGTTGAGTCCATAAGAAGACTTCTTTTTCCAGTCATGTGATTTGTACACCCACTATCAATAATCCATTCTGAAGACGCTGGTGTCGTACCCTACAGTGCAGTTAGGGGGATAGGCTTCACCAAGAGCATTGGGAAGCAAAAACATTTGACGAACAAATGGGTTATGAAAGCTTAGATCCAGATTAGGACTAATAGGGAGAGTAGCAAGCGATTCAGGAACGAAGTACATAGTAAGACCATTCGGGCATTTGATCTTGCGCCCTACAAGATGTTTAAGGTCCCCAGCAATAGTGTCAGACGATTTTGGTTTTCTGCTGGAGACCTTTCCCTGCAAAAGAGAGTTAAGCTTTCTTAGCCACCCACATCTTCAAGGGTGGCTTAGAAGCAATAAGTCTAAGTGCAGCATCTGAGAATTTTGGCTTTGGAGTCCTAGCAAACAGTCTTGCAGGCGGACAACAGTACTCATAAGAATAAGCAGAATAGTTCTTGGTCTTATGAACATGGCGGTTTGATGAACCGCTCTCATATTCATATGCCTGAGTATGGTTTCCCTGCAAAACATTTGCGTTAGTGTGACTCAGGTGAGTCCTCTGTCTGTATGAAGCCTTTGGTCTGAGGTTTGTCTTCTTCACGTGAGGTGTCATGATGACATTCACAGGAAGATTCTCCAGACACCTTTTCGGAACCCAGATCTTCTTCATAGGCGGTCCATTCCTGCAGTTAGTACCAATGTACCTGGCAAACACTTCACCATTCTGATTCTTAAAAGAGTATGTAGTTTGCATCAAAGGATTCATCAATGATAATGGGGTTAGCACAAGTGAAGCCAGAAAGATTGGATGGATCTGCTGAAGGTTCCTTTGCAGCAACCCATATGGTTTTGGGGTACTGCTCAGGTTTCCAGTAAGAGCCATCAGCATTCATTTTCCTTACGAACCCAACACCCTCTTTCCTCGGGTTTCGGTGCAGTATCTGCTTTTTGAGGACATCACATAGTGTTTGATGCCCTTTAAGACTTTTGTACATCCCTGTTTCAAGCAATGTCTTCAACCTAGCATTCTCATCAGCAATAGCAGTGGTATCCTCAGCAGAGGGGTTAGTTACCACATCAACAGTTGAAGATATTGCAACAGTAGTAGCAGTAGAACATTTAGCAACAGAGGTAGCATTATCACGCTCAATGCATGTAAGACATGGTGGTTCAAATCCTTCCTGAGCGGTACTGATCTGTTTGGCATGAAGTGACTCATTTTCCTTTTGAAGATCTTCATGAGCCTTCTCAATTTCTCAAGATCTTGCTTCCTTTGAAGATAATCATAGAAAAGCTTTTCATGAGTTGTTGAGAGAGTTTCATGACGACTTTCAAGTTCCTGATACTTAACGTGAAGATTTTTTATGTCTTCAATTAAGGATTCAGATCGAGTCATTTCAGCACCTAACAGATCATCGCTTCTGTCTAACAGTTTTTGAATATGTTCCATAGCTTTCTGTTGTTCAGTTGCAATTTTAGCAAGAGTTTTGTAGCTGGGTTTTGAACCACAATCAGAGTCATCGTCACTAGATGTTTGATAGTGAGTAGTGCGTGTGTTTACCTTGGCACCACGTGCCATGAAGCAGTAGGTAGAAGCGGAGTAGTCCTTGTCATTCGCATCGGTGTCGGTGATGAAGTCATTGTCTTCAATGTTGAAGATGGACTTGGCAACGTATGCTGTAGCCAGACTTGTGACGCCTGAATCGGACTCCTCCTCAGACTCCACCTCCGCCTCCTCAGAAGCAGACTCCTCCTCTGAATCCATTTCCTTGCCAACAAACGCACGTGCCTTGCCAGATGAGCTCTTCTTGTGTGATGAAGACTTTGAGGAAGACTTGGAAGAAGACTTTGAGTATTTCTTCTTCTTCTTGTCGTCAGAGTCATATTCCTTGCTCTTCTTCTTCTTTTTGTTCTCATTGTCCCATTGTGGACACTCAGAGATGAAGTGGCCAAGTTTCTTGCACTTGTGACATGTTTTCTTCTTGTAGTCATGAGCAAAAGTGATAGAGGCAAAGGTGTCCCGTTGATAGAGGCGGGGTGTCCCGATCTTTCGATGAGATGATAACTATCGATTTGGTGGAGACGACTTTGACGATCCGACTACAAATGTGCACGACGTTGCGCCTTAGCAATCGCTAAACCAACTCCGAGAGGTTATTGACCACGCCGGAGCACAATCAACCTGACCACGAAGGTCTATTCCTGCAAGCAATCGAAGAACAAGCAAGAATATGATAAAAGCAATCTGAATATTGCGAGTATATATGAAGTATTGATAAAGGTGGGGATCCGTAAGCGGTCTTGGTCTGGTCGTTGGACACAAACGAAGTACACGAAGTTGCAATGGCTAACTTTTAACTAAACAAATCCCAAGGAAAAGCTACTAGATGGATCTACTTATATAGGAGCAAGGGGTGGCGGCCAAGGAGGTGGGAGGACGTCCCAAGGCAGCCTAAAACTAACCCTAGGTCGTACAAGGCTCATGGGCCCAAGTGGAGGTGATGTAACACCTTTGGACTTGTAGTTTGACTCGGATTCTGCTGCAGCATCAGATTGTTTCGTCCACAACTCAACGCTCCGGACGAATTTGAAGGTGATTCCAATTGGGTTGGAAAGTGCACGAAATCTAGTTTCCAACAAAAAAAGAATCACCCAATTCGGAGTCCGTATGAAAAACTTGTGTGCGTTTTGAGTCAGGTGTGTCTGTGCAGTCCGAATCTGAATCCAGAACGTGAGAGACTTGGACTCTATCTTCTCTTGGGCCAAAGGTGACGTGAGAGAACTTTTTGGACAGTAAATAAACATCTCTTTCTTCCTTATCTTCATATTTGGATTGTACAAATGTCCCATACACCTGCAATTAGACAAAACACAAAAGTGTGTGAAGTATTTTTGTTCTGGATAACATAAATAGATTATTGAATAGTTTGCACTAGAAATCACCTGACAAATATGCATATATGCAATATTTTTGGTCATATCCAAGGTAGTCATGTCCTCATCATCCTCCCCTTCTTGAAAATAAAGCCGTCCTCGGCGTTGCTTAATCTGAAATGTGGCTAACAAAAGAGACAAGGTGTACATGTTGTATATGTATATGTCATCCATTTTTACTTCCCTTGATTTTTGCATATATGACACATGAATAGATGAATAACTTGCATAGTTCATAAAATCTAAAGCCAAAAGGTTAGCACAAGAAGTAGAAGGCATGAAAATATTGCAACTCAGTTTGCACGTATAAGTGAAGCTCTTATTCATTTCAAAAGATTGACAATGTTCATCATTAAACCATCCCAACATTGGTGAATAAACCTTACTTGCATCAAATTTACATGCTACAACATGCTTAAATAAGCAAACATGCAATAAGTCATTCAACACAGAATCATCAACAAGATTAGAGGTCATATCAAAATGATTAAACATTGGTTCTTTTGCATCAATAGTTAATTCAATGGGTGCACTCAAAATTGTTGGTATTTCAGTTGTTTGATCACATGGCAAAGTCAAATTATCAACGTAGTCCTCTAAAATAGGTGGTGTGATCAAAGTAGTGGGTAGCTCATCAGATGGTGCATTCAAATTGACAAGGCATTCATCATTCTCATGTAGAGATAGAAGATCAGTACCTTTGTCATTACCTCTTATGATCAACTCAGATGATGTAGCCACTCTCGGGGGCGATGTGTCACATGGTGGAGGTGATGTAGTCCTGACAACAACGGATGTGGTTGTCATAGTATGCCTAGTAGTTGAAGGAACAATCATATCAACTCTTGGAATGTGCACCGTGCGCTTGTTCTCCTCGTGGCCAACACGTCGTTTTATTTCCTGTTCAGCTTTGCAAGCAAGATGAAACAAATGGTCCATAGGATAACACTCTTCATGAATTAGTATCTCTTGAATACCACGGTTTAATCCTCCCCAAAATCTATCCATAAAATCATCTTCACTTTCTTCTAAAGAGGAATGCAACAAGGTAGTTTGTAAATCATCATAATATTTTGTTACAGTTTCACTACCTTGTTTTAAGTGTTGCAACTTCTTAATCATGTCACGAGTATAATAAGCAGGGACGAAAGTATGTCGCATGGCAAGTTTCAAATCATCCCAAGTAGTAGGTATATAATCAGGGTGTAACCGACAATATTCACTCCACCAAACCAAAGCATAACCAGTGAAAGAACCAACTGCAACCTTAACCTTTTTATGTTCATTGAAATTATGGGAAGCAAATATATTTTTTATGTCGAACTCCCATTCAATATATAAAGCAGGTTTAAAACGGCCATTAAATGGTGGTATAGATACATTAACCTGATCATGTGCATTTAGATGTTTGTGCACCTCTCGTGACGGTTGTGGTATTGGCAAAGGTGGTGGCACGTCTTCCGCGATCGACAAAGCCCATGAATTGACTCTGGATCCTGTCATGATTAGTAGAACAAGAAACAAAACCCAAAAATAATGTTCCTATAACTACTAGGATGTGGTGGTAAAACGCTCACAGTAAAGCAAATATCAATGTCTTACAAGTTCTTACCATGCAGCAGGCGGTGATCGGCAACCAGCGGTGTCAAGTAACTCCGAATATTGAGTAAAGCGATTGCCAGGGGAGCGTACGTATACACGATGTAGAAATATGTGGAGCTGGGTTGGCTATATATGGTAGCAAAAGATTAGCAATAATCAATTCAAAGATGCAATGTTGAATAAACGCTCAACGACGATACTGTGCTGGTCCTAGGCTAGACCGGACTAGAGACGCGAGCCTAGAACACTAATGAGGTCACGGCGTAGCACAACTAGCATCAATGAAGGATACTAAGTAGCTCTTGACCACAAGATATAAGTGAAGATCACAACGGCAGTGAAGATAATGATGAAAAACAACTGCCAAGCAGGATATACAACAACTCTCTCCAACTTTCCTCTTGAAAAGTTTGAGACAATTTTCTGATAAATTCTTCCAAAGAATGCTACTAACTCAAGCTTTCCAATGCAAAAAGAATCACTCAATTCCGAGTTAATATGAGGAGTCAAAGAATTCTAAAACTGGCCTGAAAAATTGGAACAAGCTGTGTTCACAAACTTCGGAGGGCAAAAAGACCTATTTAGAAGCCGATTTTGAGGTGTCAAATATTGAACTAGCTTCTGCAACTATTTAGATGCGGCTCGTCGCTAGCTTCAATTTGAGTACTCACGGAGGTAAAAAGGACTTCGTATGAGGAAGATACACCTGTTTTACTGAACTGTACGCAAAACAGATTCCAATCCGAATTCAGGTACGAGATTGATTCTAGATAGATCCGATTTTTTTTCTTCTCTCTTTTTTTTCTCACGTTTTTTTTTCTTTTTTTTTTCTCTCTTTTTTTTTCTCTCTCTTTTTTCTCTCCCTCTTTCCAAGACAAACTAGATAAGATGCAGATTGGATCAGGTGAAGATGTGAATGACCTCAACTATGATTATGACAATGAACAGTGCATAGCACGTGGTGGAAATTAATAGATGGGATGGTGGACAGCGGAACGGATAATGATGCAGCGGCGGCGTGACTAATGTGAACAGAACTCGAAACTCTAAAGGAACTAGACACTAAGACCAGCAACTGACACGACGATGCAACCGATAATTCAACTATGCAAGCAATGAATAGAAAATTGCAAAGGCTCAGACTGGCTTGGATAAAGGATGAACAGATCTAACTTTTTTTGTGGCTTTTTCATGGACTGTAGGTATGAATGACAGATGCGATCTAAACTATGAAAAACTGTAAAATCTCACCGAACAACCTGAAAACTGATACCACTTGATAGAGGCGGGGTGTCCCGATCTTTCGATGAGATGATAACTATCGATTTGGTGGAGACGACTTTGACGATCCGACTACAAACGTGCACGACGTTGCGCATTAGCAATCGCTAAACCAACTCCGAGAGGTTATTGACCACGCCGGAGCACAATCAACCTGACCACGAAGGTCTATTCCTGCAAGCAATCGAAGAACAAGCAAGAATATGATAAAAGCAATCTGAATATTGCGAGTATATATGAAGTATTGATAAAGGTGGGGATCCGTAAGCGGTCTTGGTCTGGTCGTTGGACACAAACGAAGTAAATGAAGTTGCAATGGCTAACTTTTAACTAAACAAATCCCAAGGAAAAGCTACTAGATGGATCTACTTATATAGGAGCAAGGGGTGGCGGCCAAAGAGGTGGGAGGACGTCCCAAGGCAGCCTAAAACTAACCCTAGGTCGTACAAGGCTCATGGGCCCAAATGGAGGTGATGTAACACCTTTGGACTTGTAGTTTGACTCGGATTCTGCTGCAGCATCAGATTGTTTCGTCCACAACTCAACGCTCCGGACGAATTTGAAGGTGATTCCAATTGGGTTGGAAAGTGCACGAAATCTAGTTTCCAACAAAAAAAGAATCACCCAATTCGGAGTCCGTATGAAAAACTTGTGTGCGTTTTGAGTCAGGTGTGTCTGTGCAGTCCGAATCTGAATCCAGAACGTGAGAGACTTGGACTCTATCTTCTCTTGGGCCAAAGGTGACGTGAGAGAACTTTTTGGACAGCAAATAAACATCTCTTTCTTCCTTATCTTCATATTTGGATTGTACAAATGTCCCATACACCTGCAATTAGACAAAACACAAAAGTGTGTGAAGTATTTTTGTTCTGGATAACATAAATAGATTATTGAATAGTTTGCACCAGAAATCACCTGACAAATATGCATATATGCAATATTTTTGGTCATATCCAAGGTAGTCATGTCCTCATCACCCGTCTTTCGATGAGATGGTGGATTTCGCTTTGGTGGAAGTCGACTTTGACGATCCGACTACGAACGTGCGAGGACGTCGCGCCTTAGCAATCGCTAAACCAACTCCGAGAGGTTATTGACCACGCCGGAGCACGATCAACCTGACCACGAGGGTCTGTTTCCTGCGAGCAAACGAAGAACAAGCAAGAATCTAAGATTGCAATCTGGATATTGCGAATATAAGATGAAAGCTTTATTGATCAAGGTGGGGTTCTGTAACGCCTTTGTCTGGTCGTTGAACACAAACGAAGTACGCGAAGTTGCAGCTATGGCGAAGTTTTAATCTAAACAAAACCCAAAGTCTAAACGATGCCCAAAGGGCTGTATATATGGAGGAAGAGGGGGGAATTTCGTGGCCCTTGGTGGAGGGGTCCGAAATCAACCCTATCTCTTGTTTCCCCACACATACGGACTCTAAAAATAGCCTATACTTATGTATTTCGAAATTACATGGGCCTGGCCCAATAATAAGGTGACGCAGCACCTAAAATAGCCTCGGGACGAAATTTATGAAGTGGCATCTTGTATATTTCGTCCAAGGCTTCATGCACCCATTATGGTGGCTTCAAAGTCCTGAAATCATCACTTGTAACTCCGTTCTTGTTTCCCTTGCGCATGCCATCATCTCCATGCTTGTTCTTGCTCCAATGTTCATCCTTCTCCAAGCTAGGCCCTTCATTTGTAAGCAAAACAAATGTATCCAATTTAGGCAGCATCATATTCTCATGAACATTAGAATCATTACAAAGAAACGAAAGTACCTGGTAATTTAGTTGGCGTGCACGAGCTCTAGTAATTGGTCCAGTATGTATAGCAGCAGGGCCTGTGGGTGTAACAATTGTATTGATGTCCTCATCAGGCGTTTTGTGAGAGATTTCAGCACCATTGCTGCACCTCTCAATGAGCTTACAAAGAAAGATGTGCCTTTTCTTTGGGGTACCGCACAGGAAGAAGCCTTCACGGTATTGAAAGATAAGTTGACACATGCTCCTTTACTCCAACTTCCTGATTTTAATAAGACTTTTGAGCTTGAATGTGATGCTAGTGGAATTGGATTAGGAGGTGTGTTATTACAAGATGGCAAACCTGTTGCATACTTTTCTGAAAAATTGAGTGGGCCTAGTCTGAATTATTCTACTTATGATAAAGAATTATATGCTCTTGTTCGGACTTTAGAAACATGGCAACATTATTTATGGCCCAAAGAATTTGTTATACATTCTGATCATGAATCTTTGAAACATATTAAAAGTCAAGCTAAACTGAATCGTAGACATGCTAAATGGGTTGAATTCATTGAGACTTTCCCTTATGTCATTAAACACAAGAAGGGAAGAGAAAATGTTATTGCTGATGCATTGTCTCGTCGCTATACTATGCTTTCACAACTTGACTTCAAAATATTTGGTTTGGAGACCATCAAAGATCAATATGTGCATGATGCTGATTTTAAAGATGTAATGCAGAATTGCAAAGAAGGAAGAATGTGGAACAAGTTTGCCGTTAACGATGGATTTGTGTTTCGTGCTAACAAGCTATGCATTCCAGCTAGCTCCGTTCGTCTTTTGTTGTTGCAGGAGGCGCATGGAGGAGGATTAATGGGACACTTTGGCGTGAAGAAGACGGAGGACGTACTTGCTACACATTTCTTTTGGCCAAAGATGAGACGGGATGTTGAGCGTTTTATTGCTCGCTGCACTACATGTCAAAAAGCTAAGTCACGACTCAATCCTCATGGTTTATATATGCCTTTGCCTGTACCTAGTGTTCCTTGGGAGGATATATCTATGGACTTTGTTTTAGGTTTACCTCGAACAAAGAAGGGGAGGGATAGCATATTTGTTGTCGTGGATATATTCTCGAAAATGGCACACTTTATACCATGTCATAAAAGCAATGATGCTGTTAATGTTGCTGATTTGTTCTTTCGTGAAATTATTCGCTTGCATGGTGTGCCAAATACTATTGTTTCAGATCGTGATACTAAATTTCTTAGCCACTTTTGGAGATGTTTATGGGCTAAGTTGGGGACTAAACTGCTTTTTAGTACTACTTGTCACCCCCAAACTGATGGACAAACTGAAGTAGTCAATAGAACGTTGTCTACTATGCTTAGGGCTGTTTTGAAGAATAATAAGAAAATGTGGGAGGAATGCTTGCCTCATATTGAATTTGCTTATAATCGTTCATTTCATTCTACTACTAAGATGTGCCCTTTTGAAGTTGTGTATGGTTTCCTACCTCATGCACCTATTGATTTGTTACCTCTTCCATCTTCGGAGAAGCTTAATTTTGATGCTAAACAACGTGCTGAATTGATTTTAAAAATGCATGAGTTAACTAAGGAAAACATTGAGCGCATGAATGCTAAATATAAACTTGCTGGAGATAAGGGTAGAAAACATGTTGTGTTTGCACCTGGAGATCTTGTTTGGTTACATTTGCGTAAGGATAGATTTCCTGATTTGCGCAAATCAAAGTTAATGCCACGTGCTGATGGTCCCTTTAAGGTGTTAGAGAAAATAAATGATAATGCATATAAACTTGAGCTGCCTGCAGATTTTGGGGTTAGTCCCACTTTTAACATTGCAGATTTGAAGCCTTATTTGGGTGAGGAAGATGAACTTCCGTCGAGGACGACTTCATTTCAAGAAGGGGAGGATGATGAGGACATCAATACAATGGTTACACCCACAGCCCCTGCTGCTATACATACTGGACCAATTACTAGAGCTCGTGCACGCCAACTAAATTACCAGGTACTTTCGTTTCTTGGTAATGATTCTAATGTTCATGAGAATATGATGCTGCCTAAATTGGATACATTTGTTTTGCTTACAAATGAAGGGCCTAGCTTGGAGAAGGATGAACATTGGAACAAGAACGGAGTTACAAGTGATGATTTCAGGACTTTGAAGCCACCATAATGGGTGCATGAAGCCTTGGACGAAATATACAAGATGCCACTTCATAAATTTCGTCCCGAGGCTATTTTAGGTGCTGCGTCACCTTATTATTGGGCCAGGCCCATGTAATTTCGAAATACATAAGTATAGGCTATTTTTAGAGTCCGTATGTGTGGGGAAACAAGAGATAGGATTGATTTCGGACCCCTCCACCAAGGGCCACGAAATTCCCCCCTCTTCCTCCATATATACAGCCCTTAGGGCATCGTTTAGACTTTGGGTTTTGTTTAGATTAAAAGTTCGCCATAGCTGCAACTTCGCGTACTTCGTTTGTGTTCAACGACCAGACAAAGGCGTCACAGAACCCCACCTTGATCAATAAAGGTTTCATCTTATATTCGCAATATCCAGATTGCAATCTCAGTTTCTTGCTTGTTCTTCGTTTGCTCGCAGGAAACAGACCCTCGTGGTCAGGTTGATCGTGCTCCGGCGTGGTCAATAACCTCTCGGAGTTGGTTTAGCGATTGCTAAGGCGCGACGTCCTCGCACGTTCGTAGTCGGATCGTCAAAGTCGACTTCCACCAAAGCGAAATCCACCATCTCATCGAAAGACGGGACACCTTTGCCTCTATCACATCACGTAGAGCAATAAAAACAGCACGTAAATGTTCCAAATGTTCTTCCAAAGATCTGCTATAAATCAATATGTCATCAAAGTAAACTACCACAAATCGTCCAATGAAAGCACGTAAAACTTCGTTCATTAATCTCATGAAAGTACTAGGTGCATTAGTTAACCCAAAAGGCATGACTAACCACTCATATAATCCAAACTTAGTTTTAAATGTTGTTTTCCATTCATCTCCCAATTTCATACGAATTTGATGGTAGCCACTACACAAATCAACTTTGGAGAATATTGTAGAGCCACTCAATTCATCAAGCATATCATCTAGCCTAGGAATAGGATGACGATAACGAATAGTAATATTATTAATGCCTCTACAATCAACACACATACGTGATGTACCATCCTTTTTCGGCACTAGAATAATAGGAACAGCACAAGGACTAAGGGATTCGCGTATATAACCTTTGTCGAGAAGCTCTTGTACTTGGCGCATAATCTCCTTCGTCTCCTCTGGATTGGTACGGTATGGTGCACGGTTTGGCAGTGAAGCACCGGGAATTAAGTCAATCTGATGCTCAATCCCTCGAATAGGCGGTAATCCCGGTGGCACGTCTTGTGGAAAGACATCAGCGAACTCCTGCAAAATGTTAGTGACAGCAGGAGGCAAAGAGGAAGGCACGTCCTCGAATGAAAATAATGCCTCTTTGCACACAAAAGCATAGCAAACAGATTTGCTGAAATCTAGCTCATCAATATCAGATTTGGTGGCAAATAAACATGCACTTTTCAATTTAATTTCAGAAGCAACACTAGATGGATTATTATTAGGCTTCATTTCTTGCTCAAATTCTTTTGCCACAATCTGATTTTCACTCTTATTCGTCTCCTGTTTTGCTTTATTAGCTCTATTAATATCATCTTTCAAAATGGAATCAGGAGTCATAGGAAGCAAAGTAATATTTTTATCCTTATGAACAAGAGTATAGTGATTGTTTCTACCATGGTGTACAGAATTTTTATCAAATTGCCATGGTCTACCAAGTAATAAGGAACATGCTTGCATAGGTACCACATCACAATCAACATAATCAGCATATGTAGAGATACTAAAGTGCACACGAACAGTACGTGTTACCTTAACCTTGCCGCTGTTGTTGAACCATTGGATGTAGTAAGGATGTGGATGTGGTCTTGTGGTGAGAGAAAGCTTCTCCACCATCTCCATGCTAGCCAAGTTGTTGCAGCTCCCTCCGTCTATTATGACGCGCACAGAACGTTCCTTCACAACTCCCTTGGTATGGAACAAATTGTGCCTCTGATTTTTGCTCAGCTTGTGTGACCTGCACACTCAAAACACGTTGAGCAACTAAACATTCATACCTGTCAGCGTCTTCAGGAGCCATGTATTGCGTCTCATGATCAGAATCATCTCCACCATGTTCTTCACGTGTAATAAGAGCCAATGTCTCCTCATCATAGTCACTAGCGGACTCATATCCACCATCCGCGGTAGCAATCATCACACGCGGAGATTTGCATTCCCTCGCATAATGACCTCCTCCCTTACAACGACAACAAATAATATCACTTGTGTGCCCTGTTGATGCCATGGAAGAAGGAGAACGCTGTGCAGGCCCCGCAGGTGCGCTCTTGGCAGATAATGGTGGTTGTGCCTGTTTTCTTGTATCACGGCTGGAGGTGGCACCGGATGGAGGTGCTGGTGAAGTTGAAGTAGAAGATGCACGTGGTGTCCATGATGAAGGTCGGCCTGCAGAAAAGTTAGTTCGCCCCAATGCTTGTCGATCCTGCACTTCACGTTCAGCTTTACAAGCAAGATGGAATAAACGAGTGATATTAGTATACTCCTTATAGTCTAGAATGGTCTGAATCTCTCTATTTAATCCACCCAGAAAACGTGCAAGCATAGCTTCATTCTCCTCAACAATACCACATCTAATCATGCCAGTTTGTAATTCCTGATAATATTCTTCTACAGAATTTTTCCCTTGTCTTAAACGCTGCAATTTTTGAAGCAATTCACGTTGATAATATGGTGGAACCCAACGCGTACGCATAGCAGTTTTCAAAGCAGCCCAAGTAGTTGGAATAGGATATAATCTACAATGTTCAGACCACCATACACATGCAAAACTAGTGAAAGCACAAACGGCAGCAGCAACTCGTCTCTCCTCAGGATATTGTAAACATGTAAATCGTTGTTCAGTTTCTAACTCCCAATTAAGATATATATCAGGAACATATCTACCCTCAAATGGTGGAATATTCAATTTCAGTTTAGGAATATGGACATCATCTCGTACCTGAGGTAGTGGTGCAAGCCTACCATTACGAATATGTACCTGAGGTCGACCTGCTGGTGGTGGTACAGGTGGCTGCACGTAGTGTTGATTTTGATCAACCTCATCCTCATAATCTCCCACATAATCATCCTCCTCCGCATCAGCAGCAGGAGCCACAGAAGTATCAACAGCAGCACCAACAGTTTGGCCAAACGCAAGAGGAACACGGCTTGCTCGGCGGAGGTCTGCTTCGCGACGTGGAGGTAGTCGTTGTTGTTGTTGTTGGAGAGGTGCGTTAGGTGCAGCGGGTGGTGGTGGTGGAAGACGCGCGAGCAATTCATTAAACTTGTTATCGAGCTTTGTTTCGAACGTCTTCTCAAGGCCAGTGATCTTCTCCATGGCCTCTTCAAAATTGTTCAGCACATCTTGCACCTGTTCAGTCATCATTTGCTGAAACTTATCATGAAGCTCCTTGTTCGATAAATTCTCCCAGTCAATCTCGTCGGCTTGTGATCCTGGGATGGTTAGCAGCAATAGAAACACACAAGAATATGATCCTACAGACTACGAACAAGTGGTGGTGGTGGGTGTCACAAATCCGTCAAGCAAATCTCAAATTCTTACCAGTTCTTACCCAGCAGCAGGCGGTGATCGGCAACCGTTGTAGTCAAAAACTCTCAAAGCTTGGATAGAGCGATTACCAGGGAGAGTCAAACGCACGACGTAGATGTATGTGGAGCTGGGAAGGCTTATAATATGGTAGCAAAAAGGGTCAGCAATAATCAATTCAGAGATGCAAAGTTGAATAAACGCTCAACGACGGTACTGTGCTGGTCCTAGGCTAGACTGTGCTAGAGACGCGAGCCTAGAACACTAACAAAATCACGGCGCGGCACGTAAACAAGGGAAAAGCACACTCTGAATTTTTATTTTCGCTCTTTTTTCTTTCTTTTTTTTTGCGCTGCTTTTTTTTTGAAAAATCACTATAATGGCGAGTGTCTCAAAACTCTTCCTAGCTCAAACTGACAGGATGGGCACGAAATTTTTTCGACCAATTTTTTTTTTTCGACTGCCCGGACCCAAAAACAGGAAACGGGTCAAAAAAACTTCCTATAATGGCACCTGTCTCAAAACATTCAGAAACACCTAAAAATAGGATAGCCGGAAATTTTTTCGAAAAATGCGTTTTCGAAAAAATTTGGGCCTAAACGGAGCGTGGCTACCCGACTCTTTTTTTTTCCGAAACCTACTCCGGCAAGGAAACACGAATCGGAATCTAGATGGATCTCGAAAACAAACCTAATAAGCAAGGAACTCGGATTGGTGGTGGATATATGGTGGTGGTATATGGCAGCGGTGGTGGTAGCGGTGGTAGTATATGGATATGGATCGGTGGTGGTATATGGGCACGGATTGGTGGTGGTATATGGATACGAATTCGGAGCGGTGGTGGTAGATAGCAGGGGCGATGATGATGGTGCGGCGGCGGCGTGACAACTTATGACCAGAACTCGAAACTCTAAAAGACTAGACTCTAAGACCAGCAACTAGACACGACGATGCAACCGCAAATTCAACAAAGCAAAACCCTAAAAAGATTATGCAAAGGCTCAGATTGGTTCGGATATGATGAACTAACCCTAATTTTTTTTGTGTGGCTTTTTCGTGGACTGTAGGTATGAAGAACAGACTCGATCTAAACTACGAAAAACTGTAAAATCTCACCGAGCAACCTGGAAATCTGATACCACTTGATAGAGGCAAAGGTGTCCCGTCTTTCGGGATTTCGCTTTGGTGGAAGTCGACTTTGACGATCCGACTACGAACGTGCGAGGACGTCGCGCCTTAGCAATCACTAAACCAACTCCGAGAGGTTATTGACCACGCCGGAGCACGATCAACCTGACCACGAGGGTCTGTTTCCTGCGAGCAAACGAAGAACAAGCAAGAATCTAAGATTGCAATCTGGATATTGCGAATATAAGATGAAAGCTTTATTGATCAAGGTGGGGTTCTGTGACGCCTTTGTCTGGTCGTTGAACACAAACGAAGTACGCGAAGTTGCAGCTATGGCGAACTTTTAATCTAAACAAAACCCAAAGTCTAAACGATGCCCTAAGGGCTGTATATATGGAGGAAGAGGGGGGAATTTCGTGGCCCTTGGTGGAGGGGTCCGAAATCAACCCTATCTCTTGTTTCCCCACACATACGGACTCTAAAAATAGCCTATACTTATGTATTTCGAAATTACATGGGCCTGGCCCAATAATAAGGTGACGCAGCACCTAAAATAGCCTCGGGACGAAATTTATGAAGTGGCATCTTGTATATTTCGTCCAAGGCTTCATGCACCCATTATGGTGGCTTCAAAGTCCTGAAATCATCACTTGTAACTCCGTTCTTGTTCCCCTTGCGCATGCCATCATCTCCATGCTTGTTCTTGCTCCAATGTTGATAGAGGCAAAGGTGTCCCGTCTTTCGATGAGATGGTGGATTTCGCTTTGGTGGAAGTCGACTTTGACGATCCGACTACGAACGTGCGAGGACGTCGCGCCTTAGCAATCGCTAAACCAACTCCGAGAGGTTATTGACCACGCCGGAGCACGATCAACCTGACCACGAGGGTCTGTTTCCTGCGAGCAAACGAAGAACAAGCAAGAAACTAAGATTGCAATCTGGATATTGCGAATATAAGATGAAAGCTTTATTGATCAAGGTGGGGTTCTGTGACGCCTTTGTCTGGTCGTTGAACACAAACGAAGTACGCGAAGTTGCAGCTATGGCGAACTTTTAATCTAAACAAAACCTAAAGTCTAAACGATGCCCTAAGGGCTGTATATATGGAGGAAGAGGGGGGGGGGATTTCGTGGCCCTTGGTGGAGGGGTCCGAAATCAACCCTATCTCTTGTTTCCCCACACATACGGACTCTAAAAATAGCCTATACTTATGTATTTCGAAATTACATGGGCCTGGCCCAATAATAAGGTGACGCAGCACCTAAAATAGCCTCGGGACGAAATTTATGAAGTGGCATCTTGTATATTTCGTCCAAGGCTTCATGCACCCATTATGGTGGCTTCAAAGTCCTGAAATCATCACTTGTAACTCCGTTCTTGTTTCCCTTGCGCATGCCATCATCTCCATGCTTGTTCTTGCTCCAATGTTCATCCTTCTCCAAGCTAGGCCCTTCATTTGTAAGCAAAACAAATGTATCCAATTTAGGCAGCATCATATTCTCATGAACATTAGAATCATTACCAAGAAACGAAAGTACCTGGTAATTTAGTTGGCGTGCACGAGCTCTAGTAATTGGTCCAGTATGTATAGCAGCAGGGGTTGTGGGTGTAACAATTGTATTGATGTCCTCATCAAAAAGCTTCATCATTCCTTGAGCTTGATCGGGAAGACTTTCTGAAACCTTTCTTCTTGGTGAATTTTTGGAACTTCTTCACAAGCATAGCAAGTTCCCTTCCAATGTCTTCGGGATCATCAGAACTGCTGTCAGATTCTTCTTCAGATGAGGAGACAGCTTTTGCCTTCAAGGCACGAGTTCGCCCATAGTTTGGACCATAGATATCTCTATTCTCAGAAAGATGAAACTCATGTGTGTTGAGCCTCTCAAGTATGTCAGATGGATCGAGTGTCTTGAAATCATGACGTTCTTGAATCATTAGGGCTAGGATGTCAAACGAACTATCAAGTGATCTCAGTAGTGTCTTGACGACTTCATGTTTGGTGATCTCAGTAGCGCCGAGGGCTTGAAGCTCATTTGTGATGTCAGTGAGTCGGTCAAATGTGTGCTGGGCATTCTCATTGTCATTTCGCTTGAAGCGGTTGAAAAGGTTGCGAAGGACACTGATTCTCTGATCTCTCTGGGTTGAGATAACTTCATTGACCTTGGAGAGCCAGTCCCAGACCAGCTTATATGTCTTCAAAGCACTCACACGGCCATACTGTCCTTTGGTCAGATGACCACAGATGATATTCTTGGCAGTAGAGTCCAGTTGAACGAATTTCTTGACATCAGCAGCAGTGAAACCTTCTCCAGCCTTGGGAACACCATTCTCGACGACATACCATAGGTCGACGTCAATGGCTTCAAGATGCATGCGCATCTTATTCTTCTAGTAGGGATATTCAGTTCCATCGAAGACGGGGCACGCAGCGGAGACTTTAATTATCCCTGCAGTCGACATAGCTAAAACTCCAGGTGGTTAAACCGAATCACATAGAACAAGGGAGCACCTTGCTCTGATACCACTTGAAAGTGCGTTATATCGACTAGAGGGGGGTGAATAGGCGATTTTTATGAAAGTCTTCAAAACATGGACGTTATGAAGACAAACGATAGAAATAAACCTATTACCATGCAGCGGAAGGTAGACTACACTAGGCAAGCCATAGTCAAGTATTCAATAGAGTGAAAGCACAATGACTTAATAGCAGCAATGTAGTAAGGATCAGGTAGGAAGATATTATGAAGCCATACAGAACATGCAGTCACTCAGTGAAGACAAAAGATAGTGCAAACATACAATGACTTCACAAGGAGCAACAGTAAGTAAAGGGAAGGGAAGATGAAACCAGTGACACTCTGAAGACAATGATTTGTTGGACCAGTTCCAGTTGTTGTGACAACTGTACGTCTGGTTAGGGCGGCTAGGTATTTAAACCTTAGGACACACAGTCCCGGACACCCAGTCCTGAACACGCAGCTCAGGACACCCAGTCCTCACCGTATTCCCCTTGAGCTAAGGTCACACAGACATCGCCCTATCACTCTGGTAAGTCTTCAAGGTAGACTCCCAAACCTTCACAGACTTTGTTCACCGGCAATCCACAATGTCTCTTGGATGCTCAGAATGCGACGCCTAACCGGCTGGAGGATGCACAGTCCTCAAGTGTAATAAGTGTTCGGATCACATAGACAAGAAGACTTAAGTGATGCCTAATTCTCTTTGGCTCTGGGTGGTTAGGGCTTTCTCCTCGCAAGGAATTCTCTCTCAAAGGCTTCGAGGTGGGTTGCTCTCAAACGACAAAAGCCGTACTCTCAATCTGAGCATCCAACCGTTTATGGTTGTAGGGGGAGGGCTACTTATAGCCACTTGGCAACCCGACCTGATTTGTCCGAAATGACCCTGGGTCCCTAAGGAACTGACATGTGTTCCAATGGTCAGATTTCAAACTCACACGGCAACTTTACTTGGTCTACAAGCAAAGCTGACTTGTCCGACTCTTGACAAGATTCGCTCTCATAGTCTTCACTCGAAGACATAGGTTTTTGGTTAGGCATCACTTCAATCATTCTGACTGGTTCTCTTGGACCCCACTTAACAGTAAGGTGGTTCCTATGACTCAACACAAAAGAAAAAGAATTACGAAAGATCTAAGTCTTCGAGCTCCATAGGCTTCATGTGGTGTCTTCTCTTGTCATAGTCTTCAATGTGAATATCTTCATATACCACCTTTGACTTCAATGTCTTCATACATTTTTAGGGGTCATCTCTGGTAGGAAAACCGAATCAATGAGGGACTTCCACCTGTGTTATCCTGCAATTCTCACAAACACATTAGTCCCTCAACTAGGTTTGTCGTCAATACTCCAAAACCAACTAGGGGTGGCACTAGATGCACTTACACCGGGCCACCGGCAGAGCCACGCCGTGGGCCGCAGGCAGGCAGGAAAGTCTCGGTACCCCCGTTCCCAGGATGCCGATAGAGGAGTGCAAGCGCCAAGGAACAACTATACCATCTACAAGGGAAGTTTGGAAGCAACGACGAAAGAAGATGGAGCTAGCAAAGCTATAGCGGCCGGACATCCAGTGCCAGCAGCCCGGACATTCGGACTTCCCCCGAAAATCTGGCAGAGGATCACCCGAGCGCATCCGAAATTTGGCCACTACTTAGCCTGACATCCGTCCCCCAGCCCAGACATCCGACACCTGCGCGTGCATAGCCGAGCCGAAGGCCCTTGTATCACTATCCTATCCACCCATTTGCCCTAGCACTATATATAGACACCCCCTCCTCATTTCTAGTGATAGCATTGTGATAGCTCATCTGATGCGCAGGATCCTACGGTCATCCCCATGGACCTATCGTCGTCTCACCAAGTGCCAAGAGGACCTATGACACGAGCTAGAGCTAGAGCTCTCGAGACCGAGGTGACTTCCTTCCTTAGTAATATCACATATGATCCACTCGAGACATGGCTACTACCTAAGTCCGGAATGTTGTGCATGATTAGGTACCAAGAGAACCCTCCCGAAGATACGCATGAAGACGGACAAGTCCCCAAGTTCACGGATGAAGAAAACCAACAGAAGGAGTCAAGAGCAGCTTCCAGGACCCGGACATCCGTCCATGACCCCGGACATCTGGCCCCTGGAGCGTCCACCACGATAGCCGCCAAGTACCTACAGGCCCCGAACATCTGGTCCCAGCCCGGACATCTAACCAAGCCCGGAAATCCGGACCAAGGCCGGAAATCTGACGTCCTCCGTCCTGAATGCATCAAGGCCGACCCTGCCAGCCCGGACATCCGGCCCCTCACGAATGCCTGAACATCCGGCCTCCCCTGTCTGCGCATAGTGTAGGGCCAAGGCCCATGTAACCATTCGCCCCCCCTAGACTATATATACTCATCCTCCTCCCTCTTTCTTGTGTTAGCATTGGTTTAGCTCATTTGAGAAAGAGCTTTGCTCATCCATCCGGATATACTCCACCGAGAGAGACTGCGGCCTCTTCGGAGAAGATCCATCTTGGATTCAAGACCTCTCACGGGATGATCCCTCCCGAATTCAAGGCCTCCTCATGGAGAAGAACCGGTTAACCTATGTATCATCCCTTGTTGGATTTGGACCATGTGATCTCTATGTGTACTCGGATCTAGCATATGTGTGACCTAATCTCGTTGGTTTGAGTGATTCTCCTGTGTTTCCCTTCGTGTTTCCCCCTTGTGTTCTTCGTGTTCACCGTGGGATCCACTCCTTACATGAAAGATCGGCCGTATAGGGTTCCACCCTACATCATCTTGGTATTATGAGCCACGTTGATCATGATTTCGGAGCCCCCCTCTTTGGTTTCTAGGCTAATTTTGTTGATTTCGTCCCTAATTCAAAAATTCCCCACAAAAATAGCCCCCCAATTTTTTTGTGATTTGTTGATGCGATGAAGTTTTGTTGGATTTGATCCGTGGATTTCATGTGTTGTAGGTAGATCTAGCTTTCCCCCATCTTTTCCTCAATTTCCATCCACAAAATCTCCCGAATTTTGCCCCGAATTTGCCTCTTCTACGCAGAGTTCCTCGAGTTCGTCCACGGATCCAGAGCCTGGACATCCAGCCCGACCCCCGGACATCCAGCCACCCCAGACATCCGGCCCTCAATCCTGGACATCTGGCCCCTGACGGCAACATCTCCATCCACCACACCGTTTTCCGCCTAACTTTCGCCAAATTTTGCTCCGGCGCCCTCATTCATTTCCGCATACCACCATTTCCCGCAAACACCACCATCGCTTAGCTGCTACCAATTCTGACAATTTGGTCACGTTTTGCTTTGAGAATTTGAGTTACGGTTCCGTGTCCTATTGTGTTTCGGCTATTTAGGTATGGTTCAACATCAACATCACCGCAGCTCATCTTTGCCACAGACGTGTCATCAACAACGACCACTCCACCATTTTGACACCATACCGTAAGCAAGAACGGTAACCTCATCTTGGTATCGTGATATTCCCATCATTATACATTCTTGCCATTACATTGATAACCACCATAGCCCAATTTTGCTTATCTTACCCATCGAGACTAGCCTTTGATTATTGCTGGCAACATCACTTGTGCACATTAGTGTTCATACTTCACATTGCATGCTTACCATATCATTTTGGTACATATCTTGGTATCATTCTTTGTGTCACAAAGTTGTCATTGCATACACAATTGCTATCTTGGTTCGTGAAGCATTGCATGAGAAAACAGCTCAAAGGAGAAAGAGCCAACCAAGCTTTTAAGCAAAAGGGAAAGATAAGCAAAGAGCTTTTAAGCAAGAACCATAGCATTATACCACATTAAGATTGTCATACTCGATCATTTTGGATCATATCATCGGAATACCATACATATAGCATACTTGGGATACAAGTTGCTGCATTTTTGCTTAGTAGGTTGTGCACAAGTCTTCGTATCCACCTATTCTGCAATCGTGCTAGCGTCTCTCTAGTGTTGTGCAACAAGGGAAATTTCGTGGATTCCACATTTTGGCTCATTCCTTGGTTGCACGACCTCACTTATCTATTTGTGTGTGTGTCTCTGTGTACCACATTTTCCTATTAATCTACTTGTTGCATTTGCAAATTTGTGAATCTTTTCTAACATTATTGAAGCTCACTAACAATTGCATCAAATTTTGTGCCACCATCCTAACCGAGCTCCACTATAAGCTTTTACTTGTCTAGGTGTGAGAAACCGACAAGAATTGGTACCAATTGTGCTATTTCCTTGTTCCATATTTGAGTGATCATTGATCCATCTTTAACATCGGTTAAGGTACATTTGGTATAAGTTCTTCTCTTTCTCCCACTCACATATTTCCTTGAAATGATGGATAGGCCAAGTACTTCTACCAACCCACTCTTCATCAAGCAAGACGACGACATGTCCTCCTACGTCACAAAGAGCCACCTATTTGGTGCACAACAAGCTTTGCATCAAGAGAAACAAGCAATGAACGAGCGCATAGACAACCTCGCCACCGACGTGCGACTCTTCGACCGTAAGCTCGATGACCACAAACAAGAGAATGATGCAAGAATGGACGAGATTCGTGCTTTGTTGCTCAACCGCTCTTCTTCCACTTTGTCCTACTCAAGATGGAGCCGCTCGAGTCGACACTCAGATGACACCATCTCCGGCTCAAGTACACCGACATCGAACACTCTTCGACATGCCGCACACCAAGACTGTCAAGCAAACTGCAACCCTCTACATGACAACGCCTCTCAAGAGCAAAGACACCATCAAAACCAAGCTACTTTTGCGCAAGCACGAGAACGGTAACGCCAACGCCAACAAGAAGAGGAAGAGCGAGCGCGACTACACCAAGATGCACTAGATGTCGTGGCACAACATCAAGAACAACAACAACGTGAAACAGGAGCACTTGATGTGCAACGTGCCCTCCAAGATTCAAGTCGAGTCGTAGCAACGCGCAACCGGCAAACTCGTGAGCAACAAGAAGCGATTTGGGAAGAAGTTCAAGAGAAGAACTATCAAGCTCGAGTGCATCGTCAAGACCCACAATCTCACCAAGAACGTCAAGTTCACCAAGAAGAACATAATGGAAATCCTCCAAGAGAAGAGAAAGTTGAGGGAGACAATCCTCCTCGTCAAGGACGTCATCATCCCCGACCCCAACACAATGAAGAGCAATGGTACGGCAAGATAAAGTTCATCATGCCCAAGTTCAATGGAAGCAATGATCCCAAAGAGTACCTTTCATGGGCATTGAAGGTTGACAAAATCTTCCGCTTGCACAACTATGAGGAAGAGAAGAAGACCGCGATGGCATCCCTTGAGTTCCAAGATTACGTCCTCATTTGGTGGGAACAAGTCATTGAGCGCCGAGAGGCAAGAGGAGAACCACCCATCACTACTTGGGCACGAATGAAGGATGTGATAAGAGCACGCTTTGTGCCAACCTACTACAATCGCGATCTCTTCAAGAAACTTCAAATCCTCAAGCAAGGAACCAAGAGCGTTGAAGAATACTACAAGGAAATGAAGATTGCAATGATACACGCCAATGTCACGGAAGATGATGAGCAAACTATGGCACGTTTCTTGAATGGACCCAATCATCTTATCAAGAAGATCGCCGACTTCCAATATCGGTGCACAAAAGGAGGGGTCCTATTTTGTACCCCTTTACTTGTGCGCGGGTAGTTGGAGCTGTGCCTACCACCTAGCAGGCCAGAGGAAGGAAGCGAAGCCACAATACCACCAGAACAACGCCAAGCCAGAAACACGAAGAGCAGAGGGGCGAGGTGGACTCCCCCGGCATGGCCCTTGCCGGGGCAGCCTCCGCAGCCCCGGCAAGAACCTTGGCGGGGCAACTTGCCCGACACCAGCAGAGCCGCCCCCCTTGAGCCCAAGAGTTCCAACACCATCAACCACTTCGAAACCGAGGCTCGGGAGGCACCTCCATGGTGGCATGCAAATCTTTGTGGAGACCAGAAGCACACAAGACGATGATCCTCGGCAAGATCCTTGCCAAGCATACCCACGAGACCCCCGGCAAGACCCTTGCCGGGGACGACAACGATGCCGCGGCAAGACCCTTGCCGGGGCCCCGGCAAGACTCTTGCCGAAAACATCCTGGGGCCGCAGGCAGGCCCACATCTTCCAAGACTCCACCGCCGTTCCCATGCAGCTGCCAGCCCACCAGCTAGGCAGGCGCCTGTGTGGCGATGTGCGGCCACTAGGCCAACCCAGCAAGCACCTGCATGGTGGCATGCTGATCTTCGTGAAGACTCTCCCACCACACCAACTCAGCAGCCAGCCAGCGTGGCGCTACACGCCTCGCAGTTTCGACGCGCGTGGAAGCCAGGCGAGGCAGCGACAGCTGGGATGAGCTTCCTTACCATCCCCGATAAAGCAAGGAGGGCACATCGGTAGCGCATTAAATGCATTTGTCCTACGGTGCCAAGAGATAGACTCGACTACTGTATAGCTTTCCACCTCCACTACGGTGCCAAGAGATAGCCCCACGGCGTACTAAGAGAGGATTTGGATTTTTTGGACCCTGGACGCCTTGGAGCTAGTCCAAGAACACCAGATAAATAGAAACCAGCAGGAGTAGGGTATTACACATCACTTGTGGCCTGAACCTGGATAATACCCCTGTTAATCTCTCAATCCCACAATTTCCACAGCCCCGCGCCCGCCAACCGTAGCAAAAAGGGATTCCTTGTGATCTTGTAGGTGTCGTTTCCCCCGACATCTTTGGCGCGCTAGGTAGGGGTCGCAAGCCATGGAAATCTGGTTTTGGAGCTGACGTGATGACTCTTTCATGGGGATGGCCCGAAGGGAGAAGGCGACGTTGACCGGCCGCCCTCTGGTGCCGTCCGTAGCTTCGACAGCCATCCGCGTGCCCCTGAAAAGCTAAGTCATCTAAAATTTGGCTAATTTCATTTATATGAGTCTGTCCTCCTCGAAAGATCTCTTTCCTTCTATGGGAAACCTGCACGCAATGGGACACTTCCGCTATTGGCAATGCCCTTGTCTCTGTCTCAAGTCTGCTCGACAGTTTATGTGGCCGCGCTGAGAACGGCAAGGTGGCCTACCCGCTACTATCCGCGCTCTTGTCCTGTTTTGAGTCCGCTCGACAGTTCAAGCGACCGTGCTGGGAGCGGCAAGGTAGTTTGCCCAGCAGCAAGCGCCCTCCCAACAGGGTGCAAACATACGAAGAAAGATCTAACGGGAAGATAGCATGCATGATATTGAAGTACTGCAGAGTTATATTACATCAAATAATCATTGTGGTTCTAACTTAAGATAAAACTGTCTTGGTCCTGAACTCGCAGCGGCAACGAAAAACAGGGTGCCTAGTCCCGGCGCTGGCCCTCCACCCTCTCAACTCCATCGACACAGTTGATGATGGGCTTGATACGCTCCTGGAGCACCGGGAGGTCTGCTTCCTCTGGCAAGCTCTCCAACGCGTCGGCAAAGTTGACGAGGGCTTCCAGAACGCCACCTTGGTGAGTACCTTGGTCATGGCGCCCCGGCAGAGCCTCTGGGACTCATTCACCAAATAAGTTGCCCGGTTGGAGCGGAGCTGCTCCAGGGCTCCTAGAATTCCCTCGAAGAACATGGTCAGTCTGGCGTTGGGACTTACGTTCGGCTCCGGGAGGTACCTCACATTTGGCATCCCCATGGCAGCTAGCTTCGTGGTACTCCTACCGGCGACGTCGGCTATGCGGCTGACCCGACGGTTTATGCTCTCCGCGTACTCCTTGTGTTCGGCGGCATCATCCCCCTGCAACTGCCTCTCCTCCTCTAGGCCCTTGGTGAGGGTCTCTTCCTGGGCCCTAACCTCTGAAAGCGTCCCCTCAAGGCCCTCCAGCTTCAGCTTCAGGTCATTGATGGCGTCATTGGCCTTGGAGAGCAGACCAGCCTTGCCAGGGACTATGGCATGCGCCTCCGCCAGAGCACCGTTGGACAAATCCTTCTCCTCCGTCAGCTTCAGAACCTGTTCCTTCAACCCATCCCGCTCCACCTCCAGCTCTGCCACCTTGTCGGCATGGACCAGGGCTTGAGCATTAAGTGTCTCCTTGTGCCTCTACTCTAGCTCCTGGGTCCACTGTGCGACGAGCTTCTCGACCTCCTCATCCTTGCCGCGGAATGTGGCGGCGAGCACCTACTCCTGGGAGTTCAGCTCGGCCTGGTGCTGGTGCCGGGCGGCCTCGTCCTTGGTGGCCTCTTCCCTCGCCGCCTCCTGGGCTTTCTCGACGCCAGCTTGCTTCAGGATAAGCTCCTGTTTGCGCTCAGCCAACAGATCCTGAGCGACCTTCAGTTCATCGTGGGCCTGGCGGAACCAGGCCTGCGTCTCAGCGACGCGCTTGTCGAGGTCCACCTCCACTTTTTCCACCACCGCCATCCTAGACTTCGCCTTGTCCAGGCGTGCACGGTGAAGCGCCTGGAGCTTCTGGAAGTTGAAGCTCATGGCCCGAAGGAGCTGCTCCTCTTGAGAACCACTGCCACCGGCGCTCGGTTCATCAACAACCTCAAGCCCGGCGGTGGCGTGCGCCTCGTCATCGAACACCTCCCCCTCGGTTGGAGCCCTGGTGCTCGTCGTTCCTGGGAGGTGGACGAACAGGTCATCTCCCACCTTCATATACTTGCTCGAGCCAGAGGCAGCTGAGGAGGAAGGTTGATCGTCGATCGACCCCTTCCCGGAAGGCCCCTTGCCGGCCTCTTCAGTGGCGGTCTCCTTCGTGGCAATCTTGGTGGCCTCGTCCTCAGCGTCCCTGGCGACCTCCTCGATGAAGGTGTCGATATCCTCCTGGGCCGCCGAGGAAGGGCCTGGATACCAAGAAGGGGAATGAGATGGAGCCAAGAGCAAGATTTAAAAAGAAGGAGAAGGAACAGGGACGAGAAGCAAACCACTTACCCGCACCGGGCTGGGAAGAAGTGGCGCCTTCCCCGCCAACATTCATTGCCGGGACAGAACCACCGGCACCCAAGCTCGCTTCCTCCTCCTCCGTATGTATGGGCTTGGTGGTCGATGCCCTTGCCGGGGACGCCCCTCTGGGTGGGGTAGTCGAGGGGGCGGCGTGTTGGGGGTGGCCCTCGGCGGCTCCTCCTGCTGCCGTTCTCCTCCTGCTAACCTGGCAAGGTCAGCATCAAAGATTCACACCCCAAGGCTCATCAGTGAAGGAGTGAGTGGCAGACTCACACTAGGGTCTCAAGCGAGGGCTGCATCGGGGGCTGATGTCCGGGCTGCTCAACACCAACAGTGGTGTATGCGAAGTACCCACCGGGGGCTTGTCGCACGCTGAGGCCTTGGCCCTCTTCGCCACCCTCTACGCAAGTGTCTCCGTGTCCCAGTGAAAATGACACCAAATCAAAGGGAGATAACACAGGCACAAGGTCAGGTGGTGATGGGGGCAGAATACTTACTCGTCCTCCACCTCCTCCTCCGCTAGCTTCCTCTTCCTTTCCAGGCTAAAGGACCCAAGGTTGAACTCGACCTCTAGGGTGCCGTCAGAAGGAGGAGGAGAAACGGACGGGGTCCGGTGCCGCTTGGACGAGGAAGAAGCAGTTGCTGTCCTCTTGCCACCGCGGCCTTCGCCACCTTCTTCGCTGTCACGGCCTTCATCGCCCTCATCCCGCGCACAGGCTGTCCCTGGGCCGGCTGCCACTGCGTGATCCTGCCGGGCCGGACCGGCTCGCCGGAGGAAGCTGCCGCAGGACACGCCGCCTCCCCGCGCCCGGGGGATCGTTCCCTTCGACCTCCTTTTCGGACGACTCATCACCAACGTCTTCCACGAGGGGAGCCTCATCGCCGGCGCCGCTGGCCTTCCCGGTAGACTCCATCCACTGGGCAAGCTCCCTCTCCTCCGCGGCCGTGTCGGCCTCATCCTCCATGCCGCCAGCGTTGCCGGCCTCCTGGCGAGTGCCGCCCTGGCAGCGATGTAGTCCAACTCTGCCTTGGTGGTGTCCTGGATGAGCAGCGGCTCATCCCGGACATAAGCCTCTAACAAGTTGTCGAAGAACTCCTGCACCCTCTCTACTAGCGGCTCGGCTTAGGATGGGTCAAGGCCGTGTCCGTTGAAGTCCGGCATAATCGCAATGATGTCGGACTGGCGAGAGTTGTTGCTCAGCGGGACCACTCCCGCTGGCATGCCAAACATGGGCCCCTTGATGGCCTTATGGCCTTTGCGGCCCTACCGGTCCTCTCAGCCCTGCCGTCGCTGCCCATGTCTAGCTGAGAGAGCCTTTGACAGAAATGGGCATGCCCCATCACCGTGAAGTTGTGCTTCAGGATAGGGCGGAGCCTCATGACATCGGTCGCATTCCTGAAGTCCTAGGCCGACCTCACCTTATTGTGCAACGGGGCGATTCAACGACGGATGAAGTCCGCCCCAATCATCTCAAGGATGAGCCCGGCCATGGTGAGGCGATGGATCCTAGTGGTGGCGACCGAGAGCTTCTTATCATTGGCGTCGAGGTCGCTCCAGTCCGCGCGGCGGGTTGGCGGGCTTTGACAAACCCGAAAAAACTCCTGCGGGTCCTCCTCCTCGATCCAGCACCATGGACCCCTCCACTCCTCCCACCTCTCCTTCTGGGCACCCTCCGGGTACGTACCTTTCTCCTGGGTCCTCGGGATCCAGGCGATGCTCCCAGAGATGGCGCCCCCTGGTTGGAGGCGAGGAGAGAAGTAGTGGCAACGAGCGTCGTGCTAGGGAGAACCCTGGCAAAGCCCTCGCAGAGGTGGGCGAAGAGAGCCATGCACGCCACTGCATTCGGCGTGAGATCCAAAAGATGGAAGTCGTAGATGTGCATGACGTCATTAAAAAAGTTAGAGAAAGAGGGGAAGAGCCCACAAGAGAAGAAATCGACGAAGAAGGGGTATCGATTTGGGCCCTCCTTAGCAAAAAATCAGCAGGGATGATGCGCGTGGTAGGGTGCCCCGTCGTCTTCCTCCCCCACATGGCAAGAAGAAGTTCTCGAGGTGCACCGCATCGACGATTGATGGAAAGTAGGCAAGCTGCGTCCGCCGCGCCGCCGACTCGCTCTCCGATGCCTCTTTCACCCTGGCATCCTTGGCCACTCCCTTGCCCCTGCTGGTTTTGGGCGCCATGGTAGCTTGGAGGGTGTCGACACCAGATTTTGACACGACCAAGAACTTAATTAAGATGGCCTCAAATGGAGAAGTGCTCAAAGTAAGAAAGTTCCGTATCGTCAAAAGGAGAAACTTTCTTATTTGGGCCATAGCCATCCGATCTCATCTCTAAGGCCGAAGGTGTGTTTGAAGTACTCAGATTTTATATTCATAACACTATTCAGCTTATTACGCCCCCAAGATGGCCTTATATGAGAAACGTTTTACACAGATTGTCTTCATCACGTCGAGATGATCGATTTCCGATATAAAAACGTCTAAATCGGAGTTCGTATGCAAAAGTTAGAGCCAAAACAGTATGTTGCATAAGTTTGCCCCGAAAGTTCCAGGCAAAACTTCCGGGGAGGTTCCGGGCTAAACCGAAAGTTTGCACGCGGTGTACCCCGAAAACTGGAATTTTAACATTGTTTGCAGATTTGCGAGGCCGATTTTGACATCAAGATGACCTTGGATGAAAAAGTGATCAACTGAAGAGTTTTTCTCCTTTGCAAGATCTACAACTTGCTTTCGGGACGATCGTCATCCGGAGTAGTATGCGGCCTGCAGATTCAGTGCAAGAGGGCTACTTGATATAATTTCAGCCCAGAAGTTCCGGGCCAGACCAGAAGTTCTGGCCCTCGTACTCCGAGTTAGGGCAACTTTTGATGATTTGGACGTGATTTGAGTCCTTTTCTTGTACGGGAAGTCCAGCCGCCTCATATACATGTAAGGGATGACGGCCGATTGAACAACACACAATCGATCTATCAATATATAATTGTTTTACCTTTACCTTTATCTCTCTCCCTTGTTCTTCTTGTTCCTCGTTCTTCGTTCGTTCTTTGTTTGCAGGGCGGCGAACCTTGAGGCCCTAGGGGCGATCAGGTCGACCTAGGGCAGCCCATAGCCGCCGTGCATCTAGACGGGGTCCCTGTCGGGTGCGTGGGGTTTCGGTTCCTGAAAAGCACCCGCCGGATTGCTTGCGTACCGTGCTTGCGGACGGGTCTCCTTCGACGTGAACTGCGGTGCTTCACCCTCGGCGTTGGAGGTACACGGTGACGTGTTCGTGTGCGAACACACTTTTTGGCGACTCCGCTGGGGACGAAGCTTTGAACGGTCTTCGGCCCGTTTTTGCTACGAAGAGATCGTCAGCTAGGGTTTGCAATCTACAAAGGTAATATGAATACCCAATTCCCCACTGTAGATTCAAATAATTCATATGATGTTACTAGATCGTTCAATGATTATACTCTATCGTCCTGCCCTAGTTTTTTCAATAATGCATCTAATTACGTGCGTGGGCCGATTCAAAGTAATTTACATGTTTCAACTTCTTATGATACTAGTAACATACAACCTATGTATCATAACTCTCAAGCATCGGCAACCCCACAAATCCATATGCTAATGAACAACATGATGGGTTTTGTTAATCAATTTGAAACACCTCATGTTAAAATTTCCACTAGCATAGAAGAAAGTGTTTCACCTTTTTATTCATCGGCAACTAATTTGCAGTATGTGAATCCAACCTTGCCGATGGATTGGAGAATTGGCCATGCTACCTATTCGGCCAGTTACTCTCAACCATCATATGCTACACCTGATGTTAGTAATTTTTAGCACCATATCCAACTGTAGATGTTCATAATTCGGCCCCGCATCTTCATGGTCATAGCCGAATAAGTGAAAATTTTACAAGAACACATGTGCCGTCATCAAATACTGTAGCATATAATGCATACTCTACGCAATTCGAGAATTTTGGCAACACTCACGAATCATTGCCGAAAGAATCTGAAAGTATTGTGGAGCAATCCCTTCCAGAAGCGCTTGTGGCTGCGTTAAAAAAGAGCTTGGCACAAAATAAGAAAATTAGTGCTCTTTGCCTTGAACAATATGAAAAGGGGTTGTTTCCTGATTACGCTGCAGTAAAGGCTAGAGTTTTGCAAGAAGATGAAACTACATGCATTGATAGAATTGGCGAAAGAGCATATGGTTATACAGAAGTGCATACACCTCCGCCTAGTACCACAACATATTATGCACTGCCTACACAGTTGCAAAATTTTGGCAACACTAACACTTCATTGCCGAAAGATTCTAAAAGCATTGGGAGGCAAACTAATCTAGAGCGGGCTGAGATTGAGAGGGGAGTTAAAGCTTTGCGCGATAGGGTGCAAGTAGTTCGCCAAGAGAGAATTGATAGGGAATTGGCTCAAATAAAAGAAGTGTTGCCAATTTATATAACCAGTGAAAAGAATGATGATTCGAAACTAAAAGTTCTTCGGTTCAAAAAGCCGAATCAAGTAGTAAAGATTCTGAATCCATCAAATCCAAAGAGGAAAACATTCTGAGAAAGGGCATGGGAAGTATAGCAAGACAACCATACTTGATTTTTCTGAAGTTAATGGAACCTACTTCCTGCCCTATGAGTTTCATGCCATAAAAATTGATGAGCTTCAAGAACAAGAACAAGTAGCCGAAGAAAGTTTGGTGGACGAAGATCTTCAAACTAATGATGCACTAAACCAAGAGAAAGATGATGACAAGGAGTTGGGGAGCTATCCAAAGGCGGAGCAAGATATTCTTTAAGTCACACCATCATCATGCTCTCCCAACATATTTGAAGAGGTATGTCTACCAAGTAATTTACCTATTTTCAAAATTTGGTCACAACTTTATTGTTGATGCATCTATTATAAAAAATTCTAATAAGTAATTTTCAAATATCAATGAAGAAGGGCAATTTACTTGTTCACAATAAAATTGTTACTAAGCATATTGGCCAATATATTGTACCATTCAAAGAGACCGATAGTGACTTATTACTGCAGCCAAAGCTTTTCCCATTGCTTTATTTAAAGTTCATATCTAATTGGGTAGCTTTGCTTGCTTCATGATTGGCTTACGCATGGTCTCAAAAGACGTGTATGTTCTAACTACTTCGATTTCAGAAATGTAAAGCCAAGGTTACAATCTTTTGGGAAAACCGATGCTAGTATAGTTTCTTATTTAAGGACATCGGAAAAAGTATGTGAAAGAGAATTCATAGCCGAATGGGAAGATGCCAAATCTAAATCATTCGTTTGCTTAACTCCAAAGCCATTCTCACAACAATATCGGCTAGAAAACAAAAGGTATACCTTCGATTCAAACATGTGTGATCAAATCTTTGATTTGTTGTTGAAAAATAATTACATTAGAATTCTTGATCACCATGTCAAGCCATCTATCCAAGGACGAATCTATTGTAAGTTGCATGATTCTTCCAAGCATAAATTTGAGGATTGCAATATGTTTCGTCAAATAGTTAAATTGGCCATTGATAAAGGACGATTGAAATTTATTGAGACACCAAGAGATGACCAATCTATTCCGATTGGTCCCGATGGCAGAAAGTTTTTGCATCGTCTGCTTCAAGCCGATCTATTTGAAGAGAAGGTAAAAATAGCAGGTAATGGGATCAAGCTTTCATCTAAAGAAGTTGTTGAAGAGCGTAATGAACATAATCTTGAGGGCAAAAATTCCATCGAAGCTACAATGGATACGCCAAGGACTGGGGGGCAGCAAGTAAATCCAATGATCAATGAAAGCAAACCGAAAGAAAACAAAGGCCAAAATAAGCGCAAGTGTAAGAGATCAAAAATCACCTTCACTGAACTATTGGATAAATATCGAAAGAAGAGTGAAGAGAAGAATGTTTATCGGCCAAATTATGCAAAGAAACCAAGATCACCCCCAAGGAGCAAATGTGAAAATTGGTATTGGCAAAGTGAGAATTTCAATGCAACATATTCATATCCTTATTTTGGGCCGCCAATGCCAATGTTGTGGATGCCGCCCTATGCTCATATAGATCCATATCCATCATGGGACAAGTATGATAGAAGGGCACATTCTCCATCTTATTTTAGAACATCTCATCAATATTATGCAGCTCTGAGAAGATCAACATTTGAACAATCACATGTTAAAGACCGTTTCAATCATAAGGAATCAGTCCAGAGCTCAAGGAAGAAGAAAGAGGTGATCAAGCAAGTTTACCGTGTTAAAAGAGATGGTCGTAAGGGTGCAACTTCAGATATGATGTCAAATGAAAAAGAGCCAATTAAAGTGTTGACATTGGCTACTAAAGGCAATGAGATGAAGCAACCAATTATTAAGAGTCAAAGTTCCAAATCTGAAGAACAGAAGTTGAGAGTGCACAAGGTAGAAACTGAATCACAGCTGAGATTCCCACTCGGTTTATCGTATTGGCAAAAGAGGGAATTAGAAAATCTTATTTCACAAGAGCTGAGATAGAAGAACATGGCATGGGTTCCCAAGAGGATCAATCATAACAAAAAGGATGCGCATGCTTCTATTGCAAAAAGTACAATAAAAGTGAAGAAAGAGAAGAATGGAAGCAACAAACAATTAAGCCGAAGCTGTGCATCACAACATCAAAATCTTCGGTTAGCACATCATCCATTTTCTTCAACGATGCCATTGATGCCTTTGCCATGGAATTCATCCATAGGTATGATCAATCACCCTCCATGGGTTTATTTTGATCCATGGATGCAACATAATTTTCTATATCATGACAGGGTATTACCAAATCACTATATATTTGGTTAGTTACATTTTTGTTGCTAATACAAAGGGGCCGAAATATTTTATTGCTATTTTTTTTATTTATTTCGGCTATACATACTTTGGTGGATGAATTCTACATGGACCTCATGGTAATGACCGATACCTATCTATCGCCCTGAGAATATATCTAAGAATGGCCGGTGTGATATTCTAACATCGTCCTTAGTTTGATTAGAGATTGAGATAAGTTCTTGCAAAGGAAGTTGTGAAATTGTTGCCATTGAAGATATTATGCATAGACCAATTCACCAAAAGTGCATAGTGAACTTATGTTTTGATTGGGTGTGCTTTGGCTTATTAGTTTTCAGAATTTACGTAAGGCCAAATCATGGTTGATTTTATTATTGAGCTTCATGTTGGCATCATGCATAATATTGTTTTAGCTTTATCTCTTTAGTACCATGGAGATTATACATTGATGGTTAAATTTGTAGCAATGGCCAAGGTGTTGGTGTTGCTTATATATCTCCTTATGGTGCTATTTTGTGAAGTCTCGTGCCGCTTAAAATATTTATGCACAAATGATCAAAGCCGAATATACATTGTTATTCGGATTGGAGCTTTTCCTTGCTATAGGTGCTATACATATTGAGGCTTTCGGTCATTCGTTATTAGTAGTGCAACAAATATCGAATGATTTTCAATGTTTTGATGAATCACTTTTAGTTTATCTTGAGGCATGTCTAGATGTAAAATTTACCATGTGTTGTTTTAAGATTCTTCATATATCTAGACATGACAATTGGTGAGAGTTGGCATAGCAAGCATTAGGCTACCATGTTGGTCATGGTGTATTGCACATCTATCAATAGCCGATGCTTATTCTTGCCAACATAGGTAAGGCCGAATTGGAGCTCACCATCTCGGCCACTAATGAAACTTTTATGCAGACGAAGTAAGGATTGAAGGAAGTTCATTCTTGATTATCTGCTAAATCCTAACGAAAGGGAGAACAATATGGTTCGGAGGATGGTTTTGGTCTATGGAACCTTATCACCAGATTGTTATAGAAGCTGAGAAGTTTTCACCCAAGTTTGCCTCAAGAGGTTCAAACAAGCAATGGCCGATATATACTTATCATCCTAAGAACATGCAAAATGGCCGATGGAGTGTTGACATTGATAGAGGCAAAGGTGTCCCGTCTTTCGATGAGATGATGGATTTTGCTTTGGTGGAAGTCGACTTTGACGATCCGACTACGAACGTGCGAGGACGTCGCGCCTTAGCAATCGCTAAACCAACTCCGAGAGGTTATTGACCACGCCGGAGCACGATCAACCTGACCACGAGGGTCTGTTTCCTGCGAGCAAACGAAGAACAAGCAAGAAACCGAGATTGCAATCTGGATATTGCGAATATAAGATGAAAGCTTTATTGATCAAGGTGGGGTTCTGTGACGCCTTTGTCTGGTCGTTGAACACAAACGAAGTACGCGAAGTTGCAGCTATGGCGAACTTTTAATCTAAACAAAACCCAAAGTCTAAACGATGCCCTAAGGGCTGTATATATGGAGGAAGAGGGGGGAATTTCGTGGCCCTTGGTGGAGGGGTCCGAAATCAACCCTATCTCTTGTTTCCCCACACATACGGACTCTAAAAATAGCCTATACTTATGTATTTCGAAATTACATGGGCCTGGCCCAATAATAAGGTGACGCAGCACCTAAAATAGCCTCGGGACGAAATTTATGAAGTGGCATCTTGTATATTTCGTCCAAGGCTTCATGCACCCATTATGGTGGCTTCAAAGTCCTGAAATCATCACTTGTAACTCCGTTCTTGTTTCCCTTGCGCATGCCATCATCTCTATGCTTGTTCTTGCTCCAATGTTCATCCTTCTCCAAGCTAGGCCCTTCATTTGTAAGCAAAACAAATGTATCCAATTTAGGCAGCATCATATTCTCATGAACATTAGAATCATTACCAAGAAATGAAAGTACCTGGTAATTTAGTTGGCGTGCACGAGCTCTAGTAATTGGTCCAGTATGTATAGCAGCAGGGGCTGTGGGTGTAACAATTGTATTGATGTCCTCATCATCCTCCCCTTCTTGAAATGAAGTCGTCCTCGACGGAAGTTCATCTTCCTCACCCAAATAAGGCTTCAAATCTGCAATGTTAAAAGTGGGACTAACCCCAAAATCTGCAGGCAGCTCAAGTTTATATGCATTATCATTTATTTTCTCTAACACCTTAAAGGGACCATCAGCACGTGGCATTAACTTTGATTTGCGCAAATCAGGAAATCTATCCTTACGCAAATGTAACCAAACAAGATCTCCAGGTGCAAACACAACATGTTTTTTACCCTTATCTCCAGCAAGTTTATATTTAGCATTCATGCGCTCAATGTTTTCCTTAGTTAACTCATGCATTTTTAAAATCAATTCAGCACGTTGTTTAGCATCAAAATTAACCTTCTCCGAAGATGGAAGAGGCAACAAATCAATAGGTGCACGAGGTAGGAAACCATACACAACTTCAATAGGGCACATCTTAGTAGTAGAATGCAATGAACGATTATAAGCAAATTCAATATGAGGCAAGCATTCCTCCCACATTTTCTTATTATTCTTCAAAACAGCCCTAAGCATAGTAGACAACGTTCTATTGACTACTTCAGTTTGTCCATCAGTTTGGGGGTGACAAGTAGTACTAAAAAGCAGTTTAGTCCCCAACTTAGCCCATAAACATCTCCAAAAGTGGCTAAGAAATTTATTATCACGATCTGAAACAATAGTATTTGGCACACCATGCAAGCGAATAATTTCACGAAAGAACAAATCAGCAACATTAACAGCATCATCGCTTTTATGACATGGTATAAAGTGTGCCATTTTCGAGAATCTATCCACGACAACAAATATGCTATCCCTCCCCTTCTTTGTTCGAGGTAAACCTAAAACAAAGTCCATAGATATATCCTCCCAAGGAACACTAGGTACAGGCAAAGGCATATATAAACCATGAGGATTGAGGCGTGACTTAGCTTTTTGACATGTAGTGTAGCGAGCAATAAAACGCTCAACATCCCGTCTCATCTTTGGCCAAAAGAAATGTGTAGCAAGTACGTCCTCCGTCTTCTTCACGCCAAAGTGTCCCATTAATCCTCCTCCATGCGCCTCCTGCAACAACAAAAGACGAACGGAGCTAGCTGGAATGCATAGCTTGTTAGCACGAAACACAAATCCATCGTTAACGACAAACTTGTTCCACATTCTTCCTTCTTTACAATTCCGCATTACATCTTTAAAATCAGCATCATGCACATATTGATCTTTGATGGTCTCCAAACCAAATATTTTGAAGTCAAGTTGTGAAAGCATAGTATAGCGACGAGACAATGCATCAGCAATAACATTTTCTTTTCCCTTCTTGTGTTTAATGACATAAGGGAAAGTCTCAATGAATTCAACCCATTTAGCATGTCTACGATTTAGTTTAGCCTGACTTTTAATATGTTTCAAAGATTCATGATCAGAATGTATAACAAATTCTTTGGGCCATAAATAATGTTGCCATGTTTCTAAAGTCCGAACAAGAGCATATAATTCTTTATCATAAGTAGAATAATTCAGACTAGGCCCACTCAATTTTTCAGAAAAGTATGCAACAGGTTTGCCATCTTGTAATAACACACCTCCTAATCCAATTCCACTAGCATCACATTCAAGCTCAAAAGTCTTATTAAAATCAAGAAGTTGGAGTAAAGGAGCATGTGTCAACTTATCTTTCAATACTGTGAAGGCTTCTTCCTGTGCAGTACCCCAAAGAAGAGGCACATCTTTCTTTGTAAGCTCATTGAGAGGTGCAGCAATGGTGCTGAAATCTCTCACAAAACGCCTATAGAATCCAGCGAGGCCAAGAAAACTCCTCACTTGTGTGACCATTTTGGGTTGCGGCCAACTCCCAATAGCTTCAATGATGAGGACATGACTACCTTGGATATGACCAAAAATATTGCATATATGCATATTTGTCAGGTGATTTCTAGTGCAAACTATTCAATAATCTATTTATGTTATCCAGAACAAAAATACTTCACACACTTTTGTGTTTTGTCTAATTGTAGGTGTATGGGACATTAGTACAATCCACATATGAAGATAAGGAAGAAAGAGATGTTTATTTGCTGTTCAAAAAGTTCTCTCACGTCACTTTTGGCCCAAGAGAAGATAGAGTCCAAGTCTCTCACGTTCTGGATTCAGATTCGGACTGCACAGACATACCTGACTCAAAACGCACACAAGTTTTTCATACGGACTCCGAATTGGGTGATTCTTTTTTTGTTGGAAACTAGATTTCGTGCACTTTCCAACCCAATTGGAATCACCTTCAAATTCGTCCGGAGCATTGAGTTGTGGACGAAACAATCTGATGCTGCAGCAGAATCCGAGTCAAACTACAAGTCCAAAGGTGTTACATCACCTCCACTTGGGCCCATTGGCCTTGTACGACCTAGATTTAGTTTTAGGCTGCCTTGGGACGTCCTCCCACCTCCTTGGCCGCCACCCCTTGCTCCTATATAAGTAGATCCATCTAGTAGCTTTTCCTGGGGATTTGTTTAGTTAAAAGTTAGCCATTGCAACTTCGTGTACTTCGTTTGTGTCCAACAACCAGACCAAGACCGCTTACGGATCCCCACCTTTATCAATACTTCATATATACTCGCAATATTCAGATTGCTTTTATCATATTCTTGCTTGTTCTTCGATTGCTTGCAGGAATAGACCTTCGTGGTCAGGTTGATTGTGCTCCAGCGTGGTCAATAACCTTTCGGAGTTGGTTTAGCGATTGCTAAGGCGCAACGTCGTGCACGTTTGTAGTCGGATCGTCAAAGTCATCTTCACCAAATCGATAGTTATCATCTCATCGAAAGATCGGGACACCCCCGCCTCTATCACCTACCTCGTGCACCTATTGATTTGTTGCCTCTTCCATCTTCGGAGAAGGTTAATTTTGATGCTAAACAACATGCTGAATTGATTTTAAAAATGCATGAGTTAACTAAGGAAAACATTGATCGTATGAATGCTAAATATAAACTTGCTGGAGATAAGGGTAGAAAACATGTTGTGTTTGCACCTGGAGATCTTGTTTGGTTACATTTGCGTAAGGATAGATTTCCTGATTTGCGCAAATCAAAGTTAATGCCACGTGCTGATGGTCCCTTTAAGGTGTTAGAGAAAATAAATGATAATGCATATAAACTTGAGCTGCCTGCAGATTTTGGGGTTAGTCCCACTTTTAACATTGCAGATTTGAAGCCTTATTTGGGTGAGGAAGATGAACTTCCGTCGAGGACGACTTCATTTCAAGAAGGGGAGGATGATGAGGACATCAATACAATTGTTACACCCACAGCCCCTGCTGCTATACATACTGGACCAATTACTAGAGCTCGTGCACGCCAACTAAATTACCAGGTACTTTCATTTCTTGGTAATGATTCTAATGTTCATGAGAATATGATGCTGCCTAAATTGGATACATTTGTTTTGCTTACAAATGAAGGGCCTAGCTTGGAGAAGGATGAACATTGGAGCAAGAACAAGCATAGAGATGATGGCATGCGCAAGGGAAACAAGAACGGAGTTACAAGTGATGATTTCAGGACTTTGAAGCCACCATAATGGGTGCATGAAGCCTTGGACGAAATATACAAGATGCCACTTCATAAATTTCGTCCCGAGGCTATTTTAGGTGCTGCGTCACCTTATTATTGGGCCAGGCCCATGTAATTTCGAAATACATAAGTATAGGCTATTTTTAGAGTCCGTATGTGTGGGGAAACAAGAGATAGGGTTGATTTCGGACCCCTCCACCAAGGGCCACGAAATTCCCCCCTCTTCCTCCATATATACAGCCCTTAGGGCATCGTTTAGACTTTGGGTTTTGTTTAGATTAAAAGTTCGCCATAGCTGCAACTTCGCGTACTTCGTTTGTGTTCAACGACCAGACAAAGGCGTCACAGAACCCCATCTTGATCAATAAAGCTTTCATCTTATATTCGCAATATCCAGATTGCAATCTTAGTTTCTTGCTTGTTCTTCGTTTGCTCGCAGGAAACAGACCCTCGTGGTCAGGTTGATCGTGCTCCGGCGCGGTCAATAACCTCTCGGAGTTGGTTTAGCGATTGCTAAGGCGCGACGTCCTCGCACGTTCGTAGTCGGATCGTCAAAGTCGACTTCCACCAAAGCGATATCCATCATCTCATCGAAAGACGGGACACCTTTGCCTCTATCAAGGGAACTCCTGCAAAATGTTAGTGACAGCAGGAGGCAAAGAGGAAGGCACGTCCTCGAATGAAAATAATGCCTCTTTACACACAAAAGCATAGCAAACAGATTTGCCGAAATCTAGCTCATCAATATCAGATTTGGTGGCAAATAAACATGCACTTTTCAATTTAATTTCAGAAGCAACACTAGATGGTTTATTGTTAGGCTTCATTTGTTGCTCAAATTCTTTTGCCACAATCTGATTTTCACTCTTATTCGTCTCCTGTTTTGCTTTATTAGCTCTATTAATATCATCTTTCAAAATGGAATCAGGAGTCATAGGAAGCAAAGTAATATTTTTATCCTTATGAACAAGAGTATAGTGATTGTTTCTACCATGGTGTACAGAATTTTTATCAAATTGCCATGGTCTACCAAGTAATAAGGAACATGCTTGCATAGGTACCACATCACAATCAACATAATCAGCATATATAGAGATACTAAAATGCACACGAACAGTACGTGTTACCTTAACCTTGCCGCTGTTGTTGAACCATTGGATGTAGTAAGGATGTGGATGTGGTCTTGTGGTGAGAGAAAGCTTCTCCACCATCTCCATGCTAGCCAAGTTGTTGCAGCTCCCTCCGTCTATTATGACGCGCACAGAACGTTCCTTCACAACTCCCTTGGTATGGAACAAATTGTGCCTCTGATTTTGCTCAGCTTGTGTGACCTGCACACTCAAAACACGTTGAGCAACTAAACATTCATACCTGTCAGCGTCTTCAGGAGCCATGTATTGCGTCTCATGATCAGAATCATCTCCACCATGTTCTTCACGTGTAATAAGAGCCAAAGTCTCCTCATCATAGTCACTAGCGGACTCATATCCACCATCCGCGGTAGCAATCATCACACGCGGAGATTTGCATTCTCTCACATAATGACCTCCTCCCTTACAACGACGACAAATAATATCACTTGTGTGCCCTGTTGATGCCATGGAAGAAGAAGAACGCTGTGCAGGCCCCGCAGGTGCGCTCTTGGCAGATAATGGTGGTTGTGCCTGTTTTCTTGTATCACGGCTAGAGGTGGCACCGGATCGAGGTGCTGGTGCAGTTGAAGTAGAAGATGCACGTGGTGTCCATGATGAAGGTCGGCCTGCAGAAAAGTTAGTTCGCCCCAATGCTTGTCGATCCTGCACTTCACGTTCAGCTTTACAAGCAAGATGGAATAAACGAGTGATATTAGTATACTCCTTATAGTCTAGAATGGTCTGAATCTCTCTATTTAATCCACCCAGAAAACGTGCAAGCATAGCTTCATTCTCCTCAACAATACCACATCTAATCATGCCAGTTTGTAATTCCTGATAATATTCTTCTACAGAATTTTTCCCTTGTCTTAAACGCTGCAATTTTTGAAGCAATTCACGTTGATAATATGGTGGAACCCAACGCGTACGCATAGCAGTTTTCAAAGCAGCCCAAGTAGTTGGAATAGGATATAATCTACAATGTTCAGACCACCATACACATGCAAAACTAGTGAAAGCACAAACAGCAGCAGCAACTCGTCTCTCCTCAGGATATTGTAAACAAGTAAATCGTTGTTCAGTTTCTAACTCCCAAGTAAGATATATATCAGGAACATATCTACCCTCAAATGGTGGAATATTCAATTTCAGTTTAGGAATATGGACATCATCTCGTACCTGAGGTGGTGGTGCAGGCCTACCATTACGAATATATACCTGAGGTCGACCTGCTGGTGGTGGTGCTGGTGGCTGCTCGTAGATCTGATTTTGATCAACCTCATCCTCATAATCGCCTGCATACTCATCATCCTCCTGGGTACCAGCAACAGCAGTAGCAGGAGCCACAGAAGTATCAACAGCAGCACCAACAGTTTGGCCAAACGCAAGAGGAACACGGCTCGCTCGGCGAAGGTCTATTTCGCGACGTGGAGGTAGTCGTTGTTGTTGTTGTTGGAGAGGTGCGTTAGGAGCAGCGGGTGGTGGTGGTGGAAGACGCGCGAGCAATTCATTAAATCTGTTATCGAGCTTTGTTTCGAACGTCTTCTCAAGGCCAGTAATCTTCTCCATGGCCTCTTCAAAATTATTCAGCACATCTTGCACCTGTTCAGTCATCATGTGCTGAAACTTATCATGAAGCTCCTTGTTCGATAAGTTCTCCCAGTCAATCTCGTCGGCTTGTGATCCTGGCATGGTTAGCAGCAATAGAAACACACAAGAATATGATCCTACAGACTACTAAGAAGTGGTGGTGGTGTATCACAAATCCGTCAAGCAAATCTCAAATTCTTACCAGTTCTTACCCAGCAGCAGGCGGTGATCGGCAACCGTTGTTGTCAAAAACTCTCAAAGCTTGGATAGAGCGATTACCAGGGAGAGTCAAACACACGACGTAGACGTATGTGGAGCTGGGAAGGCTTATAGTATGGTAGCAAAAAGGGTCAGCAATAATCAATTCAGAGATGCAAAGTTGAATAAACGCTCAACGACGGTACTGTGCTGGTCCTAGGCTAGACTGTGCTAGAGACGCGAGCCTAGAACACCAACAAAATCACGGTGCGGCACGTAAACAAGGGAAAAGCACACTCTGAATTTTTTTTTCGCTCTCTTTTTTTTTGCGCTCTTTTTTTTTTCGAAACCTACTCCGGCAAGGAAACACGAATCGGAATCTAGATTGATCCCGAAAACAAACCTAATAAGCAAGGAACTCGGATTGGTGGTGGATATATGGTGGTGGTATATGGCAGCGGTGGTAGTATATGGATATGGATCGGTGGTGGTATATGGACACGGATTGGTGGTGGTATATGGATACGGATTCGGAGCGGTGGTGGTAGATGGCAGGGCGATGATGATGGTGCGGCGACGGCGTGACAACTTGTGAACAGAACTCGAAACTCTAAAAGACTAGACGCTAAGACCAGCAACTGAACACGACGATGCAACCGCAAATTCAACAAAGCAAATACAGAAAAGATTATGCAAGGCTCAGATTGGTTCGGATGGGATGAACTAACCCTAATTTTTTTTTTGGCTTTTTCGTGGACTATAGGTATGAAGAACAGACTCGATCTAAACTACGAAAAACTGTAAAATCTCACCGAGCAACCTGGAAATCTGATACCACTTGATAGAGGCAAAGGTGTCCCGTCTTTCGATGAGATGATGGATTTCGCTTTGGTGGAAGTCGACTTTGACGATCCGACTACGAACGTGCGAGGACGTCACGCCTTAGCAATCGCTAAACCAACTCCGAGAGGTTATTGACCACGCCAGAGCACGATCAACCTGACCACGAGGGTCTGTTTCCTGCGAGCAAACGAAGAACAAGCAAGAAACTGAGATTGCAATCTGGATATTGCGAATATAAGATGAAAGCTTTATTGATCAAGGTGGGGTTCTGTGACGCCTTTGTCTGGTCGTTGAACACAAACGAAGTACGCGAAGTTGCAGCTATGGCGAACTTTTAATCTAAACAAAACCCAAAGTCTAAACAATGCCCTAAGGGCTGTATATATGGAGGAAGAGGGGGGGAATTTTGTGGCCCTTGGTGGAGGGGTCCGAAATCAACCCTATCTCTTGTTTCCCCACACATACGGACTCTAAAAATAGCCTATACTTATGTATTTCGAAATTACATGGGCCTGGCCCAATAATAAGGTGACGCAGCACCTAAAATAGCCTCGGGACGAAATTTATGAAGTGGCATCTTGTATATTTCGTCCAAGGCTTCATGCACCCATTATGGTGGCTTCAAAGTCCTGAAATCATCACTTGTAACTCCGTTCTTGTTTCCCTTGCGCATGCCATCATCTCCATGCTTGTTCTTGCTCCAATGTTCATCCTTCTCCAAGCTAGGCCCTTCATTTGTAAGCAAAACAAATGTATCCAATTTAGGCAGCATCATATTCTCATGAACATTAGAATCATTACCAAGAAACGAAAGTACCTGGTAATTTAGTTGGCGTGCACGAGCTCTAGTAATTGGTCCAGTATGTATAGCAGCAGGGGCTGTGGGTGTAACAATTGTATTGATGTCCTCATCAGACATCATCCTGAGAAAAATTATCGTGCAAGTTATTTTTCAGCACCCAAGTTTGCCGAAAAACAGGGGGGCATGTGTTGACACCAGATTTTGACACGGCCAAGAACTTAATTAAGATGGCCTCAAATGGAGAAGTGCTAAAAGTGATAAAGTTCCGTATCATCAAAAGGAGAAACTTTCATATTTGGGCCATAGCCATCCGGTCTCATCTTTAAGGCCGAAGTTGTGTTTGAAGTACTCAGATTTTATATTCAGAACACTATTCATCTTATTACACCCCCAAGATGGCCTTATATGAGAAATGTTTCTACACGGATTTTCTTCGTCTCGTAGAGGCGATCGATTTTATATAAAAACATCTAAATCGGAGTTCGTATGCAAAACTTAGAGACGAAACAGTGTGCTGCATAAGTTTGCCCCGGAAGTTCCGGGCAAAACTTCCGGGGAGGTTCCGTGCTAAACCGAAAGTTTGCACGTGATGTGCCCCGGAAACTAGAATTTTAATATTGTTTGCAGATTTGTGGGGCCGATTTCGACATCAAGATGACCTCGTATTTAAAAGCGATCAACTGAAGAGTTTTTGTCCATTGCAAGATCTACAACTTTGCTTTTAGGACCATCGTCATCCGAAGTAGTAGGCGGCTTGCAAATTCAGTGCAAGAGGGCTACTTCATATAATTTCAGCCCAGAAGTTTCGGGCCAGACCGGAAGTTCCGGCCCTCGTAGTCCGAGTTAGGGTAACTTTTGATGATTGGGAAGCGATTTGAGTCATTTTTCTTGTACGGGAAGTCTAGCCGCCTCATATATAATTAAGGGGTGACGGCCGATTGAACAACACACAATCGATCTAACAATATATCATTGTTTTACCTTTACATTTATCTCTCTCCCTTGTTCTTCTTCTTCCTCGGTCTTCGTTCGTTCTTCGTTTGCAGGGCGGCGAACCTCGAGGTCCTAGGGGCGATCAGGTCGACCTAGGGCAGCCCATAGCCACCACGCGTCCAGACGGGGTCCCTCCCGGGCATGTGGGGTTTCGGGTCCTGAAAAGCACCCGTCGGATTGCTGGCGTACCGCGCTTCTCGACGGGTCCCCTTCGACGTGAGCTGCGGTGCATCACCCTCGGCGTTGGAGGTACACGGTGACGTGTTCGTGTGCGAACAGAGGGGGCGAAGGATCAAGAGCAATGGGGGCGCAGTGGCAGCAGGCAGAGGCGAGAACTTCGAATCTTTCGCCTGAGGAAGAAGAGAGGAATGGCGGTTCCGAGATTGGAAGAGGCGCAGAGGGTAAATGAGCAGCGCGCCTGTGGTGTTTCCCTTTTTTATGGGAAATGCGCGGGCCACCTCTTTACCAATTACCACGATATGTTGCATGAGGGAAGCAACCGCCACACACATGACCCCCACGTCACGCATTCAACGCAGGTCGTGGGGAAGTGCGACGGGCGAGGGAGTTACAGCGGTACAACTCGGCCCTGCGTGTTCGCGCACCGTTTTGGGCCTAGCCCAACAACGCGTCGCGCTTATGTATGGCCCAGGCCCGGGGGCTCCCATCGGTGCACAAAAGGAGGGGTCCTATTTTGTACCCCTTTACTTGTGTGCGGGCAATTGGAGCTGCGCCTACGGCCACACCTAGCGGGGCAGAGGAAGGAAGCGAAGCCACAAGACCACCAGAAGAACACCAAGCCAGAAACACGAAGAGAAGAGGGGCGAGGTGGACTCCCCCGGCAAGGCCCTTGCCGGGGCAATTTTCCCAACACCAGCAGAGTCGCCGCCCTTGATCCCAAGAGTTCCAACACCATCAACCACTTTGGAACCGAGGCTCGGGAGGCACCTCCATGGTGGCCTGCAAATCTTTGTGGAGACCAGAAGCACACAAGACTAGATGATGACAAGAAGACGACGATCCTCAGCAAGATCCTTGCCAAGGATACCCACGAGACCCCCAGCAAGACACTTGCCGGGGACGACCACGATGCCGCGGCAAGACCCTTGCCGGGGCCCTGGTAAGACTCTTGTCGAAAACATCCGCGGGGCCGCAGCCAGGCCCACATCTGCCAAGACTCCACCACCGTTCCCATGCAGCTGCCAGCCCACCAGCTAGGCAGGCGCCTATGTGGCGACATGTGGCCTCTAGGCCGACTCGGCAAGCACCTGCATGGTGGCATGCAGATCTTTGTGAAGACTCTGCCACCGCACCAACTCAGCAGCCAGCCAGCGTGGCGCTACACGCCTCGCCAGTACCGACGCGCGTCGAAGCCAGACAAGGCGGCGACAGCTGGGACGAGCTTCCTTACCGTCCCCGATAAAAGCAAGGAGGGCACGTCGGCAGCGCATTAAATGCATTTGTCCTATAGTGCCAATAGATAGACTCGACTACTGTATAGCTTTCCATCTCCTGTATGCCTCTGTGGTAGCCCCTTTGACTATAAAAGGAGGCCCACGGCGTACTGAGAGATGATTCGGATTTTTTGGACCCTGGACACCTTTTAGCTAGTCCAAGAACACCAAATAAACAGAAACCAACAGGAGTAGGGTATTACACATCACTTGCGGCCCGAAATTGGATAATCTCCCTGCGTTAATATCTCAATCCTGCTCTTTCCATAGCCTCGCGCCCGCCAACCGTAGCAAAAAGGAATTTCTTGTGATCCTATAGGTGTCTTTTCCCCCGGCATCGAACCATACTCGAACCTCATTGAGCTAGTGCATCAAGCTACCAAGGCGAAACGTCAAGTGCAAGATGACTTCAAGTATGCCAAGTTCTCACCAAAGAGCTACAGTTTCTCCAACATCCAAGCTTCAATGACTCCAACACCTTCTACCTCAACCAAGCCATCTACGAGCAACGACGACAAGTCAAGTTACAAGAAAACTGCGACAACTTCAAGTCATCCTCCTACAACAAGCGACTTCAAGCCAAGAGCTTCATCATCCTCTACCCCAACCGATGAGACCATCAAGACAAGTTCCTTCAAATGCTTCACATGCGGAGGCCGAGGCCACAAGTCCTTTGAGTGTACCAACAAGCGCACCATGATCTTCAACGACGATGGTACATACGACTCCATGAGTGAAGGAGAAATGGAAGCACTGGAGCAAGTGGCCATGAACCGGCAAGTGAACGAAGATGAAGGGGATCAAGTCTTTTGTGACGTAGACTCAAGCCCCGCTCTCATTGTCCAAGGTATTGACTCTTCAACATCAACAAGAACAAGACCAAAGATGACATATCTTTCATACCAAGGTTGGCATCAATGGAAGGTCCGTCAAGGTCATCATTGATGGAGGAAGTTGTCATAACTTGGCAAGCGAAGAACTATGCTCCAAGGTCCAATTGGCCAAGATGAAGCACCCACACCCCTACAAAGTTCAATGGCTAAGCGATTCCAGCACTATCCAAGTCGAGCATAGAGTACAAGTTTCCTTCAAGATTGGAGCTTACGAAGACACTTTGGAGTGTGATGTCATTCCAATGTTCATTTGCCACCTTCTTCTTGGGCGACCATGGCAATTTGATCAAGGTGTCATCCACAATGGCCGAACCAATCACTATATCTTCAAGATGAAAGGAAAGGAGTATGTACTTAGACCTATGTCTCCAAGCCAAGTGATCACCGACAAGCAAACCACCCATCATGGAGAGAATAGTGAGAGAGCGAACCACCAAAAAGAGAGTGAGCGCCACAAACCAAAATTGAGTGCCTCCACGATGAGTGACAAGAAGAACTTAGTTCTATTCGCCACCAAACGTGAGATGAGAGAAGTGTGTGCAAACCCATCAAGTGTCATGCACTATGTCCTTTTGTGCAAGGATGACACACCAAAAGCTAACACCTCTCACAATCTACCTTTAGTGTTATCTTCTCTTTTTGCAGGAATTCCATGATATTTTCCCCGATGAACTACCTCCGGGTCTACCTCCACTACGAGGCATCGCGCACCGAATCGATCTCATCCCCGGAGCACCCCTTCCTAACAAGGCTCCCTACCGCGTCAACCCCGAGGAAACTAAGGAGATCCAATGGCAAATACAACAACTCATCAACAACAGCCGAGTACGAGAAAGTTTGAGCCCTTGTGCCATCCCGGTAATCCTTGTTCCCAAGAAAGATGGTGCATATCGCATGTGTTCCGATTGTCGTACTATTAATGCTATTACCGTGTGTTATCGTTACCCCATTCCACGCCTAGATGATATGCATGATGAGCTTAGTGGAGCCACAATATTCTCTAAAATTGATCTTAAAAGTGGCTACTATCAAATACGCATCCAAGAAGGTGATGACTGGAAAACCGCATGTAAGATCAAATTTGGCTTATATGAATGGCTTGTTATGCCAATGGTTTATCCGAAGCACCCGGTACTTCCATGTGACTCATGCATTTTGTTTTTCGACCCTATATTGGTGTATTTGTTGTGGTCTACCTTGACGATATTCTTGCCTTTAGCAAATCTCTAAAAGACCATGTCACCCACCTTTGAACCGTGCTACAAACTCTTAGAAAAGAGCACCTTTATGGTAATATGGACAAATGTGTCGGTGCTCTGGGAACGGGGGTCCCCAGACTTGCCTGCCTGCGGCCCATGGCATGGCTCCTCTAGCGGCCTGGTACGGCCTATCTTCACCAACAAACACTCAAGACCCTCTCGAGGGGCTAAGATTCGCGAGGTGGACAACACAAGACCTCCTCAGGGGCAGCCTCGCTAGGCTGGCTCACGAGGAGCAGAGAGATCAAGACAAAGGGCACCTCGTGAGGTTCCCGTGACATGAGCCATGACGACTGAGGGAGTACTGGATTAGGGGGTCTCTGGACAGCCGGATTATATCCTTTGGCCGGACTGCTGGACTATGAAGATACAAGATTGAAGACTTCGTCTCGTGTCCGGTTGGGACTCTACTTGGCGTGGAAGGTAAGATAGGCAATATGGATATGTATATCTCCTCCTTTGTAACCGACCTTGTGTAACCCTAGCCCTCTCCGGTGTTTATATAAACCAAAGAGTTTTAGTCCGTAGGACAACAGACAATCATACCATAGGCTAGCTTCTACGGTTTAGCCTCTCTGATCTCGTGGTAGATCTACTCTTGTACTACCCATATCATCAATATTAATCAAGCAGGACGTACAGTTTTACCTCCATCAAGAGGGCCCGAACCTGGGTAAAACATCGTGTTCCCTGCCTCCTGTTACCATCCGCCTTAAACGCACAGTTCGGGACCCCCTACCCGAGATCCGCCGGTTTTGCCACTGACATTGGTGCTTTCATTGAGAGTTCCTCTATGCCGTCGCCAGAAGGAAGGATGTCTTGTCTCGTCTTTAGAGACGGTACTACTATCGGGGGAGCTTTGGCTGTCGGCCAAACTCTCCGGCTAGGCGGTTTCATCATGACCGCCTGTTCGGCACCCGCGCCGACGATGACTTCTCGGGTCATCGAAAACAGCCTCCACGTCAGATCGGCAGTCACCGAACAGATGGATCCAATGGAGCTCGCCTCCTTAAACGAGCTCTTGGATCGCATCGCCGCCTTGGGAGTCGCTACGGACTATGATCGGATTGGGCTTAAACCCGATCAAAGGGAGATTAACTCTCCACTGGTCACCCATCATATTGTAGTGGTGGAGGAACAATGCGGCAACCTTTCCTCTATCTTGAAGACCAACTATGTCCGGATTCCTGAGCTCTCCAAGCAGGACGCCCGTTCGCGGGAGGACAACATCCAATCACTGAACCTAGAGTCAGGCAGCGGAGCAGGATTATCGGGTAGCACCCCAAAACCGGAACTTCCAAAATTGGAAACTCCTCGGCCCTTGGATCCCAGATCGGGTAAGGGTTCGGATTCAATTCCACCCACCCACCCAAACATAAGCGATCTTTCCCACATCAAGCAAGAGCCCCAGGAAACAGTACATCACTATTGGGCCAGATTCCTCCTTGCGATAAATAAGGTTAAGGACTGTCGCGAGGAAGACGCAATCCTATTTTTCTGCAATAATTGCACGGACAAGGGAATCCTTAACACCATAAATCGCCGTGAGATAACATGCTTCGCTGACTTGGCATCCATAGTACGAAAGTACTGTGCGATGGAAAGTGCCTAGAAAACCGAAACAAACTTTTGGGATAATCCGGCCCTGAATACAAACCCAGTCCGAAATACACCCGGGTTAACTACCAAAAAGCAAAAACCCTCTACAGGGCATGGAACCGTACTAGATGGATGGCTCAACAGACCCTGCAAAATTCACGGTACATCGGATACAATACCAACGCATAGCCTTAGAGCATGTTGGATACTTCGGCAGGTGGCCAAAAGTGGTGAGGATCTTCTTATCCCAAATACCACAGAGCACCATCCCGCGGATAACAATACAGTGTTAACAGTACTTGAGACCATCGCGTCAAATAATAGGCGCAAGCAAACACTCCGAAGCATGGCCGAAATCTGCCACATAGCGGCAGTAAATCCATGGAGTGACACGGCTATCACCTTCAATGCCAGTGACGAACCTAAATTCCGAACAGCCCGAGCACCAGCCGCACTGGTCCTTAGTCCAATCGTGGACGGCTTTCGACTCACCAAAGTACTCATGGACGGCGGCAGTGGATTAAACCTCATCTATGAGGAAACTCTTCAAAAGATGGAAATAGACTAGAGCCGCATTGAGCAAAGTAGCACAACCTTTAGAGGAATCATACCCAGTCGGGAAGCACGCTGTGCTGGGAAAATCACACTAGATGTGGTATTCGGCACGCCGGATAATTACAGGTCCGAAGAAATCACATTCCAAGTGGCCCCGTTCAGCAGTGGTCATCACGCTCTTTTAGGACGGGAGGCATTGCATTCACAATCTTCCAAGCCGTACCCCATTACGGGTACATGAAGCTCAAAATGCCCGAGCCCAACGGAATCATCACTCTCGCGAGTGATCCGGACACAGCACTCCGCGCTGAAAACAAAGCAGCTGCACTGTCCCTCGAGGCATTATCCGAATCCCTCTCGGCCGAGGAATTAACCACGCTACGCTCTATAGTGGACAGGGACGACGTGATACTCGACAAGAGATCCAAGTCCACCTCTTTTAAACCAGCGGATGAAATAGTCAAATTCCAAGTCCACCCAACGGACCCTACAAAAACAGCCTCCATCGGGGCACAGTTAAACCCCGTTGTGGACGCCGCATTACGAGAGTTCCTGCGCGAGAACTGGGACATATTCGCCTGGCATCCCTCAGACATGCCAGGAATCCCACGCAGGCTGGCCGAGCATAGCCTCAATATCGTAAAGGGATTTAAGCCGGTCAAACAAGCTCTCCAGCGTTTCTCCGAACCTAAGAGACAGGCCATGGGAGAGGAACTAGCCAAGTTATTGGAGGCCGGATTCATCAGAGAAATAAAACACCCGGACTGGCTAGCAAACCTGGTGATGGTACCAAAGAAGGACAAATCCTGGCGCCTTTCTATCAATTTCAAAGACCCAAATAAAGCTTGCCCAAAGGATCCCTTCCCCCTCCCACGCATCAATCAAATCATTGATGCTACTGCAGGACACGAGTCATTGTATTTCCTCGACGCATACTCCGGTTACCACCAAATCAAGATGGCGGAGTTCGACAAAGCCGCAACGGCATTCATCACACCATACGGTCCCTTCCATTTTAACACAATGCATTTTGGGCTCAAAAACGCCGGCACAACATATCAACGCATGATTCAGACATGTCTGGAGAAACAAATCGGCAAAACAGTAGAGGCATATGTAGACGATGTGGTCGTCAAAACCAAACACGTCGACTCTTTGATAGACGACTTGAGGCTCACGTTCGACAACCTCCGAACATACGACAACAAGCTCAATCCGGAAATTGCGTTTTCAGCGTACCAGCCGGAAAGCTCCTGGGTTTCATTGTCTCCAGTAGAGGTATTGAGGCTAATCCGGCCAAAATCTGAGCTTTGTCATAGTTGGCTACCCCAACAGACCTCAAGCAAATCCGGAAGTTAACTGGATGCGTGGCGGCTCTAAGCCGGTTTATCTCCCGCTTAGGAGAAAAGGCTTTACCCCTTTATCGCCTCCTTCGGCGCACCGAACACTTCAACTGCACGGCCGTGGCCACAGCCGGACTGGAAGAAATAAAGGCCATTTTGGCAAACAACCCAATCCTGGCCGTGCCAAACATCGGCGAACCATTACTGTTGTACATAGCGGCAACTCATGAAGTTGTCAGCGCAGTGCTCGTTGTCGAACGAGAAGCAGACGGACACAAATTCCCTCTTCAAAAGCCGGTATACTATGTATCCACTGTCCTCACTCCATGCAAATCACGGTACCCACATTATCAAAAGATAGCCTATGCGGTATTCATGGCATCCCGGAAACTGTGACACTACTTTCAAGAGTGTTCGATTACAGTAGCCTCGGAAGTGCCACTTAATGATATTATAAACAACCACGAGCTACGGGCCGAATTGCCAAATGGGCCATTGAGCTCCTTCCGTTCGACATAACATACAAACCTCGATGAGCCATCAAGTCGCAAGTATTGGCCGACTTCATCGCCGAATGGACGGAGGCCGAACTCCCTAAAGAGTACGGCGCATACTCCAATTGGATCATGCACTTCGACGGTTCTAAAATGCTGGCTGGTCTAGGGGCTGGTGTCGTCCTGACGTCCCCAACCGGAGATACCGTTCAATACATACTGCAAATATTGTATAGAGACTCCAACAATGCAGCCGAATACGAAGCTCTGTTGCATGGTCTTCGGATGGCAGTCTCCATGGGCATTCAACGCTTGGAGGTGCGTGGGGATTCAAACCTCGCAATATCCCAAATAAATGGAGATTTTGACGCCTAGGATCCGAAAATGGTGGCCTATCGAAACGCCGTCCTAAAAATGTCATCTCGGTTCGAGGGGCTCGAATTTCACCATGTGGCTCGGGAAAACAATCAGGCGGCGGATATCCTCGCCCGCATCGGCGCAAAACGCGATGTAGTCCCCCCCCCAACATATTTTTGGAAAGGCTATTTAAACCATCCGTAGTATGGGAAGGGGACACCGGTAACAATAGTCCGGGCCTGGCCAAAATACCCGATATCGAACTCTCTGACAGAATCAGAGGCCCCGCCACCGAAATAACACCTTCAGTCCATGAAATAATGGCCATTATTGCCCCGTGGAGTGAACCATTCCTGGCCTACCTAACTAGACAGGAGTTTCCGGGGGACCAAAATGAAGCACGCTGCATAGTGCGGAGATTCAAGGCCTACAGGGTCCATGAGGGAGAATTGTACAAAAAAAAGTACTACCGGAGTCCTTCAAAGGTGCATCTCCAAAGTGGAAGGGCGGAATCTTTTGGCAGAAATTCGCGCCGGACTCGGCGGTCATCATGCCGCAGCCCGGGCTCTTATAAGCAAGGCCTTCCGTACATGATTCTATTGGCCAACGGCCCGAGCAGATGCACAGGACTTGGTCCAACGTTGCGCCGGTTGCCAGCTCTTTGCAAATCAAAGCCACATGACGCCCACCGCCCTCCAAACAATCCCCATTACATGGCCCTTTGAGGTCTGGGGGCTTGACATGGTTGGACCCCTTAAAGGGGGAACCCACAAGAAAAAATACTTATTGGTCATGGTGGATAAATTCACCAAATGGATAGAGGCCAAACCTGTTAAAACAGCCGAATCTGAACCGGTGATAGACTTCATATCCGGGGTTGTACACCGTTACGGCGTTCCCCACAGCATCATCACTGATAATGACACGAACTTCACGGCCGACGAGGTAAAACTCTGGTGCAGCAAAATGGGCATCAAGCTCGATTATGCTTCAGTCTATCACCCACAAACCAACGGTCAAGTCGAGCGAGCAAACGGTCTTATAATGAGCGGCATTAAACCCAGATTAGTGCGCTCCTTAATGGAGTCTAACATGCACTGGGTAGAGGAGCTCGACTTCGTCCTCTGGGGGCTACGGACCACGTCGAATCATAGTACCGGATATACACCCTTCTTTATGGTGTACGGTGCAGAGGCAGTCTTGCCCTATGACATAATTCATGACTCACCTCGATTGCGCATGTACGAAGAAAGAGAAGCCGAGCTCGATCGGCAGGACAGTCTGGACACCCTGGAAGAGGAGTGTGACGTAGCCAAAGCCTGTTCCACATTTTATCAGCAACAGGCTCGCAGATACCAAAGCAGAGAAGTACGGGCCAAAACTTATAACATTGGCGAACTAGTTCTACGCCTGCCGGAAAAGAAAAAGAACAAGCTCGAGCCCAAATGGGAAGGTCCTTTCATTATTTACCAAGTTTTGACCGGTGGAGCGTACCGACTGCGGGATGCATCGACTAGTCGACTCGAGCCGAACCCATGGAACGCGGCCAGGCTCCGAAGATTCTACGCCTAGCACCGGACTCTATGTTAGTCCCCTCCCTTTGTCCATTTTCTGCATATACATCATCTGTCTTGTTTCTCTTTCTTTCCTTCTTTTATTATTTCTCTAGGCCTTCAAGGGTCACCTTGTGCCTCGCTTATACATTATAGATGCGCTAGCCACACACTTCATACCTGGGGGCTTCTTTCATAGAAGCTGAAATTATTTATCTGGGCCTCATGCCCAACACATGTGTTATACTTCTGCATGTACCTTTTTTCACCATTATATGCATCGATATGACTTAAGTTTTGGCCAAGCTGGGTTGCCTGGCTCTTGTATTTATGCCCTGCGTTCCCATTAATTCGGCTAGGGCATAAGGGGAGCACCTCTGCGATTGTTACTGCCGGGTCAGCCGGATGTGTACCTCAGACTAGGTGAAGCCGAAATCTAGCATTCTTAAGGGAATATTCGGTCGGTGAACAAAAGATGATTTTTATTTATTGTCCATATCTGCCCCCAGATGTTTTTCCTGCATTTCCTATCACAGTCTGGACATGCACTTTAGGGCATGCTTACCCAGGGAAAGGAACCCTTAACGTAACTATTCTTGTAGGAAGATGTTTCTTACTACCCATGTAATATAACATAACTAGTTGGGCACTTGTTTGATAAAGCACTAATGACCCGTATGCCTGGTCTCCACGCATACCCCGGTTTTATATAACTGAGCGGGTATTCGGATTCACTCCGGACTATTGGGCCCGGAGGTTGAAGCGAAAAGGTCCGCAATGACAAATGATCTACAATCCGGCTAGAAGGCATTATACATGTCACTTCAATTACATAGTCATGCAGACTGACTAAACTCCTCCTCTATACCATCCAACAGGCGGTATAGCTTACAATCCTGTTGGGAATACTTTGCGGCTAATTCTACTTGCCCATAAACTAAGCTAACGGGGATCTCTTTTCCGTCAGGCCCCACAGGTCCGACCTCGGCCATGTGATTTGGGTCTGCCTTGGTATACCGCGTCTTCACCATGGCCCAGGCCTCTCTGGCACCCTGTCGGCAGGCTGATATCTTCCATAATCGGAAGCGCCGCCGTGCTCCCTTCAGCTTCCCCGCAAGCTCTGCAACGCCTTCTGGAAGGGAGACGGACGGCCACAAGGCCTGGGCAACACCCTGCATCACCTGTCGAACTTGTTCGTGCAGATGTGACAGCTCGGACAGAAGATCACCCGTAGACCCGGGCATTTCCTCGGCGGGACGACCCGTCAGCATACCTACAGACATAACGCTGTTGGTCGACTTCTTCGCCGAACTCCTTTAACAGGATTCGTTCAAGTACTTACTAAAAATGCCGCGCCGAAGCCGCTTATTCTCCTTCTCGGAGTCTGCAAGCTGGCCCCGGACGTCTTTTACTTCAACGCTCAGCTTAACATTGGCTTCTTGGAGATTGTTTTTCTCCCGCCTAACCTCAGTCAGCATGTGTTTGCCAGCTTCTAGCTGTCGTATAACATGCTAGTCCTCTGGATTCTCCCCGGATTCATCTGCAACATCTGTTGTTAGAACCGCAGCTGTGCCGCACACTATATGGTAACCATCACTCTTTAAAGTAAATGTTACCAGCGGGAGGCTTTTTCTGTTCCTGCAATGCAGCAAGAGCAGCCCGCAGTTGGGCCTTGCATTCCTCCAGCTCCTGGGACAGCCTAGTATTCTTCTCTGTAAGAACCTGCACATTAAAGATGATCCTTAAATCAGTTCTGCTAACTGTTTCAAGTCTCAGGGGCTACTGATACATATAAATCGCCAGATTTACTCACCCGTACATCCTTTACATACTGATCCATGGCTCTGGCTAGACCATCTTGAGCAACACGGAGGTACGCCTCTCGAGAATTAAAGGCGTCGAACGCCTCTGGTGAGAAACAAGCATCGCCGAGTACGGCCCGGCGGCGCCTATGATTCATGGCGCTTTCCACTTCTGGGTTTGTAGCGGATAATCTATCCGCATCCTCTGTAGGGGGATTATCCGGCGCCTGCCCCATATCGGCTTCTGCCTCCATGTCCGGTCCAGGCGCCTGACTAGTGGAAGCTTGATTGGCAGCATCACCGGACATATTCTGGCGAGCATCTTTTCTGTTAATGAAACGCGAGCGTCATTACATTTTGAGAAAGACAACCACCACGGAGCGGGGTTTTTCCTATACCTTTCCGCCGGCGTCTCCGTCCTGACCGCCTTCCTTTTTGGCCTACCCGGCCTCGGTGCCTCTTGTTGGCGAGTTGCTGCAGGTTCGGCAGGGCGTCCCGAATACCTTCCCTGTAAAAGATGCCATGTGTATATGGTGGATGAAGTACCTAAAAGGGGATCCTAGTTTTGGAGTTGGGACTTTTTGATTTTTCTTACCTGCGATGCAGGGAGCAGTCCGGGATAGTCGGTCGTAATGGCCACCAGGGCATCGTCGCAGCTTAACTGATAGAACTGCCGGTCTATCAGTTGCACGGAGATAACCGGATCTTCTTCAAGTCCGGAGTCGAGGGCCTGGTCAGGGTCCTCTGGTTGTGGAGAAGGGCTGCTGACCTCCTTTATGGCTTTTCGTAGTTCCTGCCGCAAAGTGGCAAGGTGAATACTTACGACTAAGAATGCGGGAAAATGGGAGCAAGTAGATATAACTTACCCAGCTTGGAGGATTGTACATGGAGAATCCATCCCGAGGCTTGATGCGGGTGAACTCCTCTTCCTCACCCTTGAACAGTTTAGACAGAATCTTCGCTAGAGCGGCAGCATTGTTCGGACCCTTACGCCCGCAGCGGGTGGCGTCATCCGCCCCGTTATAACACCACAAGGGGTGTCCACGATATTGAAGTGGCTGCACTCCCCGCATTATGAAAATCGACATAACTTAGATTATTGTCAATCTTGATCGAGCCAGTGCTTTGATCCGGGTCATCAGATAGAGGACTTCCCCGTTATCTTCCGCCTGGGGGCTCCGTGGGCGCCAACTTCGGCGCTTCTTCAGAGGAGAATTGTTGAACTCAGGAAGACCCCGCCGAACAGGGTCCGGAAGGGGGACGTCATCCATATAAAACTATTCTGATGGCCAGTCTTCGGACGGCTTCTTTGGGGTACCGGATAGGTATCCGGTATCGGCGATGCGCCATATTTTGGCTCCGCCCACTTGATAAAGCGATTCCCTCTGTGTGTGAGGGACAAGGTAGAATAGCCTTTTCCACAGCTCGAAGTGAGCCTTGCAGCCCAGGAACAACTCGCAGAGAGCAACATAGTCGGCGATATGTAGAATGGAGGCCGAGGTGAGATTGTGTAATTGGAGGCCATAGAACTCTAGGAGCCCGCGGAGGAACGGATGAATTGGAAATCCGAGTCCCCTTAGTAAATAAGGAACAAGGCAGACCCGTTCCCCCATGGAGGGACAAGGAAGGCTCTCCGCTTGCGCCCCGCCATTGTAGGTGGCGAGCACGGCTTGAACGGGCACCATATACGCCGGAGGGAGAAATCCCTTAGTCTGCAGCTCGACTAATCGACTGTGCGGGACTGAACACCTTTCCCAATCACCGGGCTTAGGGCTACGGGGGCGGGAGGAGGAGCTGCGGAGGTCGGTCATGCTGGAATGGATCTTTCCGAAGCACGCTCTGATGAATTCTCGCTGGGGGAGGATGATATGGATCGGATCTAAGGATCCCCATCCCTTTAATAGACAATTTATTTACCTGGCTAGGGGGGCGAATGTAAAAACACCCTGGCGCCTCGTATTCATTCGACGCGTGGGAGATAGCCCTTATTGGGCACAGAAGCCATGATGTTCAACATTTATGGAGCCGGAAACTGCTTACGAACACTTGAAAGTTGGAGAAGAACCCGCCTTGCAATGCCAAAGACAACACCGCGCGCTGGATTCATCGTCATTGAAGCCTGGTTCGGGGGCTACTCAGGGAGTCTTGGATTAGGGGGTCTCCAGACAGCCGGATTATATCCTTTGGCCGGACTGCTGGACTATGAGGATACAAGATTGAAGACTTCGTCTCGTCTCCGGATGGGACTCTACTTGGCGTGGAAGGCAAGCTAGGCAATACGGATATGTATATCTCCTCCTTTGTAACCGACCTTGTGTAACCCTAGCCCTCTCCGGTGTTTATATAAACCGGAGAGTTTTAGTCCGTAGGACAACCGACAATCATACCATAGGCTAGTTTCTAGGGTTTAGCCTCTCTGGTCTCGTGGTAGATCTACTCTTGTACTACCCATATCATCAATATTAATCAAGCAGGACGTAGGGTTTTACCTCCATCAAGAGGGCCCGAACCTGGGTATAACATCGTGTTCCCTGCCTCCTATTACCATCCGCCTTAGACGCACAGTTCGACACCCCCTACCTGAGATCCGCCGGTCCCCAGACTTTCCTGCCTGTGGCCCATGGCATGGCTCCTCTAGCGGCCTGGTACCGCCTATCTTCACCAACAAACACTCAAGACCCTCTCGAGGGGCCAAGATTCCCGAGGTGGACAACACAAGACCTCCTCAGGGGCAGCCTCGCTAGGATGGCTCACAAGGAGCAGAGAGATCAAGACAAAGGGCACCTCGTGAGGTTCCCGTGACATGAGCCATGACGACCAAGGCCAGGCGGGTGCAGGCGGGCGCCAACGGGCGTAGAGCACTAGTTGCCTCTTTGGTGGTAAGGCAACAGGCGTAGACGAGGAGTCCCTAGGCATCAGGCTAAGGTTTCCATATCGGGGCAACAAGACTAAGACCAGAAGGACGATAGGACGGAGGTCATCACGGAGCCCATGACGGCGTCACCGCTAGAGCCTTTAGCAGGCGAAGACCACCTTTTGTCAGGATGGTTTGTACTTGTTGTCCCACTTCAAATTGGCTGTTGTGGCATCCCTTCCTGCCTAATATTTGGGAAGAGGACCAGGGCCCCTATAAATAGGACTAGCCACCACCGTAGTGGAGGGTCATCTCATCTGGGACCAGATCCATTCCACCCACATACGCACCAACTCACCGAGATCAAGAACACCTCTCCTCAGGAGGTTGTTCTTCCCTTGTACTTGTTCATCCTCAGCCTACAAGGCAATCCACCACACCACACTGGAGTAGGGTATTACACCACATCGGTGGCCCGAACCAGTATAAACTCTTGTGTCCCTTATTCTGCGGGTTCAGACAGTTAGGCTTTAGGATCGTTGCGAGAGTGTGAGCTGTCGGGAGAGATCTTCATGCGCACCCCAGTGTTCGAACCTCAAGGGTTTTGCCGGAACCCGAAATCTGACATTTGGCGCGCCAGGTACGGATGCGCTGAGGTTTTCTTCCTCATCGGCCGATCCGCTGTTGCCCTGCATCTTTGATGTCTGAAGATCCGAGGGCCCAGGCCGACCCCTGGTGGGCCGGCTAGCTTGAGCACCTACATCCGTTTCAGAAGACCTCAACTCCATGCTCCAAGCGGCCCTGTGCCGCTCAATGCTTGCGGACGCGGGCAGCAGGATCGACATCCGCCGTCCTCACGCCGTGGTGGGCGCGGGCCACTGCAAGATCCGCAAGCTAAGCAGCAGCGATGGCGCCACACACCCAACGGGAACAGGCGAATATGCAAGCCGCGCTCGTGGTGGCGCGGGAGCTGCTGCTGGTGCTGGCTGATGGAGAGCGGCCGTGACACACTGCTGGAACGCGTCGTCGAGCTGTTGGATGCTACAGCCAAGGGTACGCCGACTTTCTGCTTCACATCTCAAGTTGTGACCAGGTCGCACGATGGCCTCATTGCACCGGCACGCTCCCAGCTGCACCAGGAGGGTTCGCCAGCGTTGACATGACTAGCAGTGTCAGACACCCGGCCGCGCCCTCGTCTCCCCTAGGCGGCGTGGGCGCAGGCGTTGCTCCTCATGGCCCCAATCGAGCGCCACCCCACGACCACCAGGAAGGCACGCCGGGCTCGGCAGTGTGGGCTGCCTTGGTGGAGGTTCCTGCGAGGGAGCTCAAGAAACCTATGCGCCCCGTATGGTGAATCAGGAGTATGTGCCAGAGGACGACCCCTGCACGTTCCACGAGCCAGGATGGGAAGAAGAGATATTGGAAGCTGAGGCTTTCTACGAGCCACCCAGGGTCCTCGCCACTCCCGCCGATAGTAACCACCGTAGGGTACCGCTGATAACTCAGGAGCAGGCTTACGCTAACCATGGGTCACAGGTGGACCAGGCCGTGTCGGCAGACGGTGCCCCCAGCGCTGCCGCCCCACCCTAGCCAAGGGTGGGGCACTAGGGGATGCACGCAAGGAGTCCGGAGCAAGCCCCACCCCCATTTCACGTGGGGCAAGGCGTCACCCATAGGTAGGTCCTCTAACGGGGAGGCACCGGCGTGCCCTCCCCCCGGCAGAGGGCCCGAGGGCGCCGAGGGCGCCACTGGCGTCCCCTCTGCCCCTTGGCGTTGTCCTGGTTTCCGGACGCTCCAACGGTGGTCGAGGGTGGCGCAAGGTGGGGCCCTCATGTGGCGATATAAAGCAAGGCTCGCATCTGTGAAGGACTCCGCCCGTGACACTCTCACGTAATAATGAGTGGGGCTATACACGCCCCGGAGTCTCTAGAGAGCCGCCCTCGGGCCTCGGGGGCTCCCGCCCACGTCCTAGTGGAGGCACCGTGCCCCACGCTGGCCATCGACACTGTACCCCAATGACTAAGATCACGGACGACAAAGGAACTAGGCTCTGCGCTGGTGAGAAGACAATAAGACTAGCTAGGTGTCGGACGCGGCCTTTTGTTTTCACCCCTTTTTCTATAGCTCAATTTGCAGCCTTTTCGATTTGAATTTGAACTTGTATTTCCTTTGGCAATCGCGGGGGGGGGGTGTCTTTTCTTGTTCGTCTTAGTTTCTTGAGTTTTCTGGGTTTGCGTCTGGATTTGAGGTTTGCGTCTACCACCTCCCCCTTCTGAGCAACTCGCGAGCGGGGGCTGGGCGTGGCATACACGCATCGCATGCGCACCCCGCCATGACTGGCACTCGCTCCTCGCGAGGCCCTCTCGGGCAGACTAGTAGACTCCTCAGGAGCCCCAAGCCTCGCGAGCCTGCCTGGTACACATCCGGAGCGCCCAAACTAGTGTAAGGCCTGCCTTGTCCAAGGTAAGTTATAGCCATATGCCTGCAAGGGGCTCGTGAGCTTACAAAAGCAGGCTTTAAGTTTAGTCCAAGGAATAAAACAATAGTCTGATTACATGAGGGGCTCCCCCTCCCCAAAATGTTCTTACGCCCTAAGGGGCCGTGCACAAACTTTTGCATATAGGTTCAAAGCAAAGGAATGTGGGTTCAGTCGGACATGTCACTCGCTGCGTCCTTCAGGTCATCGTCAGACGCGTCGCTGGCACCGCTGTCATTATCGCTGGCACCATCGACGCCATCATCAACCGCGCTGCCTTCATCTGCCGGGACTACGACAACATCATCATCGGAAGCAAAAGCGCTAACCAGAGCATCCACGTTATCATCCACCCAGCGCGCCAGGTCACCCCGAATAGACCTGAGAACTGGGGCTATGGCGGCGTCGAAGTCGAAGTTGGGGTCGTCTTTCTGAAGATGGCTGAAGACGCGGGAAAACATACGCCTAAGGAGGCCGCGGCTCTTTTCGTCAACAAGCTCGCGAGCTATCTCGGCCTAGCTCACCAGGCACGTCACGACGTCGGCGAAGAAGCTAAGGTGGCTGGCGTAGTCTTCTGCATGAGAATGAGGGGCGTATTCATTGCAGATAGAGCCCAGCGCCCGGTTAGCCCACACCCTGAGGTCATGGAGCATGGGGGCGTGTTCGTGCTGCAACGTCCGTCCGCGGATCGCCTCCTCCCTGCTCTGCTGCGCAAGGGACTCGGCGGCGGTAACTCACTACTGAAGCGGAAGCAGTTTAGCACAGGCGGAGGCGAGCTCAACCTACATGGAGATCAAAGCAGCTACAATGGCCTTCTCATGCTGCTCCACCTCAGTCAACCTCGACCTGGGGGCAGTTGTCGGTGTCAAAACCGGCGGATCTTGGGTAGGGGGTCCCGAACTGTGCGTCTAAGGCGGATGGTAACAGGAGGTAGGGGACATGATGTTTTACCCAAGTTCGGGCCCTCTTGATGGAGGTAAAACCCTACGTCCTGCTTGATTATTCTTGATAATATGGGTAGTACAAGAGTTGATCTACCACGAGATCGGAGAGGCTAAAGCCCTAGAAGCTAGCCTATGGTATGATTGTATGTATATCTATTGACTAGCCTGGCACTGGTTTATATAATGCACCAGAGGCCTAGGATAACAAGAGTCCTAGCCGAATACGCCGGTGGGGCAGGAGTCCTTGTCTTGACCACCAAGTCTTGTGGAATCTTCCTTGTATGCGGCAGCTGTCCGAACTGGCCCATGAGTATACGGCCATGGGGAGCCTCGACCCAATCTAACTGACCGGGAGACAACGTGGTGAGTACCCCCTAGTCCATGACAGTGTCAGTAGCCCCCTGAACCGGTCTTCAAGTTGGGGACGCTCCTCGATTCTTCCGAACTGTTCTTTGTCTTCGGTCATCGGTCTTGAAAACTGGTTCAGCAAATCTTCCCATCTTTTATCTTGAGGATTGCTGAGCTAAATCTGAAGATCTCACACGTCGGGTATCCAAGGAGCCCTTTAAGTCTTCGGCCTTTATCAATGCCTTGTTATTTTTATGCCACACCTCGGGTTTGAAGTTGTTCCCGGGCGGCAGCGTCCTCTTGCCTCCGAGCTCCAACGCTGGACTGCATTCGAGGTATCTGTTGCAGCCGAGCACCAACGCCGGATCGCCTTCCGAGCTCCAATGCCGGAATGTATGCGAGCTCCAACGCCGGACCGCCTTCCGAACTCCAACGCCGGAATGTAGCAGGAGGCAGGGGACACGATGTTTACCCAGGTTCGGGCCCTCTTGATGGAGGTAAAACCCTACGTCCTTCTTGATTGTTCTTGATGATATGAGTATTACAAGAGTTGATCTACCACGAGATCAGAGAGGCTAAACCCTAGAAGCTAGCCTACAATATGATTGTTGTTGTCCTACGGACTAAAACCGTCCGGTTTATATAGACACCGGAGGGGGCTAGGGTTACACAAGGTCGGTTACAATGGAGGAGATATACATATCTGTATTGCCTAGCTTGCCTTCTACGCCAACTAAAAGTCCCATCCGGACACGAGACGAAGTCTGCAATCTTGTATCTTCATAGTCCAACAGTCCGGCCAAAGGATATAGTCCAGCTGTCTGGAGACCCCCTAATCCAGGACTACCTCAGTAGCCCTCGAACCAGGCTTCAATGACGTCAAGTCCGACGCGCAGTATTGTCTTCGTCATTGCAAGGCGGGTTCTTCTCCAAATTTTGAATGTTAGTCAAGTAGTGTCTGGCACCATAAATGTTGGACTTCTTGGCTTCTGCGCCCAATAAGGGCTATCTTCCACGCGTCGAATGAACACGAGGAGCCAGGGCATTTTTACATTCGCCCCCTAGCAAAATAAATAAATTGTCTATTAAAGGGATGGGGATTCTTAGACCGAATCCATTCCATCCTCCCACAGCGAGAATCCATCACAGCGCGCTTCGGAAAAATCCACTCCAACATGGCCGACCACCGCAGCTCCTCCTCTCGCCCCCGTAGCCCTAAGCCCGGTGATTGGGACAGGTGTTCTGTCTCACATAGTCGATTAGTCAAACTGCAGACTTAGGGATTTCTCCCTCCAGCGTATATGGTTCCCGTCTGAGCCGGGTTCGCCACCTACAATGGCGGGGAGGAAGCGGGGAGCTTCCCCGGCCCCTCTACGGGGGAGCGGGTGTGCCTTGTTCCTTACTTATTAAGGGGACTCGGATTTCCGATTCATCCGTTCCTCCGCGGGCTCCTGGTGTTTTACGGCCTCCAACTGCATAATTTCGCCCCTGCTTCCATATTACACATTGCCGGCTATGTTGCCCATTGCGAGTTATTCCTAGGCTGCGAGGCTCATTTCGAGCTGTGGGAAACGTTATTTTGCCTCGCCCCCTGCACCCAGAAGGTGTCACTTTATCAAGTGGACAGAGCCGAAATATGGCGCATCGCCGAAACCGGATACCTGTCCAGTACTCCAAAGAAGACGTCCGAAGACTGGCCTTTGGAATGGTTTTATATGGAGGACCTCCCCCTTCCGGACCCTGTTCAGCGGGGTCTTCTTGAGTTCAACAATGCTCCTCTGGAGAAACGCCGAAGCTGGCGCCCATGGAGCCCCCAGGAGGAACACAACGGAGAAGCCCTTTACCTGATGAACCGGATTAAAGCGCTGGCTCAATCAGGATTGACAGTAATTGAGGTTATGTCAATATACATAATGCGGGGAGTACAACCACTTCAATATCGGGGGCACCCCCTGTGGTGTTTTAACGGGGAAGATGATGCCACCCGTTGCGGGCGTAAGGGTCCGGACACCGCTATTGCTTTAGCAAAAATTCTGTCCGAGTTGTTCAAGGGAGAGGAAGAGGAGTTCATCCACATCAAGCCATGGGATGGATTCTCCATGTACAACCCTCCAAGCTGGGTGAGTTATATATCCTTACTCCCATTCTTCCCACATTCTTTGTCGTAGGTACTCACCTTGCCATTTTACGGCAGGAACTGCGAAAAGCCAGAAGGGAGGTCAACAGCCCATCTCCACAACCAGAGGACCCTGACCGGGCCCTCGGTCCCAGACTCAAAGAAGATCCGGACATATTTGTGGAGCTGATAGACAGGCAGTTCTATCAATTGAGCTGTGATGACACCATGGTGGCCATTACGGCCGACTATCCCGGATTGTTCCCTGCGTCGCACGTAAGAAAAACCAAAATCCCAACTCCAAAAACTAGGATCCCCTTTTAGAAACTTCACCTACCATGTACATATGGTGTTTTACAAGGAAGGCATTCGGGACGCCGTGCCGAACCCGCAGCAACTCGCCAACAAGAGGCACCGAGGTCGGGTAGGCCAAAAAGGAAGGCGGTTAGGACGGATACGCCGGCGCAGAGGTATGAAAAAAGACCCGCTCCGTGGTTGTCGTCTTTCTCAAAATGTAATGACGTCCATGTTTCTTTAATAGAAAAACACTCGCCAGAATATGTCCGGCGAGGCTGCCGATCATGCTTCCACCAGTCGGGCTCCAGGGCCGGACATAGAGGCAGAAGTCGACATGGGGCGGATGCCGGATACTCCTGCTACATAGGATGCAGATAGACTGTCCACTACAAATTCAGAAATGGAGAGCGCCAGGAATCATAGGCATCGCCGGGCCGTACTCCGTGATGCTTGCTTCTCACCCGAGGCATTTGATGCGTTCAGTTCTGGAGACGCGTACCTCTATGCTGCTCAAAATGGTCTAGCCAAAGCCACGGACCAGTATGTAAGGGATGTACGGGTAAGCAAATCTGACGATTATATGTATCAGTAGCCCCTGAGACTTGAAACAGTTGGCACAACTGATTTAAGGATCATTTATTGTGCACGTTCTTACCGAGAAAAATACTCGACTGTCACAGGAGCTGGAGGAATGCAAGACCCAACTTCGGGCCGCCGTTGCCGCATTGAAGGAACCTGAAAAGTCCCCAACTGGTAACATTTGTTTCAAAGAATGATAGGTACCATATAGCGTGCGGCATGGCTGCAGATCTAACAATAGATATTGCAGATGACTCCGGAGAGAATCCGGAGGACCAGCATGTCGTACGACAGCTAAAGGCTGGCGAACGCGTGCTGACTAAGGTCAGGCGGGAGAAAAACAATCTCCAAGACGCCAATACCAAGCCGAGCATAGAACTGAAAGATGTTCAAGCTCAGCTTGCGGATTCTGAGAAGGAGAATAAGCGGCTTCGACGCGGCATTTTCAGTAAGTGCTTGAACGAACCCTTAAAAGGGTGCGGTGGAGAAGCCGTCTAACAGAGTTATGTCTGCAGGTCTGCTGACGGGTCATCCCACGGAGGAGATGCCCGGGTTTATGGGTGATCTTCTACCCGAGCTCTCACAACTGCACGAACAAGTTCTGCAAGTGATGCAAGGTATTGCCCAGGCCTTGTGGCCATCCGTCTCCCTGCCAGCAGGCATTGGAGAGCTTGCGAAGAAGCTCAAGGGAGCACGGCGGCACTTCCTATTATGGAAGATATCGGCCTGCCGTCAAGGTGCCAGGGAAGCCCGGGCCATGGTGAAGACGCGGTATACCAAGGCTGACCCAAACAACATGGCCAAGGTCGGACCTGTGGGGCCCGATGGGAAAGAGATCCCCGTTAGCTTAGTGTATGGGCAAGTATAATTAGCCGCAAAGTATTCCCAACAGGATTGTAGGCTAGACAGCCTGTTGGATGGAATAGAAGAGGAATTTAGTCAGTCTACATGACTATGTAATTAAAGTGACATGTATAATGCCTTCTAGCCGGGTTGTAAATCATTTGTCATGGCGGACCTTTTCGCTTTAACCTCGAGACCCGATAGTCCGAAGTGTATCCGAATACCCGCTCAGTTATATAAGAACCGGGGTATGGGTGGAAACCAGGCGTAGGGTTCATTAGTGCTTGAACAGACAAGTACCCAACTAGTTATGTTATATTACATGGGTAGTAAGAAACATCTTCTAGGGAGAATAGTTCCGTTAAGGGTTCCTTTCCCTGGGTACGCATGCCTTAAAGTGCATGTCCGAACTGCGAGAGGAGACGCAGGCAAAAAAATCTAGGGGAACATATGGAAAATAAATAAAAATCATGTTTTGTTCACCGACCGAATATTCCCTTAAGAACGCTAGCTTTAGGCTTCACCCAGTCTGAGGTACACATCCGGCTGACCCGGCAGTAACAATCGTAGAGGTGCTCCCCTTATGCCCTTGCCGAATTAACGGGAATGTAGGGCATAAATACAAGAGTCAGGCAACCCAGCTTGGCCAAAACTTAAGTCATATCGATGCATATAATGGCGAAGAAAAGGTACATGTGGAAGAATAACACATGTGCGGGGCATGAATCCCAGATAAATAATTAAGCTTATGTGTAAGAAGCCGCAGGTATAATATGAGCGGTTAGCGCGTCAATAGTGTGCAAGCAAGGCATAAGTTGGCCCTTGAAGGCCTTGAGAAAGAATAAAAGAAAGAAAGGGAAAAAAAGACAGATAATGTATATGCAAAAAATGGATAGAGGAAGGAGACGAAGATAGACTCCTGCACTAGGCGTAGAATCTTCGGAGCCTGGCTGCGTTCCATGGGTTTGGCTCAAGTCAATTATTCGATGCATCCCTTCACACGGTATGCTCCACCGGTCAGAACTTGGTCAATAACGAAGGGACCTTCCCATTTGGGCTCGAGCTTGGTCTTTTTCTTCTCCGGCAGGCGTAGAACTAGCTCGCCAACGTTATAAGTTTTGGCCCGTACTTCTCTGCTTTGGTATCTTCAAGCCTGTTGCTGATAAAATGCGGAACGGGCTTTTGCCACGTCGCGCTCCTCCTCCAGGGTGTCCAGACTATCCTGCCGATCGAGCTCGGCTTCTCTTTCTTCGTACATGCGCACTCGAGGTGAGTCATGAATTATGTCGTAGGGCAGAACCGCCTCTGCGTCATACACCATCAAGAAGGGTGTGTATCCGGTAGTACGATTCGGCGTGGTCCGCAGCCCCCAGAGTACGTAGTCGAGCTCCTCTACACAGTGCGTGTTAGACTTCTTTAAGGACCGCACTAATCTGGGTTTGATGCCGCTCATGATAAGACCATTTGCTCGCTCAACTTGGCCGTTGGTTTGTGGGTGATAGACAGAAGCATAATCGAGCTTGATGCCCATGTTGTTGCACCAGAGTTTTACCTCATCGGCCGTAAAGTTTGTGCCTTTGTCAGTGATGATGTTGTGGTTGACGCCATAACGGAGTACAACCCGGATATGAAGTCTATCACCGGTCTGGATACGGCCGTTTTAATAGGTTTGGCTTCTGTCCATTTGGTGAATTTATCCACCATGACCAGTAAGTATTTTATTTTCTTATGGGTTCCCCCTTTAAGGGGTCCAACCATGTCAAGCCCCCAGACCGCGAAGGGCCAGGTAATGGGGATTGTTTGGAGGGCGGTGGGTGGCATGTGGCTTTGGTTTGCAAAAAGCTGGCAACCGACGCAGCGTTGGACCAAGTCCTGTGCATCTACCAAGTTCCTGCCTAGTTAGGTAGACCAGGAATGGTTCTGTCCATGGGGCGATGATGGCCATTATTACGTGGGCTGAAGGTGTTATTTTGGTGGCAGAGCCTCTGATTATGTCAGAGTGTTCAGTATCGAGCATTTTGGTCGAGTCCGGACTACTGTTACCGGTGTCCCCTTCCCATACCATGGATGGCTTAAACAACCTTTCCAAAAAGATGTTGGGGGGGATCGCATCGTGTTTTGCGCTGATGCGGGCAAGGTATCCGCCTCCTGATTGTTTTCCCGAGCCACATGGTGAAATTTGAGCCCCTCGAACTGAGCTGACATCTTTAGGATGGCGTTGCGATAGGCTGCCATCTTCGTATCCTTGGCATCGAAGTCTCCATTTATTTGGGATATTGCGAGGTTCGAATCCCCACGCACCTCAGTCGTTGAATGCCCATGGAAACTGCCATCCGGAGACCATGTAACAGGGCTTCGTATTCGGCTGCGTTGTTGGAGTCTGTATACAGTATCTGTAGTACATATTGAACTATATCTCCGGTTGGGGACACCAAGATGACACCAGCCCCTAGACCAGCCATCATTTTGGAGCCGTCGAAGAGCATGATCCAATTGGGGTATGCGCCGTACTCTTTAGGGAGTTCGGCTTCCATCCATTCGGCGACAAAGTCGGCCAATACTTGCGATTTAATTGCTCGCCGGGGTTTGTATGTTATGTCGAACGGGAGGAGCTCAATCGACAATTTGGCAATCAGCCCGTGGTGTCACGGTTGTTTATAATATCATTAAGTGGCACTTCTGAGGCTACTATAATTGAACACTCTTGAAAGTAGTGTCGCAGCTTCCGGGATGCCATGAATACCTTATAGGCTATCTTTTGATAATGTGGGTACCGTGATTTGCATGGAGTGAGGACAGTGGATACATAATATACCGGCTTTCGAAGGGGGAATTTATGTCCGTCCGCTTCTCGTTCGACGACGAGCACTGCGCTTACAACCTGATGAGTTACCACAATGTACAACAACATTGGTTCGTTGACGTTTGGCGCGGCCAGGATTGGGTTGGTTGCCAGTATGGCTTTTATTTCTTCCAATCCGGCTGTGGCAGCGTCCGTCCACTCGAAGTGTCCAGTGCGCCGAAGGAGGCGATAAAGGGGTAATGCCTTTTCTCCTAAGCGGGAGATAAAGCGGCTTAGAGCCGCCACACATCCGGTTAATTTCTGGATTTGTTTGAGGTCCATTGGGATAGCCAATTGTGACAGAGCTCAGATTTTGGCCGTATTTGCTTCAATTCCTCTACTGGACACAATGAAACCTAGGAGCTTTCCGGCTGGTATGGCGAAAACACATTTTTCCGGATTGAGCTTGATGTCGTATGTTCGGAGGTTGTCGAATGTGAGCCTCAAGTCGTATATTAGGGAGTCGACGTGTTTGGTTTTGACGACCACATCATCTATGTATGCCTCTACTGTTTTGCCTATCTATTTCTCCAGACATGTCTGAATCATGCGTTGATATGTTGTGCCGGTGTTTTTGAGCCCAAAAGGCATTGTGTTGAAACAGAAGGGGGGCGTATGGTGTGATAAATGCCGTTGCGTCTTGGTGGAACTCTGCCATCTTAATTTTGTGGTAGCCGGAGTATGCGTCGAGGAAACACAATGAATCGTGTCTTGCGATAGCATCGATAATTTGATCAATGTGCCGGGATTTGTCCTTCTTTGGTACCATCACCAGGTTTGCTAGCTAGTCCAAGTGTTTTTATTTCTCTAATGAATCCGGCCTCCAATAACTTAGCTAGTTCCTCTCCCATAGCTTGTCTCTTAGGTTCAGAGAAACGCCGAAGAGTCTGCTTGACCGGCTTGAATCTCTTCAGAATATTGAGGCTGTGCTCGGCCAGCCTGCGTGGGATTCCTGGCATGTCTGACGGGTGCCAGGTGAATATGTCCTAATTCTCACGCAGTAACTCTCATAGTGCGGCGTCCACGGCAGGTTTTAACTATGCCCCGATATAGTCTGTTTTTGTAGGGTCCGTTGGGTGGACATGGAATTTCACTATTTCATCTGCTGGTTTAAAAGAGGTGGACTTGGATCTCTTGTCAAGTATCACGTCGTCCCTGTTCACTGTGGAGCGTAGCGCAGTTAATTCCTCGGCCGAAAGGGCTTCGAATAATGCCTCGAGGTCCAATGCGGCTGTTTTATTTTCAGCGCGGAGTGCTGTGTCCGGATCACTAGCGAAAGTGATGATTCCGTTGGGCCCGGGCATTTTGAGTTTCATGTACCCATAATGGGGTATCGCTTGGAAGATCGTGAACGCCTCCCGCCCTAAAAGGGCGTGGTATCCACTACTGAACGGGGCCACTTGGAATGTAATTTCTTCAGACCTATAGTTCTACGGCGTGCCGAATACCACATCTAGTGTGATTTTCCCAGCACAGCGTGCTTCCCGACTGGGGATGATTCCTCAGAAGGTTGTGCTGCTTTGCTCAATGCAGTTCCAGTCTATTTCCATTTTTTTGAACTGTTTCCTCATAGATTAGGTTCAATCCACTGCCGTTGTCCATGAGTACTTTGGTGAGTCGAAAGCTAACCACAATTGGACTGAGGACCAGTGCAGCTGGTGCTCGGGCTGTTCAGAATTTAGGTTCATCACTGGCATTGAAGGTAATAGCCGTGTCACTCCATGGATTTATTGCTGCCATGTGGCAGATTTTGGGAAGGCTGCGGAGTGTTCACTTGCGCCTATTATTTGATGCGAAGGTTTCAAAGACTGTTAATACTGTATTGTTATCCCCGGGATGGTGCTCTGTGGCATCTGGGATGAGACGATCCTCGCCACTTTTGGCCACCTGCCGGAGTACCCAACATGCTCTAAGGTTGTGTGTTGGTATGGTATCCGATGTACTATGAATTTTCCAGGGTCCGTCGAGCCATCCCTCCAATACGGTTCCTTGCCCTGTAGAGGGTTTTTGCTTCTCTGTAATTAACTCGGGTGTCTTATGATAGTGCACCCTTTTACTTTGGACTGGGTGTATATTTGGAGCCGGATTATCCCAAAATTTCGTTTTGGTTTTCCAGGCGCTTTCCATTGCACAGTACTTTCGTACTATGGACGCCAAGTCAGCGAAGCATGATATGTCACGGCGACTTAAGGCGTTAAGGATTCCCTTATCCATGCAATTATTGCATAAAGATGAGACTGCGTCTTCCTCGCGACAGTCATTAACCTTGTTCATCACAAGGAGGAATATGGCCCAATAATAATGTATTGTTTCATGGGGCTCTTGCCTGATGTGGGAAAGATCGTTTATGTCTGGGTGGGTGGGTGGATTTGATTCCGAACCCTTACCCGATCTGAGACCCAGGGGCCGAGGAGTTTCCAATCTTGGAAGTTCGGATTCCGGGATGTTGCCTGATAAGTCTGGCCCGCTGCCTGACTCTAGGTTCTGGGCTTGGGTGATGTCCTCCCGTAAACGGGTTTCCGTCTCGGAGAGCTCATGAATTCGGACATAGTTAGTCCTCAAGATAGAGGAAGAATCGCCCCATTGTTCCTCCACCACCGCAATATGATAGGTGACCGGTGGAGAGTTAATCTCCCTTTGATCGGGTTTAAGCCCAATCCGATCATAGTCCGTAGCGACTCCCAAGGCGGCGAGGCAATCCAAGAGCTCGTTTAGGGAAGAGAGCTCCATTAGATCCATCTGCTCAGCGAATTCCGAGCCGACGTGGAGGTTGTTTTCGATGACCGAGAAGTCATCGTCGGTGCAGCCGCCGAACGGGCGGTCATGACGAAACTGCCTAGCTGGAGAGTATGGCCGACAGCCAGGGCTCCCCCGGCCGTAATGTTGTTTTTAACAACGAGACGAGGCATCCTTCCTTACGACGATGGCACAGTGGAACTCTCAATGAAAGCACCAATGTCGGTGTCAAAACCGGCGGATCTCGGGTAGAGGGTCCTGAACTGTGCGTCTAAGGCGGATGGTAACAGGTGGCAGGGGACACGATGTTTGCCCAGGTTCGGGCCCTCTTGATGGAGGTAAAACCCTACGTCTTGCTTGATTGTTCTTGATGATATGAGTATTGCAAGAGTTGATCTACCACGAGATCACAAAGGCTAAACCCTAGAAGCTAGCCTACGGTATGATTGTTGTTGTCCTATGGACTAAAACCCTCCGGTTTATATAGACACCGGAGGGGGCTAGGGTTACACAAGGTCGGTTACAAAGGAGGAGATATACATATCCGTATTGCCTAGCTTGCCTTCTACGCCAAGTAAAAGTCCCATCCGGACACGAGACGAAGTCTTCAATCTTGTATCTTCATAGTCCAACAGTCCGGCCAAAGGATATTGTCCGGCTGTCCGGAGACCCCCTAATCCAGGACTCCCTCAGCGATGGTCCTACCCTCAGCTTCGGCTGCCATGAGCTTGAGCTTCAGGTTGTACCTATTGGCAAGGTCAGGGCGAGCCTTCTCCGCCCTACGGTCCACTTCCTCCTGGATCTTGGCCTCGCACGCGCTGACGGCATCTTCCTCCTGAGCAACCTGACGCTCCCTCACCTCCAACCGCTTAAGCTCAAGGCTGCGCTATGTGGACTCCAGCATTAGCGCTTCCTCGCGCTTCAGGACCTCCTCCTCGTCAGCCGCGCCCCCTTCATTGATGACAAGGTAGCTCTGTGCGCCTCTGCCTGCTGCTCTAGGAGGGCATTCAAGGCCTGAAGCTCCTGCCTGCGCCTCACGGCGGCGGTCTGCCTCCCTGGCCTCCTCCAAGGCTCGAGCGCTGGCCTCGTGCGAGCTTCAAAGGGATGCCTTGGCATCCGCGTTAGCGCGCTCACATTAGAGGCGCCCGAGGTTGATGGCCACCTTTAGTTGACGCCATTCATCCACCAGCCGAAGACCATCAGTTTCTAGGCGAGCGTCCACATCCACAAGCTCTTCCCCGAGCCAGCTCAGCGCACTCATAGCTTCCTGGAAGAGCTCGTGATGGATGGCACCTCGCCTGCGTGCAAGCTCGAATGTGCAACCAGGTCTGTCCTCCACGTCGGCAATTGTCAAAGAGGTTTTAGGTGGCTCGCCTCCTCCCAATAGGGGGCTGGAGGCCAGCGCCTTTCTAGCCACCCTTTGGGCCCCAACGGGGGCCCAGAGGGGCGGAGGCTCCTTACCCGAAGGGGAGCCCAGGGCCGAGGCCAGCCAGCTGTGATCAATAACCAGAGGAGGAGCCCTCGGCACACCTTTTTCACCCCAAGCAAGGCCGTGAAGAGCGAATGGCAAGAACTCTGGGTCGAGGTGCCAAGCCGGCGTGCTTGCCTCTTCGGCCAACCTCACAACAAGTGTTGCGGGCTGGCTTGAGGCGTTCAAGGTCAGCAGAGGACTCGAGGCAGGAGGAGGTTGCTTCTCGAGAGACTTCGTCGCCTTGACAGAAGGGACCCTGAGGAATCACGGTTAGGAGGAAAAGCGGCACCCTGGAAATTATGAAGATAAGGTACTTACTCATCAATAGCAATGTACTTCCTCTTCTTCAATGGACAGAAGGCGTCACCACTACATCCTAGGGATCCCCTCCTTTTGCGGAGCGCTGTGAAGTTTCGGCGGAGCTGGCCGAGGACCAGGGCGCGGCCACCATGGTCGGGCGCGGATGGTGCGACCCCTAAGGAGGCGACTTCAGGGGTGCCAGACCAAGTTGACACCTCGGTGCTCGCCTCTTGGAGGTTCAGCGAGGCCTCGGTGGCTCCGGCCTCAGGAGCATCGGACTACGTGGCCCCCCAGGCCATCTCCTTAGGACGGCTTTCCAGGTTCCCTGGGGGCGGCACCTCAGGAGCCCCAAGTGGTGCCGATTCCTCAGCAGCAGCGTTGCCATCACCCGACAGTAACCGCCCCCCTACGCCTGCTCCAGGGGCAGGCCCCACGCTCGCGGCAGGAAGGGGGGCCACGAAGACAGGGCTCTCTTGAGGCCCTTCAAGGCTAGCTAGGAGTGGTCCCCATTCATTGAAAAGGGGCATCTGCTTTATGAACTCCGCCTTGTTCGAGCAGCAGTACAAAAGACATCCCTCCTCCGGCAGGTTGGCTGGCATCGGGTCACCCGTCAGGAGCTCGACCACCGTGCGCCGCGCCTTAGGAGGAAGAGCTGGAGCCTGAAGCCTCATGCAGTCCCTGTAGCCAGAAAAGGTTCACATTGGCCGAGAGTGGTGCCAAAGCGGAGCGATGCAACACCGGATGAACTCCACCACCATGGGCGCCGTCACGCCAAGGTCCCTCAACCTGGTGAACCGGAGCCAGACATGGGCGAGCCGCCGATCGGTGGGCTTCGCGTGCCCCAAGCCAGAGCTCATAGCAGCTGGAACCCGAGGGAGCAGTAGCAGGGGGCTGCGCACGCCAACATCCATGAACACCTACCTCCTCCTAAAGCCTCCGACGACTGGCGAGAGCTAGAAGTCAATCCCCGAGCCGGGCGTCACCGCGACGGCATGGAAGGATACACACCCGGAGCACTGAAGAGGGTCTGTCAGGTGCAGCGAGAAGAAGTGGCAAAGCAGAGCCAGGGAAGGGGCAATTCCCACCATGACCTTGTAGATAAAGGCAAAGATGGCAAGGAGGATGACGGATTGGGGATCAAGATGCAGCGCGTTAATCTGGTAGTGCGAGAGCACCGCATTGAAGAAATTGGAGAAGGGGGGAATCAAGCTGGCCCAGAGGGCGTGGAGATGGATGGGAACCTCGGTGGACGTCATGTCCACTTAGGCGTGGGAGGCAGGCTAGGCCACTGTTGCCCCCACTCATTGAAACCGGTGGTGAGTGTCGGGCGCACCCTGCCCGTCGTCTCTTGGTTGAGCACCACCAACCGCTCGATGGTGGGCTCAAGGACCAGTGTCGCAAGGGCAGGGGAGTTGGTGTCAGATTGAGCCGAGGAAAGAGATCTGCTGCCTTCTGGGAGATGAGGGAGCAGCGGAAAGTGTTGCCCGTAAGGGATGAGGAGCTATGGAGACGGCGGTAGTTGCCTAGCCAGGAGGAAATCGAGGCTGCATGGGGAAGTGGAGGCGCCCACGTCCCATCATTCGCCATGCGTCAATTGAGGTCGCAGGCTATGGGGGCCCACGGTGCTCTGCACTTGCCCCTTGGCTTTGCCTTGAAGCCAAGTCCGAGCACGCATTGGGCCCGGGGGCTACTGTCGGTGTTCTGGGAACGGGGGTCCCCGGACTTGCCTGCCTGCGGCCCACGGCGTGGCTCCTCTAGCGGCCTGGTACGGGCCATCTTCACCAACAAACACTCAAGACCCTCGCGAGGGGCAATCCTCGCAAGACGGACGACATAAGACTTCCTCAGGGGCAGCCTCGCTAGGCTGGCTCACGTGGAGCGGAGAGATCAAGGCAAAGGGCACCTCGTGAGGTTCCCGTGACATGAGCCATGACAACCAAGGCCAGGCGGGTGTAGGTGGGCGCCAGCGGGCATAGAGAACCAGTTGCCTCTTTAGTGCTAAGGGAGCAGATGCAGACGAGGAGTCCCTAGGCATCAAGCAAAGGTTTCCATATCGCTGCAACAAGACCAAGACCAGCAGGACGGCATGACGAAGGTCATCATGGAGCCCATGATGGCGTCACCACCAGAGCCTTTGGCAGGCGAAGACCACCTTTCGTCAGGATGGTTTGTACTAGTTGTCCCCCTTCAAATTGGCCGTTGTGGGATCCCTTCCCGCCTAATATTTGGGAAGTGTACTAGGGCCCCTATAAATAGGACTAGCCACCACTGTAGTGGAGGGTCATCTCCTCTAGGACCGGATCCATTCCACCCACATACGCACCAGCTCACCGAGCTCAAGAACACCTCTCCTCAGGTGGTTGTTCTTCCCTTATACTTGTTCATCCTCAGCCTACAAGGCAATCCACCACACCACAGTAGAGTAGGGTATTACACCACATCGGTGGCCCGAACCAGTATAAACTCTTGTGTCCCTTGTTCTGCGGGTTTGGCTAGTTGGGCTTTAAGATGGTTGCGAGAGCGTGAGCTGTGGGGAGAGATCTTCATGCGCACCCTAGCGTTCGAACCTCAAGGGTTTTGCCGGAACACGAAATCCTACAAAATGCCTTTTTGTTGTTGATAAACTTGTTTTCTTGGGTTTCGTTGTATCTTCTAAGGGTGTTCAAGTAGATGAATCTAAGATCAATGGTATTAAAACTTGGCCCCAACCAACCAACTTGCAACAAGTGCGTAGCTTCCTTGGTTAGCTTGTTTCTACCGTAGATTTGTGAAGGATTTTAGCACCATTACTTCTCTTTTACATGCTTTGAGTAAGAAGAATGCACCCTTTGTTTGGGGACCATCTCAAGATAGCGCATTCAATGAGCATAAAAACTTGCTTACTCATGCTCCCGTGCTTGCATTACCAAACTTTGACAAACCCTTTGAAATTCATTGTGATGCTAGTGGTAATGGCATAGGAGGTGTGTTAACACAAGAGATGCGCCCCATAGCTTACTTTAGTGAGAAACTTTCTGAAGCACAACTCAATTACCCCATCTATGACAAAGAGCTATATGCTTTAGTGCGAGTTTTGCATGAATGGGAACATTATCTTCGCCCGCATGAATTTGTCATCCATACCGACCATGAAGCACTTAAATACCAGGTCAAACTAAGTTGAACAAGCGTCATTCTAAATGGAGTGAATTCATTGAGTCATTTCCTTATGTCATCAAGTACATTAAAGGTAAGGAAAATGGTGTGGCGGAAGCTCTTTCCCGCATATGCATGCTTGTCACCAAACTTGAATTGAATGTCAGTCGCTTTGAGCACATAAAAGACGTGTATGCGCATGATCCTACTTTTGCTATTCCATATGCCAAATGTTTGACGCATACATCTTGGGAAAGCTATTACATCAAAGATGATTATCTCATGAGAGCTAAAAACTATGCATCCCCGAGTCTTCTCTTTGTTTGTTGCTTTTGCAAGCATCTCATGGAGGAGGACTAATGGGACACTTTGGACGCAAGAAGACATTTTCTATGCTCTCCAAGAACTAGTTTTGGCCCAAGATGTTTTGCGACGTCTCACGCTTCACCACCCGATGTTCTACATGTCGCAAAGCTAAGTCCAAAGCTCAATCTCATGGCGTTTATAAGCCCCTTCCAATTCCATATCACCCATGGGAATATATTAGCATGGATTCCGTGCTTGGTTTGCCTAGAAATAGAAATGGAAGGATTCTGTGTTTGTTGTTGTGGACCGATTCTCTAAGATGTCTCATTTCATTCCTTGCAACAAGATAGATGTCGGCGTCAAAACCGGCGGATCTCGGGTAGGGGGTCCCGAACTGTGCGTCTAGGCCGGATGGTAACAGGAGGCGAGGGACACGAAGTTTTACCCAGGTTCGGGCCCTCTTGATGGAGGTAAAACCCTACGTCCTGCTTGATTAATATTGATGATATGGGTAGTACAAGAGTAGATCTACCACGAGATCGGAGAGGCTAAACCCAAGAAGCTAGCCTATGGTATGATTGTTGTTCTATATGTTGTCCTACGGACTAAAACCCTCTGGTTTATATAGACACCGGAGAGGGTTAGGGTTACACAAAGTCGGTTACAATGGTAGGAGATCCACATATCCGTATCGCCAAGCTTGCCTTCCACGCCAAGGAAAGTCCCTCCTGGACACGGGACGAAGTCTTCAATCTTGTATCTTCATAGTCTAGGAGTCCGGCTGAAGGTATAGTCCGGCCATCCGGACACCCCCTAATCCAGGACTCCCTCAGTAGCCCCTGAACCAGGCTTCAATGACGACGAGTCCGGCGCGCAGATTGTCTTCGGCATTGCAAGGCGGGTTCCTACTCCAAGTACTTCATAGAAGATTTTGAACACAAAGAAAGTGTCCGGCTCTGCAAAATAAGTTTCCGCATATTGCCATAGAGAGAATAATATTTACACAAATCTAATCTGCTGACGTATTCCATAGTGTGACACCGCACCACGGCCAAGCCTTTATTCGAATCATTTTATTGTCCCACCTCAGCGTGTCATGAGAGGCGGTTTCCTTGGCACGTCTTGTCGAAGCAGAGATCGTGTCCCCTTATTCCGGGATTCTCATCGATACGGGCGTGGGTAACCCAACTGCTTCTAGGACTCCTAGACTATAGGCAAGTCCAAACGACCACGGAGAGGACGCTTGATATTCACCCTCTTTATAAAGGGACAAGGCTTTTATTTTTCCCCTCCCGTGCTCAATCAAATCCTTCCCCCACCTCAAGCTCAAACACCCAAAGTTCAGGTCAGGTGCTCCGAACCTTCAATCATGTCCGGATCTAGCCTTCAATGCCGATGGATGCCTTCCTCCGTCACAGAAGAAGACATGAAAAAGTTGAGGGAGGTCAGATATCTGACAGCCGAGGTTTCGCATCGGCTACCTGCCCGAGGGCAGGCCGTCCCCTCCCCCGAACACAACGAGAACGTCGTGTTCGTCTCCCACTTCCTCCGAGGTCTAGGCCTTTCTCTGGATCCTTTCGTCAGGGGTTTGATGTTTTATTACGGGCTAGATTTCCATGATCTAGCTCCGGACTCCTTCCTTCATATCACGACATTTATTGTCGTGTGTGAGGCCTTCCTCCGGGTTACCCCTCACTTTGGCCTGTGGCTCAAGACCTTTGAAGTAAAGCCGAAGATGATCGAGGGGCAACATGCAGCGTGCGGAGGTGCCTCAATATGCAAGATGACAGGAGCTCCATGGCCCAAAGGTTCCATTCTAGAGGTGTCTGAATTGTGGCAACAGGAGTGGTTCTACATCACGGCTCCTAGAAGTGCCAAGTGGGCGGCCGCCCCTGTTTTCCGCTCGGGCCCTCCCCCACAACTGATGTCATGGATCAGCAGAGGTCTGAGCTGGGGTCCAGCCAAGGACGTGCCTATACTGCAAAGCCGCATTCGAGATCTCTTCAATGGAGATTTTAGTTTGGTTGCGGTAATACAAGTTATGTTGGTTCATCAAGTCGAGCCTTGCAAACGCCGGCCCCTTCGTTTGTGGGAGTTCAATCCCAAGGGACCGCATGTCATTCAAAATTTCCTCGGCCTGACGCGCGAGGAGATCTACAAGTCATTCTTCGGACCTTAGGTAGAGTGTCCGGAAATCACCGAGGACGTGGGCCTGAGCAGTAACCATGCCGCCGAACAGGTAAGGAATCTTCGAGCCGAACATACTATCTCTGATTTGTTACGAAGTTATTTCTGAGAGTTCGCTTTTTGACCAGGACTGGCTAACAAAGGCGAAGTTGATTCGGTGTTCGGCCCCCCTCCCTGAGGGTTTGGACAATCCGGTATTGGAAAAGATGCTCCAGGTCGCACCTTGCCCGGAGCCCTTGAATGAAGATACTGGGGAGGATAATACGGGCGGACGCGGGCCCCCAACGCTGCCCATTCTAACCGACGGAGCGAGCGTCTCCATGAAGGAAGACGACCGGAGGAGGAAAAGGACTACGCCCGGGGATTCGGAAGCCAAAGCTTCCAAACGGGAGAAGAAGTCTCCCAAAGAGGGTCCTATCTTGGGGGGTGCTTTTGCCGCACAAAGTCTGCGGGGGGATCAATTCTCCAGCGAGTCGTAAGTGACCCGAAATACTTTAATAGTACAGGTATGCCATCTTTTTCTTCTGAGAAAATAACCAACGCATATATCTTTGCAGTTTGGGCCTTAGCCCCTCTCAAATGAGCTCGTCTTCAGGGGATCTTCTTCCAGAGATGATGGAGAGCGAAACGCCTCCTCCGGACTCCTCCGCTCCGGAAGCGGGTGACCCCGAAGTGTCGTCGCGGAGGGCCTCTCTGATTCCAGTGAGGCCAGAAGGTAATCCCATTGACCCCCGAAGCTCCCAGTGTCCGGCTCCCGAAGAGAGCAGACAAAAGAGTCCGGCACCGTCTGGTGTGCGATCGGATGTTCTGAGGGAGTTGGTGGGGCGAGCGGCCATCTCAGATGAACACCGTATGCTGATGAGTACGGTGATGGAGAGAATCTCGTCCGCCGAAAGTGGATTGCATGAAGCTTTTATGAGTCTACTGACAGGCTTTAAGGTACGTAAAATAATGTATGATAGTCCTGCACATGCTAGGTGTGCCCTGTGTAGATAGTAGCCCCTGAGACTCTGGTTTTCATCGGAAACGACGACGAACAGAGGATCATATTCCCAGGTAATAACCATACTGCCTCTATGTGCAGGTGATGGAAGCTCCGGTGGCTAGCCGGACTAGCGAGTTTGCCCATTTAAAATGGCAGTTGGATGCGGCACACGCCGACATCGAGCTTGTTAACAAAAGGCTTGATGAGGCACACGGTAAGTGTCATTATCTGGTAAATGCCACACAGTAAGAGCAGCATGATGCCAGTATCTTTAGTATGTTGTGACTGCAGATGGAGCTACCACTGTTGAAGCCTTGCAGGCAGAACTTGCCCGAGCCAAGGAACAAGCGAGGTTTGGTAATGCGGCTGCTTTGAAGGCGATCGAAGAGTTGAAAGCCGAGAAGGCCGCGCATGGCGAGAGCCGAGATAAGATGGCCAAGATGGCCATAGAATTAAAAGCCGCCACCAACCGTTGCCGGGTTCTTCAAAAGGAAAACCTAGCGAAGGCATCGGACCTTGAGAAGGCTGCTGCGACGAGAAGGCATCGGACCTTGAGAAGGCTGCTGCGACGAGAAAAGACATCCGCTCTGCTATGAGGGCGAAGAAGGAGGAGCTGCGGGAAGCCAGGGATATTGTAGCTGGGAAATCCTTTATGTTGCGGAGGAAGTTCGGAGATCCACGGTATGCCCCTCTGGATCGGCTGTGGAGTTCGAAGGATGTGTATATGGATTTGGCGGCGAGCGCTGCCGATGCGGCCAAGTACTTCCAGGGTCAGACGGACCGTGAAGTGGACCAGCTGTTTTGGACACAATTCCATTCCCCCGAGCGTCCGCTTTCATTGACTGACCAATAAGCCGAATGGGCCGAACTGAATAGTTTGTCCGGACTCGCCATGAGGTCTGTTGTGGATCAGCTATGGCCGGAAAGGCCAAAACCGAACAGCTATTTCAGCTTGGTGCAACAGTTCCTCGACGTGGTGCCGCGCATTAATGCGATGAAGAGGTCTGCATGCATAGAGGGCACACGGATGGCCTTTACCCGTATTAAAGCATACTGGGCGGAGATGGATGCTACCACTGGTGCAGCGCGGGATTCGGCCATAGGCCGAATGGCTGTTGAGCACTACTTTGAAGAAGTTCTTGAGGGTGCTCGTTTGATAGAGACCCAGTGCTCAAAACATATTATGTTTGAGTGATATGTAATCTCATTGTAAGCGAAATGCGTTTATAAATTTTTATAAGGCTATTTTTATACTTTTTCCTGAAAGTAATATGATGCCTCCTGGGCAGCCGTTTATGTATACATGTGTATAACCTGAAAGATTGTAGCCGTCGGCTTCAACACCCACGCATATAATGCGGAGGTGCTCGCAAAAAACACGCGTTCACACTTAACCCAACGTCTTGGTCCTATTAAGGAGGTGATAGCGGAGCGAGCGAGGCAACCGGACTATAATGCTTTCGCATTTTCACTTAGCCATAGGAGTTTGACAGTGGGGCTACTAGATAGCCCCTGGTGGCTCCGCACTCTCCCGATCTCGGGGTGCATACATGCCTGGCCGGAAAACGGCCCTTCGTTAAGGTGGAGGAATTCTAACATTCCAACATGTCATCGAGTGGTTGACCAGTCTCACGCTATATCATGACAGTCAGTTTTCGGCTTTCTCTACTGAGGTGCTCGTCCGAATGAACCAGGGCACAATCGCAGTAGTTCTCCTAGTGCTACCTTAGCTGGTAAAGCGGAACGTAAGGCACCAAAACACAGGAGCCGGGCAAACCCAACATTTGACCAAAGACAATGATTCGGAGCTGATGCATATAGGGCCAAACTCGCGACACCGAACACTCCCTAAGGTATTCGGTCTTTGTGGTATAAACCGGGCCTAAATAATGGCCTTTGTAAGAAGCCCCTTGTTTCCAGGTACGTGCATTGTTCTGGCGTGGCCACATGCCAAGACGTCAGCATCCTTCTCAACGGTGGATATGTATCAACAAGAGACAGTAAAAAAGGTTTACGCAGGGTCTTAATCTAAAAAGAATCCTTGGAGCGGGTCCCTGCTGCACGTCTGCGCCTGTGTCTCCGTTATGCCGTATGCTGGACGGGTGTAGCATGATGATTGTCGGTGTCAAAACCGGCGGATCTCGGGTAGGGGGTCCCGAACTGTGCGTCTAGGCCGGATGGTAACAGGAGACAGGGGACACTTTGTTTTACCCAGGTTCGGGCCCTCTCGATGGAGGTAATACCCTACTCCTGTTTGATTAATATTGATGATATGGGTAGTACAAGAGTAGATCTACCACGAGATCAAGGAGGCTAAACCCTAGAAGCTAGCCAATGGTATGATTGTTGTGTATGGAGTTGATTGCCTACAGACTACAACCCTCCGGTTTATATAAACACCGGATAGGGTTAGGGTTACACAGAGTCGGTTACAATGGTAGGAGATCTTGAATATCGGCATCGCCAAGCCTGCCTTCCACGCCAAGGAAAGTCCCATCCGTACACGGGACGAAGTCTTCAATCTTGTATCTTCATAGTCCAGGAGTCCGGATGGAGGTATAGTCCGGCTACCCGAACACCCCCTAATCCAGGACTCCTTCAGTAGCCCCTGAACCAGGCTTCAATGACGACGAGTCCGGCGCGCAAATTGTCTTCGGCATTGCAAGGCGGGTTCCTCCTCCAAGTCCTTCATAGAAGATTTGTAAACACTAAGAGTAGTGTCCGGTTCTGCAAAATAAGCTTCCACATATTGCCATAGAGAGAATAATATTAACACAAATCAAATCTGCTGACGTATTCCGCAGTGCGCTACCACACTACGGCCAAGTCCTTTACTCAAATCATTTTTATTTTTCCACCTCAGCATGTTTGGCGAGGCGGTTTCCTTGGCACGTCTTGTCAAAGCAGAGATCGTGTGTCCTTTTTACGGGATTCTCATCAATACGGACATTGGTAACCCTAACCACGCCATTTACCACGGCGCTTGGGAGGCAAGCGAGTTTTATTAGGCAGGTGGGGACGCACAACCGCATCCATCCATATAAGGGGATAAGGGTCCACCTTTTTACCTACGCCTTCTTCCTCCTTTGCCTATCCATCTCTTGCGCACTCGAGCTCCAGTGCCCAAGCCCGCACTTCCCACCTCAACCTTCTCCAGTGATGTCCGGAGCGGGAGGCAAGTGGAAGGTCTCCTCCGTCACGGAAGGCGACGTCAAAAAGCTAAGGAAGGCCGGATACTTGTCCAAACACATCGCGCACCGGCTTCCCGAGGAGGGGCAGCTCCTCCCCACCCCAAGGCCCCATGAGAGGGTAGTATTCCTTCCCCACTTCCTCCGCGGACTGGGTTTTCCACTTCACCCATTCGTCCGGCCTGGATTTTCACGATCTGGCCCCGAACTTCATCCTCAACATCTTGACGTTTATCGTCGTGTGCGAGGCTTTCCTCCGCGTCTGCCCCCATTTCGGCCTCTGGCTCAAGACCTTCAACGTCAAGCCCAAGGTGGTGCGCGGCAACCAGGCAGAGTGCGGAGGCGCCATGGCGGGCAAGATTGCGAACGTCCTGTGGTTCGAGGGCTCCTTCGTAGAGACCCTAAAGGGGTGGCAAGCCGGGTGGTTTTACATCACCGAGCCACGTGATCCGAAATGGATCGCAGCCCCCGAGTTTTGATCTGGACCACCCACGCGGCTCATGTCCTGGAAAGAGACGGGCCTATCATGGGGTAACGATAAAGAGGTGACCGGACTAAAGACATGCATCCAGTCCCTGGTAAACAAGTCAATCAGGCTTGTAAATGTAGTCCAGGTCATGCTCGTTCGCCGAATCCTCCCGTGTCAACAACGGGGCTTTACTCTGTGGGAGTTCGACCCGGCATGGCACCGAACCCTTAACAGGCTCTTCGACACGACGTATGAAGACGTCTGGAAGGCGCTAATCAAAGGTGCCGAGGCTCCAGCATCCGCTTCCGAGGACCGCGGATACAGCTCGCAGCGTCACGCTAGGGAGGTAAGCTATTTTCACCTTTTACAGGATGTTCAGCTTTTTTTCATAGTTTAACTCTATGCGGGATCTAAACTCCCTTACCTTTGACAGGCTTGGCGGGCGGTATCCGGACCGATTAACTGTCCGGCTCCGCTGCCCGAAGACCCAGCCCCAGCTCTACTAGTGAAGGTGCTGGCTCCGACGCCTTATGTGGTGCCAGAAAAGAAGGCCAAGAAGAAGAAGACCACAGGGACTCGAAAGAGTACCCGCAAAGTGGTGTTGTCGGACTCGTCATCCGACGAGTCCGAGACGCCCTCCTCCCATGAAAACGAGGAGGAGGAAGAAGAAAGCTCTCCCCCCCAGCGGGTGGAGGAAAGAAAAGGAAAGCCGCCCCAAGGGGGAAGGCCGAGGGGTCCAAGAAGAGTAAAACCCCTCCGCCGGACTACGCCCCCGACGCCGACGAGGACGAAGAGGAGTGGCCGGACAGAGCCAGGCGTCCGGCGAAATCGTAAGTGTTCGGATACCAGAGTAATTCATGATATTCCTTTTGTCGCACAGCTTTCCCTAATGTCGAATATAATCATGCAGCCCGCCCCGGGCCGAACTCAACGAGTCGTCGAGCGGCTCCCTGGATTCATCGGACGTGAACTCAGTACCGCCCGCTGTCTGCCCCCGCACCGCGGACGACGCCGAAGTGGCGTCGCAATGAGCTCCGGGGCAGGAGGAGGTGGTCCTGGAGGAGCTGCAAGGCGACCTCCCGGACTCCAGGAGTAAAGGGACAAGACCCCCCAGGGCTCCAAGTCCAGCTTTGAGCCGGACACCGTGCCGGAATCTTCAACGATTCCGGACCGCGGAAGGCGAACTCCTTCCAAGAGGAGCAAGCCTTCTGAGCCGGCAGCCTCCGTCCAACCGGAGGTGCCGGACAATCTGCTGGAGGTGCTTGAAGACGCCTCCATCGACGAGGAACACCGTACTATTATGAGTACGGTGATCCAGAAGGTTCAGTCCGCCAAGAGCGGACTGAGTGAAGCTTGCGCTAGCCTCCTAACAGGCTTCAAGGTAAGTAAAAAATATGTAAAAATATTACCGCATAGACAGTAGCCCCTGATGCTTTGTTTGGAGTTCGGAAAGAAAAGCCGAATAGAGGATCTATTAAATTTCGCAGGAGTCTAACAATAAAGAGTCAATATGCGTATGCAGGCTTCGCTGCTATCCACCGCCGCACTGACTGCGGAGGTGGGTGTCCTGAAATAGGACCTCGGGCAGACCGAGCAAGAGCTCGGCCTTGCCAAGCGGCAGCTCGAGGAGAAAGAAGGTAAGAAATACCTTACTGAAAAGGGTGCCTATAGAGAGGCGTGATTGCAAAAAATAACAGGATTGTACTGCTTATTGTAGGGGCCACGACTGAGGTGGCGACCCTCAAGCAGGCATTGTCCGAGGCCGAAAAGAAAACGGCCGTAGAGCGCACCGAGCGAGAGAAACTTGGGCTCAGGTCGGCGAGGTACAGCAAGAGCTTCAGGCTCTCATGAAAAAACATGAGGGTTTGGAGCTTGAGTCAAAGACCCAAGCGTCCGAGCTCGTGGCGGCCCTTGAGACTGCCAAGGCCGAAGCCCAAAAGGCCCTCCAAGAGTTGGAGGAGATGAAGAATATAGCAGCGGGTAAGGCATTCTTCATGCAAAGCAGAAATATAAAAGTAAACTACTTGTTACTTACCCGAATCCGGAGTTCTCGAGGGGCATTCGCAGATCTTCCCCGCAGCGTATCCGCTGCCGCCGTATTCTACCGAGCTGAAGAGGGCAGCTCGACGGAGAAGGTGTTCTGGTCTCAGTATGCTGAGGCCGGACACCCTGTGCCCTTGAGGGACCAGCTGAAACAGCTGGTCGAGCTCCACAAGGCGGCCGAACAGGCCATGAAGGGCTTCATAATTCGGTTGTGGCCCGGAGAGGCCCTGCCTGGGAGCTACCTCGGGCTGGTGCGGCGGCTGGTGGAGGCCTGTCCAAGGCTCGAGGTCATCAAGCGGTCCGTCTGCATCGAAGGAGCCCGTAGGGCCCTTGCCCGTGTGAAGGTGCACTGGGGGAAGCTAGACGGTGAGAAGCTTGTGAAGGACGGGCCACCGCCGGGGAAGGAGCATCGCAAGCCCGAGAACTATTATAAGGATATTCTTGCATGTGCCCGCCTTGTGGCGGATGAATGCACCAAGGATGTAATTTTTGAATGAACTCGCTCGTCTTTATCCTCTGCGCTAAAAACTTGTTCATATGCGCTAAGCAATGCTTATTGAATTTAAAATATTATTTTCTGTGCGGCCGTTTATCAAAAATTGAGAGATGGCCATTCGTCGGCTTCTGCCCCGTGCCACTAGTGCTGGGGTGTCCGGTGATAAACATGTGCGCTCTTTTTCCCATGTTTGGGTCCTTCGAGGGAGGCGCTCAGCACGACGAACCAGGCAATCGGACTATAATGCTTGAACACTTTCACTTAGCCATATAACTTTATAATTTTAAATTTCGGCGAAGCCCCTAGTTCGGAAGACCGAGTTCGGGGCGCTATCCACGCCTTGGCTGGGGTTATCCAGCTCCTCGCTCGAAGCGGCATAAGTTGTTAGGGACTCAAAAAACCTCTCGAACAGCGACCGGTCTCTCGCCTCATCATGACAGTCAGTTTTAGCTTTCTCCACTGAGGTTCTTAACCCAGCTCAACCGGGGCACAATCGCAGTGGTTTTCCTAGTGCTACCTTAGCCGATATAGCGGAACGTAAGGCACCAAAACATAGGAGCCGGGTAAACCCAACTATTGACCCAAATCATGATTCGGAGCCGATGCATATAGTGCTATATGTTCGGGGTGCCGCACTTGTGAAAGTGTACGGACTTCTCACACCATGTTAAAGGGTACTGAAGCCCCTGGCATACTTGCCGTACCACAGTGTACGGGTGCAACATGTCATTAATGAACATATGTAAAAGAGAGTAATGCAGAAAATAGACAAAAGCTATGCATTGTTTAAAGAGAGGCTATTTATCAAAGCCGAACGATACAAATAGTGCGGTAAGCAAAAGATATTGGACTATTTAGTATGTCCTGACCAGGGGCAGGCCGCGGAATTATATTTAAAACAGGTATACCGCTCGTAACAGAGACCACCTGGGAGTTCCATAATGCGGCATGGCTTGTCTGCCTCCCTGGATCTTGCATCGTTTGTGCACAGTCGAATGGCCGAACAGGTCGTCCGACGTATGGAGTCCTGAAAGTAAGAAAAAATTAGAAAAGAGTCCGGCAGCCCCTAGTACGTTTTAAGCCGTATTTTGGGCGTGCCGTTATTGTGCCCCTTCCCCTGTGCCCATGGTATTTCAAGGGCGTAGTTATGTACACGAGGTACTGGTTTCGCTATGTCGCGAGAGCTGGGGTTGGGGCCGCATTGCTACGCTTGCTCAGAGCGTGCCAGGCGGTCCTGCTGTAGGTTACTCCGGGCGCGCTTGGCAGTGTCTGGCTTTTTAATGGCCGGACTGGAGAATTGCCTGAGAAGGCTACTTTGTACCACCGCAGCGAGAGCCGTCGTATGCTCCTCCGTACGGAGGGAGCATTCGGTGTTTCCGTTAACCGTAATTACTCCTCGAGGGCCTGGCATCTTGAGCTTGAGATATGCGTAGTGCGGCACCGCATTGAACTTTGCGAATGCGGTTCGTCCGAGCAGGGCGTGATAGACACTGCGAAACGGGACTATATCAAAGATTAACTCTTCGCTTCGGAAATTGTCCGGGGATCCAAAGACCACGTCAAGTGTTACTGAGCCTGTACAGTTGGCTTCTACACCTGGTATAACGCCTTTAAAGGTCGTTCTAGTGGGTTTAATCCTTGAGGGATCTATGCCCATTTTCGGCGCTGTATCCTGATAAAGCAGGTTGAGGCTACTGCCGCCGTCCATGAGGACTCTTGTGAGATGAAATCCGTCGATGATTGGGTCGAGAACCAATACGGCGAAGCCGCCATGACGGATGCTAGTGGGATGGTCCCTTCGATCAAAAGTGATCAGGCAGGAGGACCATGGGTTCAACTTTGGGGCGACTGGCTCCATCGCGTATACGTCCCGTAGCGCACGCGTCTGCTCCCGCTTGGGAATGTGGGTTGCGTATATCATGTTCACCGTCCGCACTTGTGGGGGAAAGCCCTTCTGTCCATTGTTGTTCCGCGACTTGGGCTCCTCGTCGTCGCTGTGCAGCCCCTTGTCTCTGTTTTCGGCCCTTAACTTGCCTGCCTGCTTGAACACCCAACAATCCCTGTTAGTGTGATTGGCTGGCCTTTCGGGGGTGCCATGTATCTGGCACAAGCGATCGAGTATTCGGTCCAAGCTGGACGGGCCCTGAGTATTCTTTTTGAATGGCTTTTTCCGCTGACCGGATTTATAGCCTTTGAATCCGGCATTGACTGCTGTGTCTTCATTGCTGTCGCTGTTGACGCGGCGTTTTTGCTTATTCCGACGTGTCCTGCCACTTTTGTCCTTGGTATCCGAATTACCAGGGTTCTTTGATAAGTTGTTACTGCGAGCTAGCCAGCTGTCTTCTCCCGGGCAAAAGCGGGTCATGAGTGTCGTGAGGGCTGCCATGGATTTCGGCTTTTCCTGTCCCAGGTGCCAGGCAAGCCACTCGTCGCGGATGTTATGCTTGATGGCTGCTAGGGCCTCTGCGTCCGGACAGCCGACTATCTGGTTTTTCTTTGTTAGGAACCGTTTCCAGAATTGTCTGGCCGATTCTTCTGGCTGCTGAATTATGTGGCTTAAGTCGTCGGCATCCGGCGGTCGCACGTAAGTGCCCTGGAAGTTGTCGAGGAATGCGGCTTTCAGGTCCTCCCAAGAACCGACTGAGTCTGCTGGCAAGCTGTTAAGCCAATGTCGGGCCGGTCCTTTAAGTTTGAGCGGGAGGTATTTGATGGCGTGTAGATCGTCGCCGCGTGCCATGTGGATGTGAAGAAGATAATCCTCGATCCATACCGCCGGGTCTGTTGTGCCATCGTATGATTCGATGTTTACGGGTTTGAAACCCTCTGGGATTTTATGATCCATTACTTCATTCGTGAAGCATAGCGGGTGTGCGGCGCCTCTATACTGGGCTATATCACGACGCAGCTCGGAAGAGCTATGTCTGTTGTGTTCGGCCCGGCCGAATTTTTTGTATCCGGAGTGAAGATCATTGTCACATGCCGTAGGGCGCCTGTGCGATCCGTAGATCGATCTTGTTTGTTTTGCCTTATCCTCCAGTATGTCTCGCAGGTCGGGCGCATTTTCTTGTTCCTTAGTTGAGCGGCGTCGGGGTATGGCTTGGGTGGAGGGCCGACAGGCCTCTCTGTCGCGGCCGCGAGGTGGCCGGTCTGCCATGTCATGCGCTGGTGATGTATGAAGGAAATATTCCCTAGAGGCAATAATAAAGTTATTATTTATTTCCTCATATCATGATAAATGTTTATTATTCATGCTAGAATTGTATTAACCGGAAACATGATACATGTGTGAATACATAGACAAACATATAGTCACTAGTATGCCTCTACTTGACTAGCTCATTAATCAAAGATGGTTATGTTTCCTAACCATTGACATGTGTTGTCATTTGATTAATGGGATCACATCATTAGGAGAATGAGGTGATTGACATGACCCATCCTGTTAGCTTAGCACTTGATCGTTTAGTATTCTGCTATTGCTTCCTTCATGACTTATACATGTTCCTGTAACTATGAGAATTGTGTAACTCTCGTTTACCGGAGGAACACTTTGGGTACTACCAAACGTCACAACGTAACTGGGTGATTATAAAGGAGTACTACAGGTGTCTCCGAAGGTACATGTTGAGTTAGCATAATTCGAGATTAGGTTTTGTCACTCCGATTGTCGGAGAGGTATCTCTGGGCCCTCTCGGCAATGCTCATCACCTAAGCCTTGCAAGCATGTAACTAATGAGTTAGTTATAAGATGAAGTATTACAGAACGAGTAAAGAGACTTGTCGATAACGAGATTGAACTAGGTATTGGATACCGACGATCGAATCTCGGACAAGTAACATACCGATGACAAAGGGAACAACGTATGTTGTTATGCGGTTTGACCGATAAAGATCTTCGTAGAATATGTAGGAACCAATATGGGCATCCAGGTTCCGCTATTGGTTATTGACCAGAGATGTGTCTCAGTCATGTCTACATCGTTCTCGAACCGTAGGGTCCGCACGCTTAAGGTTTCGATGACAGTTATATTATGAGTTTATGTATTTTGATGTACCGAAGGTTGTTCGGAGTCCCAGATATGATTACGGACATGACGAGGAGTCTCGAAATGGTCGAGACATAAAGATTGATATATTGGACGGATATATTTGGACACCGGAAAGGTTCCGGAGAAGTTTGGAGCCCCGGAAGGTTACCGGAACCCCCCGGGAGGTATATGGGCCTTATTGGGCCCATGTAGGAGGAAGAGAGAAGGAGCAAGGGAAGGGGGCGCCCCCCCCCCAAGCCCAATCCAAATTGGGGAGGGGGGCCGGCCCCCCCTTTCCTTTCTCCTTCCCCCTCTTCCTATTACTACTACTAGTACTACTTCCTAATACTAGTACTCTTTCCTTCCCCCTCCAAATAAGATAAGGAAAAGAGAGGGAAACCTACTTGGAGTAGGTTTCCCCCTCCTCGTGGCGCGCCCCCCCTAGGGCCGGCCACCTCCTCCCTCCGTCCTTTATATACGGGGGTAGGGGGGCACCCTAGGACACACAAGTTGATCATTGATCGTTCCTTAGCCGTGTGCGGTGCCCCCCTCCACGATATTACACCTCGGTCATATTGTAGCGGTGCTTAGGCGAAGCCCTGCAACAGGAGAACATCAAGATCGTCACCACGCCATCGTGCTGACGGAACTCCCCCTCGGCGCCTCTGCTAGATCGGAGATCGAGGGTGCGTCATCGAGCTGTACGCGTGTCAAGAACTCGGAGGTGCCGGAGTAACGGTACTTGGATCGGTTGAACCGGAGGACGTACGACTACTTCCTCTATGTTGCGTCAACGCTTCCGCTTCGGTCTACGAGGGTACGTAGACAACACTCTCCCCTCGTTGCTATATCATCACCATGATCTTGCGTGTGCGTAGGAAAAATTTTGAAATTACTACGTTCCCCAACAGTGGTATCAGAGCCTAGGTTTTATGTGTTGATGTTATATGCACGAGTAGAACACAAGTAAGTTGTGGACGATATAAGTCATACTGCCTACCAGCATGTCATACTTTGGTTCAGCGGTATTGTGAGATGAAGCGGCCCGGACCGACATTACGCGTACGCTTACGCGAGACTGGTTTCACCGTTACGAGCACTCGTGCTTAAAGGTGGCTGGCGGGTGTCTGTCTCTCTCACTTTTGTTGAACCGAGTGTGGCTACGCCCGGTCCTTGTGAAGGTTAAAACGGAGTCTATTTGACAAACTATCGTTGTGGTTTTGATGCGTAGGTGAGATTGGTTCTTGCTTAAGCCCGTAGCAGCCACGTAAAATTTGCAACAACAAAGTAGAGGACGTCTAACTTGTTTTTGCAGGGCATGTTGTGATGTGATATGGCCAAGACATGATGCTATATTTTATTGTATGAGATGATCATGTTTTGTAACCGAAGTTATCAGCAACTGGCAGGAGCCATATGGTTGTCGCTTTATTGTATGAAATGCAAACGCCCTGTAATTGCTTTACTTTATCACTAAGCGGTAGCGATAGTCATAGAAGCAATAGATGGCGTAACGACAACGATGCTACGATGGAGATCAAGGTGTCACGCCGGTGACGATGGTGATCACAATGGTGCTTCGAAGATGGAGATCACAAGCACAAGATGATGATGGCCATATCATATCACTTATATTGATTGCATGTGATGTTTATCCTTTATGCATCTTATCTTGCTTTGATTGACGGTAGCATTTTAAGATGATCTCTCACTAATTATCAAGAAGTGTTCTCCCTGAGTATGCACCGTTGCGAAAGTTCTTTGTGCTGAGACACCACGTGATGATCGGGTGTGATAGGCTCTACGTTCAAATACAACGGGTGCAAAACAGTTGCACACGCGGAATACTCAGGTTATACTTGACGAGCCTAGCATATACAGATATGGCCTCGGAACACGGGGACCGAAAGGTCGAGCGTGAATCATATAGTAGATATGATCAACATAGAGATGGTCACCATTGAAACTACTCCATCTCACGTGATGATCGGACATGGTTTAGTTGATTTGGATCACGTAATCACTTAGATGACTAGAGAGATGTCTGTCTAAGTGGGAGTTCTTTAGTAATATGATTAATTGAACTTAAATTTATCATGAACTTAGTACCTGATAGTATTTTGCTTGTCTATGTTTGTTTGTAGATAGATGGCTCGTGCTATTGTTCCGTTGAATTTTAATGCGTTCCTTGAGAAAGCAAAGTTGAAAGATGATGGTAGCAATTACACGGACTGGGTCCGTAACCTGAGGATTATCCTCATTGCTGCACAGAAGAGTTACATCCTGGAAGCACCGCTGGGTGCCAGGCCTGCTGCTGATGCAACTGACGATGTTAAGAACGTCTGGCAGAGCAAAGCTGATGACTACTCTATAGTTCAGTGTGCCATGCTTTACGGCTTAGAACTGGGTCTTCAACGACGTTTTGAACGTCATGGGGCATATGAGATGTTCCAGGAGTTGAAGTTAATATTTCAAGCAAATGCCCGGATTGAGAGATATGAAGTCTCCAATAAGTTCTACAGCTGCAAGATGGAGGAGAACAGTTCTGTCAGTGAGCATATACTCAAAATGTCTGGGTATAATAATCACTTGATTCAACTGGGAGTTAATCTTCCGGATGATAGCGTCATTGACAGAATTCTCCAATCACTGCCACCAAGCTACAAGAGCTTTGTGATGAACTATAATATGCAAGGGATGAACAAGACTATTCCCGAGCTCTTCGCGATGCTGAAAGCCGCGGAGGTAGAAATCAAAAAGGAGCATCAAGTGTTGATGGTCAACAAGACCACTGGTTTCAAGAAAAGGGGCAAAGGGAAGAAGAAGGGGAACTTCAAAATGAACGGCAAACAAGTTGCTGCTCAAGTGAAGAAACCCAAGTCTGGACCTAAGCCTGAAACTGAGTGCTTCTACTGCAAGCAGACTGGACACTGGAAGCGGAACTGCCCCAAGTATTTGGCGGATAAGAAGGATGGCAAAGTGAACAAAGGTATATGTGATATACATGTTATTGATGTGTACCTTACTAATGCTCGTAGTAGCAGCTGGGTATTTGATACTGGTTCTGCTGCTAACATTTGCAACTCGAAACAGGGACTACGGATTAAGCGTAGATTAGCTAAGGACGAGGTGACGATGCGCGTGGGAAATGGTTCCAAAGTCGATGTGATCGCGGTCGGCACGCTACCTCTACATCTACCATCGGGATTAGTTTTAGACCTGAATAATTGTTATTTGGTGCCTGCGTTGAGCATGAACATTATATCTGGATCTTGTTTGATGCGAGACGGTTATTCATTTAAATCAGAGAATAATGGTTGTTCTATTTATATGAGTAATATCTTTTATGGTCATGCACCCTTGAAGAGTGGTCTATTTTTATTAAATCTCGATAGTAGTGATACACATATTCATAATGTTGAAGCCAAAAGATGCAGAGTTGATAATGATAGTGCAACATATTTGTGGCACTGCCGTTTAGGTCATATCGGTGTAAAACGCATGAAGAAACTCCATACTGATGGACTTCTGGAATCACTTGATTATGAATCACTTGGTACTTGCGAACCGTGCCTCATGGGCAAGATGACCAAGACACCGTTCTCCAGATCTATGGAGAGAGCAACAAATTTGTTGGAAATCATACATACAGATGTATGTGGTCCGATGAATGTTGAGGCTCGTGGCGGATATCGTTATTTCCTCACCTTCACAGATGATTTGAGCAGATATGGGTATATCTACTTGATGAAGCACAAGTCTGAAACATTTGAAAAGTTCAAAGAATTTCAGAGTGAAGTAGAAAATCATCGTAACAAGAAAATAAAGTTTCTACGATCTGATCATGGAGGAGAATATTTGAGTTACGAGTTTGGTTTACATTTGAAACAATGTGGAATAGTTTCGCAACTCACGCCACCTGGAACACCACAGCGAAATGGTGTGTCCGAACGTCGTAATCGTACTTTACTTGATATGGTGCGATCTATGATGTCTCTTACCGATTTACCGCTATCGTTTTGGGGTTATGCTTTAGAGACGGCCGCATTCACGTTAAATAGGGCACCATCAAAATCCGTTGAGACGACGCCTTATGAACTGTGGTTTGGCAAGAAACCAAAGTTGTCGTTTCTCAAAGTTTGGGGCTGCGATACTTATGTGAAGAAACTTCAACCAGATAAGCTCGAACCCAAATCGGAGAAATGTGTCTTCATAGGATACCCAAAGGAGACAATTGGGTACACCTTCTATCACAGATCTGAAGGCAAGATTTTCGTTGCTAAAATCGGATCCTTTCTAGAGAAGGAGTTTCTCTCGAAAGAAGTGAGTGGGAGGAAAGTAGAACTTGATGAGATAACTGTATCTACTCCCTTATTGGAAAGTAGTTCATCACAAGAACCGGTTCCTGTGACAACTACACCAATTAGTGAGGAAGCTAATGATATTGATCATGAAACTTCAGATCAAGTTTCTACTGAACCTCGTAGGTCTAGCAGAGTAAGATCCGCACCAGAGTGGTACAGAAATCCTATTCTAGAAGTCATGTTACTAGACCATGATGAACCTACGAACTATGAGGAAGCGATGATGAGCCCAGATTCCGCAAAATGGCTAGAGGCCATGAAATCTGAGATAGGATCCATGTATGAAAACAAAGTATGGACTTTGGTTGACTTGCCCGATGATCGGCAAGCCATTGAGAATAAATGGATCTTTAAGAAGAAGACTGACTCTGATGGTAATGTTACTGTCTACAAAGCTCGACTTGTTGCAAAAGGTTTTCGACAAGTTCAAGGGGTTGACTACGATGAGACTTTCTCACCCGTAGCGATGCTTAAGTCTGTCCGAATCATGTTGGCTATTGCTGCATTTCATGATTATGAAATTTGGCAAATGGATGTCAAGACTGCATTCTTGAATGGATTTCTAGAAGAAGAGTTGTATATGATGCAACCTGAAGGTTTTGTTGATCCAAAAGGTGCTGACAAAGTGTGCAAGCTCCAACGTTCCATTTATGGACTGGTGCAAGCATCTCGGAGTTGGAATAAACGTTTTGATAGTGTGATCAAAGCATATGGCTTTATACAGACTTTTGGAGAAGCCTGTATTTACAAGAAAGTGAGTGAGAGCTCTGTAGCATTTCTAGTTTTGTATGTTGATGACATATTATTAATTGGAAATGATATAGAATTTCTGGATAGCATAAAGGGATACTTGAATAAAAGTTTTTCTATGAAAGACCTCGGTGAAGCTGCTTACATATTGGGCATCAAGATCTATAGAGATAGATCAAGACGCTTAATAGGACTTTCACAAAGTACATACCTTGACAAAATTTTGAAAAAGTTCAAAATGGATCAGGCAAAGAAAGGATTCTTGCCTGTGCTACAAGGTGTGAAGTTGAGTCAAACTCAATGCCCGACCACAGCAGAAGATAGAGAGAAAATGAAAGATGTTCCCTATGCTTCAGCCATAGGCTCTATCATGTATGCAATGCTGTGTACCAGACCTGACGTATGCTTAGCAATAAGCTTGGCGGGTAGGTACCAAAGTAATCCAGGAGTGGATCACTGGACAGCGGTCAAGAACATCCTGAAATACCTGAAAAGGACTAAGGATATGTTTCTCGTATATGGAGGTGACAAAGAGCTAGTCGTAAATGGTTACGTCGATGCAAGCTTTGACACTGATCCGGATGATTCTAAATCGCAGACCGGATACGTGTTTTTATTAAACGGTGGAGCTGTAAGTTGGTGCAGTTCTAAACAAAGCGTCGTGGCAGGATCTACATGTGAAGCGGAGTACATAGCTGCTTCTGAAGCAGCAAATGAAGGAGTCTGGATGAAGGAGTTCATTTCCGATCTAGGTGTCATACCTAGTGCATCGGGACCAATGAAGATCTTCTGTGACAATACTGGTGCAATTGCCTTGGCAAAGGAATCCAGATTTCACAAGAGGACCAAGCACATCAAGAGACGCTTCAATTCCATTCGGGACCAAGTCCAAGTGGGAGACATAGAGATTTGCAAGATACATACGGATCTGAATATTGCAGACCCGTTGACTAAGCCTCTCTCACGAGCAAAACAAGATCAGCAACAAGACTCCATGGGTGTTAGAATCATTACTATGTAATCTAGATTATTGACTCTAGTGCAAGTGGGAGACTGAAGGAAATATGCCCTAGAGGCAATAATAAAGTTATTATTTATTTCCTCATATCATGATAAATGTTTATTATTCATGCTAGAATTGTATTAACCGGAAACATGATACATGTGTGAATACATAGACAAACATATAGTCACTAGTATGCCTCTACTTGACTAGCTCATTAATCAAAGATGGTTATGTTTCCTAACCATTGACATGTGTTGTCATTTGATTAATGGGATCACATCATTAGGAGAATGAGGTGATTGACATGACCCATCCCGTTAGCTTAGCACTTGATCGATTAGTATTCTGCTATTGCTTCCTTCATGACTTATACATGTTCCTGTAACTATGAGAATTGTGTAACTCCCGTTTACCGGAGGAACACTTTGGGTACTACCAAACGTCACAACGTAACTGGGTGATTATAAAGGAGTACTACAGGTGTCTCCGAAGGTACATGTTGAGTTAGCATAATTCGAGATTAGGTTTTGTCACTCCGATTGTCGGAGAGGTATCTCTGGGCCCTCTTGGCAATGCTCATCACCTAAGCCTTGCAAGCATGTAACTAATGAGTTAGTTATAAGATGAAGTATTACAGAACGAGTAAAGAGACTTGTCGATAACGAGATTGAACTAGGTATTGGATACCGACGATCGAATCTCGGACAAGTAACATACCTATGACAAAGGGAACAACGTATGTTGTTATGCGGTTTGACCGATAAAGATCTTCGTAGAATATGTAGGAACCAATATGGGCATCCAGGTCCCGCTATTGGTTATTGACCAGAGATGTGTCTCAGTCATGTCTACATCGTTCTCGAACCGTAGGGTCCGCACGCTTAAGGTTTCGATGACAGTTATATTATGAGTTTATGTATTTTGATGTACCGAAGGTTGTTCGGAGTCCCGGATATGATTACGGACATGACGAGGAGTCTCGAAATGGTCGAGACATAAAGATTGATATATTGGACGGATATATTTGGACACCGGAAAGGTTCCAGAGAAGTTTGGAGCCCCGGAAGGTTACCGGAACCCCCCGGGAGGTATATGGGCCTTATTGGGCCCATGTAGGAGGAAGAGAGAAGGAGCAAGGGAAGGGGGCGCACCCCCCCAAGCCCAATCTGAATTGGGGAGGGGGGCCGCCCCCCCCCTTTCCTTTCTCCTTCCCCCTCTTCCTATTACTACTACTAGTACTACTTCCTAATACTAGTACTCTTTCCTTCCCCCTCCAAATAAGATAAGGAAAAGAGAGGGAAACCTACTTGGAGTAGGTTTCCCCCTCCTCATGGCGCGCCCCCCCTAGGGCCGGCCACCTCCTCCCTCCCTCCTTTATATACGGGGGTAGGGGGGCACCCTAGGACACACAAGTTGATCATTGATCGTTCCTTAGCCGTGTGCGGTGCCCCCCTCCACGATATTACACCTCGGTCATATTGTAGCGGTGCTTAGGCGAAGCCCTGCAACAGGAGAACATCAAGATCGTCACCACGCCGTCGTGCTGACGGAACTCCCCCTGGGCGCCTCTGCTGGATCGGAGATCGAGGGTGCGTCATCGAGTTGTACGCGTGTCAAGAACTCGGAGGTGCCGGAGTAACGGTACTTGGATCGGTTGAACTGGAGGACGTACGAGTACTTCCTCTACGTTGCGTCAATGCTTCCGCTTCGGTCTATGAGGGTACGTAGACAACACTCTCCCCTCGTTGCTATATCATCACCATGATCTTGCGTGTGCGTAGGAATTTTTTTGAAATTACTACGTTCCCCAACAATGTAGGTGCTTCCTCCTCTGATCGGGGTAGCGGCCTGCGCTTCGGGTAACTCTTGGAGGAGCGTTCGAGTTCATACTCTTCGGCCGCAAGGTCTTCAGTCCATCTGTCAGCTAGCAATTCTTGGGCAGCTCTAAGCTGTTTCTGCTTTTTCTTGAGGCTGCTTGCCGTGGCTAAAAGCCTGCGTTTAAAACGCTCTTGTTCGGCGGGGTCTGATGGTATGACGAATTCGTCGTCATCGAGGCTTGCCTCATCTTCGGAGGGAGGCGTATAGTTATCATCCTCGACCTCTCGGTCTGCCCCTCTTTCATGAGGGATGGTTTCTCCATCTTCCTATGCCGAATTTTGCTGAGGTGGGTGTTCTTCGGCGCTATCCGGGGTAGTATTATCTCCCGTGCCGGAATCACCATTTTTGCTTTGGCGGGATTTAGAGCGGCACCGCTGACGCCGGCGCTTTTGCTGTTTCTTGGGGGAGTCATCCCCCACTGTTCCATCGCCATCTCCATATTTTGGAGTATCCACCATATATATGTCATATGACGAGGTGGCCTTCCAGCGCCCTACAGGTGCTGGTTCTTGTTCGTCTCCTGCATCGTCGTCCATGCCATCGATGTCTTCGGAGTCGAAGTCAAGCGTGTCGGTTAAGTCGTCGACAGTGGCTACGAAGTGGGTGGTGGGTGGGCTTTGAATTTCTTCGTCGTCCGTATCCCAACCTTGCTGACCGTAGTCCGGCTAGGGTTCTCCTGATAAAGTGAGAGACTTTAGAGAATTCAGGATGTCGCCGAAGGGCGAGTGCTGAAAGATGTCCGCGACGGTGAACTCCATTATCGGCGCCCAATCAGATTCGATCGGCAGGGGCGCGGGGGGCTCGGAGTTCGGAGAGGAATCCGGCTCCTCGGAGTCACGGGCCATGCGGAGTGTGGGGCTAGAGTTCGGCACGATCGCCTCTGAGATCGCAGCCCCTGAGGCAGTGTCCAACCATTGATCCTCGATTGGCGCAGTAGGCTCTGAATCAATGGTCGAAACCGATGCGCGTGCGGCCTCCAAGGCGCTATTCGGTGGCTGAGCTATATCATGCCCATCGAGACAGTGCGGGCACCTGGCTGTGGTTCGAATCTGTCGAAGATCAAGTCCCCGTGGATGTCAGCCGTGTAGTTTAGGCTTCCAAACCTGACCTGACGGCCAGGGGCGTAGCTTTCGACCTGCTCAAGGTGGCCAAGCGAATTGGCCCGCAGTGCGAAGCCACCAAAGACAAAGATCTGTCCGGGGAGAAAAGTCTCACCCTGGACTGCATCGTTGTTGATGATCAAAGGAGCCATCGGGCCTAAAGGCGACGACACAAAGGAACTCTCAATGAAAGCACCAATGTCGGTGTCAAAACCGGCGGATCTCGGGTAGGGGGTCCCGAACTGTGCGTCTAGGCTGGATGGTAACAGGAGATAGGGGACACTTTGTTTTACCCAGGTTCGGGCCCTCTCGATGGAGGTAATACCCTACTCCTGCTTGATTAATATTGATGATATGGGTAGTACAAGAGTAGATCTACCACGAGATCAAGGAGGCTAAACCCTAGAAGCTAGCCTATGGTATGATTGTTGTGTATGGAGTTGATTGCCTACGGACTACAACCCTCCGGTTTATATAGACACCGGATAGGGTTAGGGTTACATAGAGTCGGTTACAATGGTAGGAGATCTTGAATATCGGCATCGCCAAGCTTGCCTTCCACGCCAAGGAAAGTCCCATCCGTACACGGGACGAAGTCTTCAATCTTTTATCTTCATAGTCCAGCAGTCCGGCTGAAGGTATAGTCCGGCTACCCGGACACCCCCTAATCCAGGACTCCCTCAATGATCGTCTGTAAAAGAGAGGAATTTAGGTGAAAAAGTTGTCGTGCAAAAAGATAGTTTTTAAAGAAACCATGTATAATTCAAGATGAGAAAAAATTGCCACTTGTCTACGCGTGTTGAGCCCCTTGTATTGACAAATAGGGGTGTGACCATTTATTTGGTATAAATAGCGATGCCGGACTTGATTAGTTGTGTCTGAGGTCTTGACGACCTATTGGATGCTTTCACTGGTCCGGGCGCCTTTAGTGTGCGGCTGCCAAGGCAGCCGCACTCTCTTCGGCGCTCAGAGATCACTTGATATTTCCGTTCACTGAAATGATGCCACGTGGACTGGGCATCTTGAGTGTGAAGGAGGCTTAGTGTGGTATTGCATTAAAGCGAGAGAAAGCTTCACGTCCGAGTAGTGCTTGATAGCCGCTTTCGAACGGAGCGATGTGGAAGGTTAAATGCTCGCGACGGAAGTTATCGGGGGAGCCGAATATAACTTGTAGTAGGAGGGAGCCCGTACAATGAGCCCCTGGGCCTAGCGTTACTCCTTTAAAGGTAGTATTGCTATGGCAAATTTTTCTTGGGTCTAACCCCATCCCGCGGATTGTATCCTGATATATTAGGTTTAGATTGCTGCCACCGTCCATCAAGACTCTTGTGAAGTGATATCCGCCAATTACTGGGTCTAATACTAGGGCAGCCCATCCTGCGGGTCGGATCCTTGCTGAGTAATCACGATGGCCGAAATTGATCGGTTGAGACGACCAGTGGCAGGACTTCACGGTGACAGGCACTTGGGTATATTTTCCTGGGAGTGCCGCGTTGTATTTTCCCTTGATCACGTGTAACACGTTTACTATTTTGACTTCTGGTCGAAATTTCTTTTGTTCCCCAGTGTCTTGCTTGGGAGGCTCGTCCTCGTCTTCACTTGGTGTATCCTCCCCCTTGTGTACGGCGTTGAGCTTGCCGGACTGCTTGAAGACCCAACATTCTCTGTGGGTATGATTAGCAGGTTTACTAGGGGTACTATGGATCTGACATATTTGGTCCAGAATTTTGTTGAGGCTGGACAGTTCATCCCTGGTGCCTTTAGAGGGCGGCTTTTGCTAACCTGGTCGAGAGCTTTTGAATCCGGCGTTTACTGCCCCTTCGTATTGTCTTCTTTATTCCGGCGTTTGTTATTGCTGTTGCGCCATGATTTCTCGTTTCCATCTCTAACTTCAGATGTACTGGGGTCGCTGGTGCTGCATCTGGCTAGCCAGCTGTCCTCACCTGCGCAAAAGCGGGTCATGAGGCTTGTTAATGCGGCCATCGTTTTCGGCTTATTTTGGCCGAGGTGTCTGGCGAGCCATTCGTCACGGACGCTATGCTTAAAAGCTGCCAAGGTTTCGGCGTCCGGACAGTTGACAATCTGGCTCTTTTTAGTAAGAAACCTGTTCCAAAGCTTTCAGGCTGACTCTCCGGGCTGTTGAGTTATATGACTCAAATCGTCCGCATCCGGAGGTCGGACATAAGTCCCTTGAAAATTTGCCCGAAAGGCTTCTTCGAGCTCTTCCCAACTTCCAATGGAGCTTTCGGGGAGGCCTTTAAGCCAGTGACAAGCCGGCCCTTTGAGCGTGAAGGGTAAGTACTTGATGGCGTGGAGATCATCTCCTCGAGCCATATGGATATGAAGGATGTAGTCCTCAATCCAGACCCCAGGGTTTGTTGTTCCGTCGTATGTCTCTATGTTTACGGGTTTGAATCCCTCTGGAAATTCATGGTCCAGCACCTCATCGGTGAAACATAGGGGGTGTGCGCCACCCCTGTAGCTGGGTGTACCGCGTTGTTCGGATGTTTGTTGTGTTGCATTGTATGCTGGGGCGCGCTTGCGTGGTCCATAGATGGATCTTGTTGCGCCGTCCTTTGGGTGCGAGCCCTCGCATGGTTCGCGTGTTGTATTGTGAGTGGCATTGTATGCCGCTCTACGTTGGCAGAGGGGTCGTCTATCCGGCCAGGTGGCTGCTTTGATATTTGGTTGTGGGGGGTCTGAGGCCTCCTCATCAAATTCAGGTAGCAGCTTCCGCTTTGGGTAGCTGTTGGAGGGGCGATTGTCGCCGTACCTCGCTGCTGTGTTGAGTATTTTACTCCATCCGATTTGGAGTGTGTCTTGCGCAGCCTTGAGCCTTTGCTTCTGCTTTTTAAGACTCCTCGCGGTGGCAACAAGCCTTTTACGGGCATTCTGCTGCTCTGGGTGCCTATCCGGCGTTATGTCGTCCAGACTATTATCCTTGATAGAATTTGTTTGTTCGGTTTGATTATCCGGATTGCCGTTGTCCGGCAGCGGTTCGCCCTGCTCTAGCGCTGGGTCTGTGTGATCGTTATTTCTGTCGAGGCGGGATTTGGGGCGGCGCTTACATCGCCTCTTTGACTGCTTCTCGAGGGAACAAGCCTTCGGTGCGTCCTTCCGCTCCTCATCGTCATCTTTTGGTGCGTCCACCATGTATATGTCATATGATGAGGTGGGCGTCCAGCGCCCTGTGGGCGGTGGTTCTTCTTCACCTCCCGCATCGTCGTCCATACAGTCGATGTTTTCAGAGTCGAAGTCGAGCATGTCGGTTAAATCGTCGATAGTGGCGACAAAGTGGGTGGTGGGTGGGCGTCGAATTTCTTCCTCTTCCACATCCCAATCCTACTGGCCATGATCCGCGCAGGGCTCTCTTGACAAAGAGAGAGACTTTAGTGATTTCATAATATCGCCGAAGGGCGAGTGCTGAAAGATGTCCGCGGCGGTAAACTCCATGATCGGCGCCCAATCGGATTCGATCGGCAGGGGCGCGGAAGGTTCGGAGTCCGGGGAGGAGTCCGAATCCTTGGAGTCACGAGTCTCGCGGAGTGCGGGGCGGGTGTTCAGCTCGATTGTCGTTGGGATTGCAGCCCCCGAGGCGGCGTCCAACCACCCATCCTCGACCAGCGCAGTTGGCTCCGAATTAAGGGACGAAGCCGATGCGGGTGCGGCCTCTAGGGCACTGTTCGACGACAGAGCTAGATCATGCCCGTCGTGACAGTGCGGCGCGCTCGGGAGTGGCTCGACTCCGTCGAAGATCAAGTCCCCGCGGATGTCAGCCGTGTAGTTTAAACTTCCAAACCTAACCTGACGGCCAGGGGCGTAGCTTTCGATCTGCTCCAGATGGCCAAGCAAATTAGCCCGCAGTGCAAAGCCGCCGAAGACAGAGATTTGTCCGGGGAGACAAGTTTCACCCTGGACCGCATCACTATCGATGATAGTAGGAGCCATCAAGCCTGATGGCGACGACACAGAGGAACTCTCAATGAAAGCACCAATGTCGGTGTCAAAACCGGCGGATCTCGGGTAGGGGGTCCCGAACTGTGCGTCTAGGCCGGATGGTAACAGGAGGCGAGGGACACGAAGTTTTACCCAAGTTCGGGCCCTCTTGATGGAGTTAAAACCCTACGTACTGCTTGATTAATATTTATGATATGGGTAGTACAAGAGTAGATCTACCACGAGATCGGAGAGGCTAAACCCTAGAAGCTAGCCTATGGTATGATTGTTGTTCTGTATGTTGTCCTACGGACTAAAACCCTCCGGTTTATATAGACACCGGAGAGGGTTAGGGTTACACAAAGTCGGTTACAATGGTAGGAGATCCACATATCCGTATCGCCAAGCTTGCCTTCCACGCCAAGGAAAGTCCCTCCCGGACACGGGACGAAGTCTTCAATCTTGTATCTTCATAGACCAGGAGTCTGGATGAAGGTATAGTCCGGCCATCCGGACACCCCCTAATCCAGGACTCCCTCAATAGACGATGCTTCACATGTTGCCACTCTTTTTTGTAGGGAAATATTGCGCCTACATGGAGTACCAAAGACGATTGTCTCGGACAGCGGCATCAAGTTCTTGAGTTAATTTTTGAAAACCTTATGCGCCAAGCTCGGAATCAAGCTACTTTTCTCCATGGCATACCATCCACAAACTGATGGCCAAACAGAGGTGACCAACCGCACATCTCCACCCTACTTTGCGTGTTGATCAAGAAGAACATCAAGGAGTGGGAGGAGTGTCAACCCATCACCGAGTACGCCTACATCCGAGCAAGACATGCGACTACCGGCAAGTCCCCCTTCGAGGTAGTCTACGGTTTCAACCCGTTGTCCCCGTTGGACATTCTTCCCCTACCACTACAAGAGTGAACAAACATGGATGCGAGTGCCCGAGTCAACAATCTCAAGAGGATGCATGAAGATACAAGGCACACCATTGAGCGCCAAGTACAACGACTCGCGACCAAGCTCAACCTCAACAAGTACCCCATGGTATTCAACATTGGAGATCTTGTGTGGCTACACCTTTGCAAGTACCGCTTCCCCAACAAACGCAAGTCCAAACGTCTACCATGAGCCGACGGACCCTTCAAGTTTCTTGAACGCTACAACAACAATGCCTAAAAGATCGATATTCCACGACACAAGTAATCCGTGAGTGACATCTTCAACATCAAAGATCTCTCTCCCTACCATGGTGATGAAGATTTCGATACGAGGTCAGATCTTTACCAAGGGAGGGGAGATGATGCAGAGCATCCTACGGCCATCCCCATGGACCTATCGTCATCTCACCAAGTGCCAAGAGGACCTATGACACGAGCTAGAGCTAGACCTCTCGAGACCGAGCTGACTTCCTTCCTTAGTGATATCACATATGATCCACTCGAGACATGGCTACTACCTAAGTCCAGAATGTTGTGCATGATTAGGTACCAAGAGGACCCTCCCGAAGATACACATGAAGATGAAAAAGTCCCCAAGTTCATGGATGAAGAGAACCAACGGAAGGAGTCAAGAGCAGCTTCCGGGACCCGGACATCCGGCCATGACCCCGGACATCTGGCCCCTGGAGTGTCCACCATGACAGCAGCCAAGTACCTACAGGCCCCGGACATCCGGCCCTCATGGAAGCCCGGACATCTGGCCCGACGGCCAGATATCCGGCCTCCCCTGTCTGCACACAGTGTAGGGCCGAGACCCGTGTACCCCTTCGCCCCCTAGACTATATATACTCATCCTCCTCCCTCTTTCTAGGGTTAGCATTGGTTTAGCTCATTTGAGATAGAGCTTTGCTCATCCATCCGGATCTACTCCACCGAGAGAGACCGCGACCTCTTCGGAGAAGATCCATCTTGGATTCAAGACCCCTCACGGGAAGATCCCTCGCGGATTCAAGGCCTCATCATGGAGAAGAACCGGTTACCCTATGTATCGTCCCTTGTTGGATTTGGACTGTGTGATCTCTATGTGTACTCGGATCTAGCATATGTGTGACCTAATCTCGTTGGTTTGAGTGATTCTCTTGTGTTTACCTTCGTGTTTTCCCCTTGTGTTCTTCGTGTTCATCATGGAATCCGCTCCTTTGTGAAAGATCGGCCGTATAGGGTTCCACCCTACATCATCATCTTAGTTGTGCTTTGCTCCTACCTCTACTTCTGATGAGAGAGAGAGATACCACTCCCACGGACTTCAAGACCTCCATGTGAGCATGTGAGAAGATCCCGAGGGATTCAAGACCCCCTTTGTGGGAAGGATCTATCTAGATCATACCAAGACCTCATCTCCTTTGGATTTGGGATGAAATCTACCTTGTATCTTTCCCTTTGAATATTCATGCACCTTGTGGATCCATGTGTTTGTTAGTCTAGTGGATATCTGATTGGACTTGTTCTTGAGTGTTCCTCTTGTGGTTTCTCCTCGTTCTTCCCCGTGCTGTTCGTGTTCCTCGAGGAATCCTCCTCTAGTTCATGAAAGATCGGCCCCTATGGTTTCACCCTACATCATCTAGGTATTAGAGCTAGGTTGATCACGAAATTGGTGTCCTCTGCATTGTTTTCTAGTCTATTTTTGTTTGCTTTCGTCCTAATTTTGAACCCCCCCCTCCAAATTCATGAAAGATCGGCCCCTAGGGTTCCACCCTACAACAATAGGTCCAAACACTTTTTCTTGCATCATTATATACCATGAATAGTAGCTCATCTCACAAAACTTCTCATGATCAAGTAGCAATCAATTCACATGTTATGGTCCAAACAATGCATGTTCTTGAAACTTAACAACCTATGTTCTTAGTCACCAAACAATCTCAATTCAACTTGTTTTTGACAAAGTCTAAGTAAGAGCTCCACATACTAAATTATCATATAGTCTTCTATAATTGCTAATACTCAAAGCATATTTTTAGAAGAAATAGCATCCATCGAACACAGAGAAAGATAGGGGCTTAATGTTTCGCTTCCCAACTCATTTATCATAGAGATAATTTTCAACAATAATATTTCAGTATCAAATATATTTGAATGGCCATATATGCCTGGATATTTCCCCACCATGTAATGCTTGCCAACTAAAGAGTAATTGAGATTGAAATGAGAATGAACACTTATTAACTCTTGCATGAAAGTAAAAGCTAAAAATTAAAAGATAGGCCCTTCACAGAGGAAAGCAGAGGTTGTGATGCGCTTTTGAATTATTTTGATGTGCAAACCCTTAATGCAAATGAACGTCACATTGTATTGCCCCTTGTGAAAGCAACCTTTACTATGTAGTCTGTCGCTTTTATTTGTTTACCATCACAAGTTCGTACAATGCTTTTTTCCCTTGCAATAAAATATCATACATATTTTAGGAGCAATTTTTATTGCTCTTTGCACTGATGACAACTTACTTGAAGGATGTTATTCAATGGTGGACTCTCATGACAAGAAACTGTGTTTAAGGGTTTTCTGGATGCACAAGTAGTATTTTTACTTAGTACGAAATTTTGGCTAGCAAAGATCCTAAACAAGCACCACATGTTGGAGGATCCATAACAATATAACTGCTATGCAAATATACCCAACCATAACATTATGTTGTTTTCCTTGTCCAACTTCAACTAATTTTCTCAAGTTTGAAAATAATTAATGGGTATTCACAATCATAAAATATGTCCAAGCTAATATATTTATATGTGAAAGTTCTCTTCGTTATACTAATCATTCATGAATTGCTTGTATGACCAATATTGTGATTGTCAAGCTTCAATACATTTTATTTGCTAAACCAATGTGAAACTACTACTAGGCATGATACAAGCATATGAAGCACATATAATTTCAATTTTATGGTATTCAATTCATTCAACAGTTTACTCTAGGATATAGGTGACGCACAAGAGTAAATGACAAACTACTCCAAAAAAATATAAGTGAAGATCAAATGAGTACTTAGATAATTAAGTAGCTATGCGAGGAATGTCTCTCATTTTAAAACTTTCATATCTTAAGTATTTTATTCAAACAATAAACAAAATAAAATGACATTCCAAGAATAGCACATCTCATGCGAAGAAGAAAAAACTTAGGCTCAACCGAGACTAACCGATAATTGTTGATGAAGAAAGGTGGAATGCCTATTGGGGCATCCCCAAGCTTAGATGATTGAGACTTCTTGGAATATTAATTTGGGGTGTCTTGGTAATCCCCAAGTTTGAGTTTTTGTTTCTCCTTAATTCCTCTCATATCACGGTTTCCCTAGATCTCAAAAACTTCATACACACAAAACTCACCAAGAACACGTGAAATAAGTTAGTATAAATCAATGCAAAACCTTATCATACTATACTGTAGGGAAATCGGTAAAATTATAATTTGACATTGCATACGAAATGTCTTTGCATATCTAATACTCCTATCCTCAAGTATAGAATCATTAAACAAGCAAACATATGCAAACATAACAGCAATCTATCGAAACAGAATAATCTGTAAAGGATGGAAGAAGATTCATACTTCTTTAACTCCAAAAATTCTGAAAAATTACCACAGTGTTTAAAATTTATTGTAACTTACTATGTAAAGAAATAAATATTTTATCACGTTATGAATTTCTGAAGAATTCAGATAATAATAGAAAACTTTCTGTCTTCAAACAACAACTAATATACTTGCACATTGAGCATGGTAAAGGCTATACTTGACACTTTTATTGAAATAAAAGACACCAACATTGTTCTACATAACAGAAAGTAAACCTTAACAAAAGAAAATGACGCTCCAAGAAAAACTAATATTATGTGACGAATAAAAATATAGCTCCAAGTGAGGTTGCCGATAATGTTGAAGACGAAGAGGGCATGCCTTCCGGGGCATCCCAAAGCTTGGACGCTTGGGTCTTCCTTAGATATTACCTTGGGGTGCCTTGGGTATCCCCACGATTAGGGTCTTGCCTCTCCTTATTCTCATCATATCGATATCTGACCCAAAACTTGAAAAATTCAATAAGACAAAACTTAACGGAGCTTCGTGAGATATGTTAGTATGATAAAGAGCAAATCATCCACGTTTGTACTGTCAAGACAATATTCATAATTTTTCTCACGCAATGCCTGTTGTACCCTATGATTTCTACAATTTATATTAACCAGTATAAGTCATAGAAACTATAAAAACAAGCAAACTATGCATTGAAAATAGAATCTGTTAAAAATAGAACAGTCTGTAATGATCTAAACAAGGACCATACATCTGTAACTCCAAAAATTCCGAAACATTAGGCCTTGTAGGCAATTTGTGATAGAGGCGAGGGTCCCGATCTTTCGATGAGATGATGGATATCGCTTTGGTGGAAGTCGACTTTGACGATCCGACTACGAACGTGCGAGGACGTCGCGCCTTAGCAATCGCTAAACCAACTCCGAGAGGTTATTGACCACGCCGGAGCACGATCAACCTGACCACGAGGGTCTGTTTCCTGCGAGCAAACGAAGAACAAGCAAGAAACTAAGATTGCAATCTGGATATTGCGAATATAAGATGAAAGCTTTATTGATCAAGGTGGGGTTCTGTGACGCCTTTGTCTGGTCGTTGAACACAAACGAAGTACGGGAAGTTGCAGCTATGGCGAACTTTTAATCTAAACAAAACCCAAAGTCTAAACGATGCCCTAAGGGCTGTATATATGGAGGAAGAGGGGGGGAATTTCGTGGCCCTTGGTGGAGGGGTCCGAAATCAACCCTATCTCTTGTTTCCCCACACATACGGACTCTAAAAATAGCCTATACTTATGTATTTCGAAATTACATGGGCCTGGCCCAATAATAAGGTGACGCAGCACCTAAAATAGCCTCGGGACGAAATTTATGAAGTGGCATCTTGTATATTTCGTCCAAGGCTTCATGCACCCATTATGGTGGCTTCAAAGTCCTGAAATCATCACTTGTAACTCCGTTCTTGTTTCCCTTGCGCATGCCATCATCTCCATGCTTGTTCTTGCTCCAATGTTCATCCTTCTCCAAGCTAGGCCCTTCATTTGTAAGCAAAACAAATGTATCCAATTTAGGCAGCATCATATTCTCATGAACATTAGAATCATTACCAAGAAACGAAAGTACCTGGTAATTTAGTTGGCGTGCACGAGCTCTAGTAATTGGTCCAGTATGTATAATAGCAGGGGCTGTGGGTGTAACAATTGTATTGATGTCCTCATCATCCTCCCCTTCTTGAAATGAAGTCGTCCTCGACGGAAGTTCATCTTCCTCACCCAAATAAGGCTTCAAATCTGCAATGTTAAAAGTGGGACTAACCCCAAAATCTGCAGGCAGCTCAAGTTTATATGCATTATCATTTATTTTCTCTAACACCTTAAAGGGACCATCAGCGCGTGGCATTAACTTTGATTTGCGCAAATCAGGAAATCTATCCTTACGCAAATGTAACCAAACAAGATCTCCAGGTGCAAACACAACATGTTTTCTACCCTTATCTCCAGCAAGTTTATATTTAGCATTCATGCGCTCAATGTTTTCCTTAGTTAACTCATGCATTTTTAAAATCAATTCAGCACGTTGTTTAGCATCAAAATTAACCTTCTCCGAAGATGGAAGAGGCAACAAATCAATAGGTGCACGAGGTAGGAAACCATACACAACTTCAAAAGGGCACATCTTAGTAGTAGAATGCAATGAACGATTATAAGCAAATTCAATATGAGGCAAGCATTCCTCCCACATTTTCTTATTATTCTTCAAAACAGCCCTAAGCATAGTAGACAACGTTCTATTAACTACTTCAGTTTGTCCATCAGTTTGGGGGTGACAAGTAGTACTAAAAAGCAGTTTAGTCCCCAACTTAGCCCATAAACATCTCCAAAAGTGGCTAAGAAATTTAGTATCACGATCTGAAACAATAGTTTTTGGCACACCATGCAAGCGAATAATTTCACGAAAGAACAAATCAGCAACATTAACAGCATCATCACTTTTATGACATGGTATAAAGTGTGCCATTTTCGAGAATCTATCCACGACAACAAATATGCTATCCCTCCCCTTCTTTGTTCGAGGTAAACCTAAAACAAAGTCCATAGATATATTCTCCCAAGGAACAGTAGGTACAGGCAAAGGCATATATAAACCATGAGGATTGAGTCGTGACTTAGCTTTTTGACATGTAGTGCAGCGAGCAATAAAACGCTCAACATCCCGTCTCATCTTTGGCCAAAAGAAATGTGTAGCAAGTACGTCCTCCGTCTTCTTCACGCCAAAGTGTCCCATTAATCCTCCTCCATGCGCCTCCTGCAACAACAAAAGACGAACGGAGCTAGCTGGAATGCATAGCTTGTTAGCACGAAACACAAATCCATCGTTAACAACAAACTTGTTCCACATTCTTCCTTCTTTACAATTCTGCATTACATCTTTAAAATCAGCATCATGCACATATTGATCTTTGATGGTCTCCAAACCAAATATTTTGAAGTCAAGTTGTGAAAGCATAGTATAGCGACGAGACAATGCATCAGCAATAACATTTTCTTTTCCCTTCTTGTGTTTAATGACATAAGGGAAAGTCTCAATGAATTCAACCCATTTAGCATGTCTACGATTCAGTTTAGCTTGACTTTTAATATGTTTCAAAGATTCATGATCAGAATGTATAACAAATTCTTTGGGCCATAACTAATGTTGCCATGTTTCTAAAGTCCGAACAAGAGCATATAATTCTTTATCATAAGTAGAATAATTCAGACTAGGCCCACTTAATTTTTCAGAAAAGTATGCAACAGGTTTGCCATCTTGTAATAACACACCTCCTAATCCAATTCCACTAGCATCACATTCAAGCTCAAAAGTCTTATTAAAATCAGGAAGTTGGAGTAAAGGAGCATGTGTCAACTTATCTTTCAATACCGTGAAGGCTTCTTCCTGTGCGGTACCCCAAAGAAAAGGCACATCTTTCTTTGTAAGCTCATTGAGAGGTGCAGCAATGGTGCTGAAATCTCTCACAAAACGCCTATAGAATCCAGCGAGGCCAAGAAAACTCCTCACTTGTGTGACCGTTTTGGGCTGTGGCCAACTCTCAATAGCTTCAATCTTGGCTTTGTCAACTTCAATTCCCTGTGGAGTAACAACATAGCCAAGAAAAGATACTCGGTCGGTGCAAAAGGTGCACTTCCCAAGGTTACCAAACAAACGTGCATCACGTAGAGCAATAAAAACAGCACGTAAATGTTCCAAATGTTCTTCCAAAGATCTGCTATAAATCAGTATATCATCAAAATAGACTACCACAAATCGTCCAATGAAAGCACGTAAAACTTCGTTCATTAGTCTCATGAAAGTACTAGGCGCATTAGTTAACCCAAAAGGCATGACTAACCAATCCAAACTTAGTTTTAAATGCTGTTTTCCATTCATCTCCCAATTTCATACGAATTTGATGGTATCCACTACGCAAATCAACTTTGGAGAATATTGTAGAGCCACTCAATTCATCAAGCATATCATCTAGCCTAGGAATAGGATGACGATAACGAATAGTAATATTATTAATGCCTCTACAATCAACACACATACGTGATGTACCATCCTTTTTCGGCACTAGAATAATAGGAACAGCACAAGGACTAAGGGATTCGCGTATATAACCTTTGTCGAGAAGCTCTTGTACTTGACGCATAATCTCCTTCGTCTCCTCTGGATTGGTACGGTATGGTGCACGGTTTGGCAGTGAAGCACCGGGAATTAAGTCAATTTGATGCTCAATCCCTCGAATAGGCGGTAATCCCGGTGGCACGTCTTGTGGAAAGACGTCAGCGAACTCCTGCAAAATGTTAGTGACAGAAGGAGGCAAAGAGGAAGGCACGTCCTCGAATGAAAATAATGCCTCTTTGCACACAAAAGCATAGCAAACAGATTTGCTGAAATCTAGCTCATCAATATCAGATTTGGTGGCAAATAAACATGCACTTTTCAATTTAATTTCAGAAGCAACACTAGATGGTTTATTATTAGGCTTCATTTGTTGCTCAAATTCTTTTGCCACAATCTGATTTTCACTCTTATTCTTCTCCTGTTGTGCTTTATTAGCTCTATTAATATCATCTTTCAAAATGGAATCAGGAGTCATAGGAAGCAAAGTAATATTTTTATCCTTATGAACAAGAGTATAGTGATTGTTTCTACCATGGTGTACAGAATTTTTATCAAATTGCCATGGTCTACCAAGTAATAAGGAACATGCTTGCATAGGTACCACATCACAATCAACATAATCAGCATATGTAGAGATACTAAAATGCACATGAACAGTACGTGTTACCTTAACCTTGCCGCTGTTGTTGAACCATTGGATGTAGTAAGGATGTGGATGTGGTCTTGTGGTGAGAGCAAGCTTCTCCACCATCTCCATGCTAGCCAAGTTGTTGCAGCTCCCTCCGTCTATGATGACGCGCACAGAACGTTCCTTCACAACTCCCTTGGTATGGAACAAATTGTGCCTCTGATTTTGCTCAGCTTGTGTGACCTGCACACTCAAAACACGTTGAGCAACTAAACATTCATACCTGTCAGCGTCTTCAGGAGCCATGTATTGCGTCTCATGATCAGAATCATCTCCACCATGTTCTTCACGTATAATAAGAGCCAAAGTCTCCTCATCATAGTCACTAGCGGACTCATATCCACCATCCGCGGTAGCAATCATCACACGGAGAGATTTGCATTCTCTCGCATAATGACCTCCTCCCTTACAACGACGACAAATAATATCACTTGTGTGCCCTGTTGATGCCATGGAAGAAGAAGAACGCTGTGCAGGCCCCGCAGGTGCGCTCTTGGCAGATAATGGTGGTTGTGCCTGTTTTCTTGTATCACGGCTGGAGGTGGCACCGGATGGAGGTGCTGGTGCAGTTGAAGTAGAAGATGCACGTGGTGTCCATGATGAAGGTCGGCCTGCAGAAAAGTTAGTTCGCCCCAATGCTTGTCGATCCTGCACTTCACGTTCAGCTTTACAAGCAAGATGGAATAAACGAGTGATATTAGTATACTCCTTATAGTCTAGAATGGTCTGAATCTCTCTATTTAATCCACCCAGAAAACGTGCAAGCATAGCTTCATTCTCCTCAACAATACCACATCTAATCATGCCAGTTTGTAATTCCTGATAATATTCTTCTACAGAATTTTTTCCTTGTCTTAAGCGCTGTAATTTTTGAAGCAATTCACGTTGATAATATGGTGGAACCCAACGTGTACGCATAGCAGTTTTCAAAGCGGCCCAAGTAGTTGAATAGGATACAATCTACAATGTTCAGACCACCATACACATGCAAAACTAGTGAAAGCACAAACAGCAGCAGCAACTCGTCTCTCCTCAGGATATTGTAAACATGTAAATCGTTGTTCAGTTTCTAACTCCCAAGTAAGATATATATCAGGAACATATCTACCCTCAAATGGTGGAATATTCAATTTCAGTTTAGGAATATGGACATCATCTCGTACCTGAGGTGGTGGTGCAGGCCTACCATTACGAATATATACCTGAGGTCGACCTGCTGGTGGTGGTACAGGTGGCTGCACGTAGTGTTGATTTTGATCAACCTCATCCTCATAGTCTCCCACATAATCATCCTCCTCCGCATCAGCAGCAGGAGCCACAGAAGTATCAACAGCAGCACCAACAGTTTGGCCAAACGCAAGAGGAACACGACTTGCTCGGCGGAGGTCTGCTTCGCGACGTGGAGGTAGTCGTTGTTGTTGTTGTTGTTGTTGGAGAGGTGCGTTAGCTGCAGCGGGTGGTGGTGGTGGAAGACGCGCGAGCAATTCATTAAACTTGTTATCGAGCTTTGTTTCGAACGTCTTCTCAAAGCCAGTGATCTTCTCCATGGCCTCTTCAAAATTGTTCAGCACATCTTGCACCTGTTCAGTCATCATTTGCTGAAACTTGTCATGAAGCTCCTTGTTCGATAAATTCTCCCAGTCAATCTCGTCGGCTTGTGATCCTGGCATGGTTAGCAGCAATAGAAACACACAAGAATATGATCCTACAGACTACGAACAAGTGGTGGTGGTGGGTGTCACAAATCCGTCAAGCAAATCTCAAATTCTTACCGGTTCTTACCCAGCAGCAGGCGGTGATCGGCAACCGTTGTAGTCAAAAACTCTCAAAGCTTGGATAGAGCGATTACCAGGGAGAGTCAAACGCACGACGTAGATGTATGTGGAGCTGGGAAGGCTTATAATATGGTAGCAAAAAGGGTCAGCAATAATCAATTCAGAGATGCAAAGTTGAATAAACGCTCAACGACGGTACTGTGCTGGTCCTAGGCTAGACTGTGCTAGAGACGCGAGCCTAGAACACTAACAAAATCACGGCGCGGCACGTAAACAAGGGAAAAGCACACTCTGAATTTTTTTTTCGCTCTTTTTTTTTGGCGCTCTTTTTTTTGCGCTGCTTTTTTTTTTGTGAAAAATCACTATAATGGCGAGTGTCTCAAAACTCTTCCTAGCTCAAACTGACAGGATAGGCACGAAATTTTTTCGACCAATTTTTTTTTTTTCGACTGCCCGGACCCAAAAACTGGAAACGGGTCAAAAAAAACTTCCTATAATGGCACCTGTCTCAAAACACTCAGAAACACCTAAAAATAGGATAGCCAGAAATTTTTTCGAAAAATGCGTTTTCGAAAAATTTTGGGCCTAAACGGAGCGTGGCTACCCGACTCTTTTTTTTTTCGAAACCAATGTGAAACTACTACTAGGCATGATACAAGCATATGAAGCACATATAATTTCAATTTTATGGTATTCAATTCATTCAACAGTTTACTCTAGGATATAGGTGACGCACAAGAGTAAATGACAAACTACTCCAAAAAAATATAAGTGAAGATCAAATGAGTACTTAGATAATTAAGTAGCTATGCGAGGAATGTCTCTCATTTTAAAACTTTCATATCTTAAGTATTTTATTCAAACAATAAACAAAATAAAATGACATTCCAAGAATAGCACATCTCATGCGAAGAAGAAAAAACTTAGGCTCAACCGAGACTAACCGATAATTGTTGATGAAGAAAGGTGGAATGCCTATTGGGGCATCCCCAAGCTTAGATGATTGAGACTTCTTGGAATATTAATTTGGGGTGTCTTGGTAATCCCCAAGTTTGAGTTTTTGTTTCTCCTTAATTCCTCTCATATCACGGTTTCCCTAGATCTCAAAAACTTCATACACACAAAACTCACCAAGAACACGTGAAATAAGTTAGTATAAATCAATGCAAAACCTTATCATACTATACTGTAGGGAAATCGGTAAAATTATAATTTGACATTGCATACGAAATGTCTTTGCATATCTAATACTCCTATCCTCAAGTATAGAATCATTAAACAAGCAAACATATGCAAACATAACAGCAATCTATCGAAACAGAATAATCTGTAAAGGATGGAAGAAGATTCATACTTCTTTAACTCCAAAAATTCTGAAAAATTACCACAGTGTTTAAAATTTATTGTAACTTACTATGTAAAGAAATAAATATTTTATCACGTTATGAATTTCTGAAGAATTCAGATAATAATAGAAAACTTTCTGTCTTCAAACAACAACTAATATACTTGCACATTGAGCATGGTAAAGGCTATACTTGACACTTTTATTGAAATAAAAGACACCAACATTGTTCTACATAACAGAAAGTAAACCTTAACAAAAGAAAATGACGCTCCAAGAAAAACTAATATTATGTGACGAATAAAAATATAGCTCCAAGTGAGGTTGCCGATAATGTTGAAGACGAAGAGGGCATGCCTTCCGGGGCATCCCAAAGCTTGGACGCTTGGGTCTTCCTTAGATATTACCTTGGGGTGCCTTGGGTATCCCCACGATTAGGGTCTTGCCTCTCCTTATTCTCATCATATCGATATCTGACCCAAAACTTGAAAAATTCAATAAGACAAAACTTAACGGAGCTTCGTGAGATATGTTAGTATGATAAAGAGCAAATCATTCACGTTTGTACTGTCAAGACAATATTCATAATTTTTCTCACGCAATGCCTGTTGTACCCTATGATTTCTACAATTTATATTAACCAGTATAAGTCATAGAAACTATAAAAACAAGCAAACTGTGCATTGAAAATAGAATCTGTTAAAAATAGAACAGTCTGTAATGATCTAAACAAGGACCATACATCTGTAACTCCAAAAATTCCGAAACATTAGGCCTTGTAGGCAATTTGTGATAGAGGCGAGGGTCCCGATCTTTCGATGAGATGATGGATATCGCTTTGGTGGAAGTCGACTTTGACGATCCGACTACGAACGTGCGAGGACGTCGCGCCTTAGCAATCGCTAAACCAACTCCGAGAGGTTATTGACCACGCCGGAGCACGATCAACCTGACCACGAGGGTCTGTTTCCTGCGAGCAAACGAAGAACAAGCAAGAAACTAAGATTGCAATCTGGATATTGCGAATATAAGATGAAAGCTTTATTGATCAAGGTGGGGTTCTGTGACGCCTTTGTCTGGTCGTTGAACACAAACGAAGTACGCGAAGTTGCAGCTATGGCGAACTTTCAATCTAAACAAAACCCAAAGTCTAAACGATGCCCTAAGGGCTGTATATATGGAGGAAGAGGGGGGAATTTCGTGGCCCTTGGTGGAGGGGTCCGAAATCAACCCTATCTCTTGTTTCCCCACACATACGGACTCTAAAAATAGCCTATACTTATGTATTTCGAAATTACATGGGCCTGGCCCAATAATAAGGTGTCGCAGCACCTAAAATAGCCTCGGGACGAAATTTATGAAGTGGCATCTTGTATATTTCGTCCAAGGCTTCATGCACCCATTATGGTGGCTTCAAAGTCCTGAAATCATCACTTGTAACTCCGTTCTTGTTTCCCTTGCGCATGCCATCATCTCCATGCTTGTTCTTGCTCCAATGTTCATCCTTCTCCAAGCTAGGCCCTTCATTTGTAAGCAAAACAAATGTATCCAATTTAGGCAGCATCATATTCTCATGAACATTAGAATCATTACCAAGAAACGAAAGTACCTGGTAATTTAGTTGGCGTGCACTAGCTCTGATAGAGGCAAAGGTGTCCCGTCTTTCGATGAGATGGTGGATTTCGCTTTGGTGGAAGTCGACTTTGACGATCCGACTACGAACGTGCGAGGACGTCGCGCCTTAGCAATCGCTAAACCAACTCCGAGAGGTTATTGACCACGCCGGAGCACGATCAACCTGACCACGAGGGTCTGTTTCCTGCGAGCAAACGAAGAACAAGCAAGAAACTGAGATTGCAATCTGGATATTGCGAATATAAGATGAAAGCTTTATTGATCAAGGTGGGGTTCTGTGACGCCTTTGTCTGGTCGTTGAACACAAACGAAGTACGCGAAGTTGCAGCTATGGCGAACTTTTAATCTAAACAAAACCCAAAGTCTAAACAATGCCCTAAGGGCTGTATATATGGAGGAAGAGGGGGGGAATTTCGTGGCCCTTGGTGGAGGGGTCCGAAATCAACCCTATCTCTTGTTTCCCCACACATACGGACTCTAAAAATAGCCTATACTTATGTATTTCGAAATTACATGGGCCTGGCCCAATAATAAGGTGACGCAGCACCTAAAATAGCCTCGGGACGAAATTTATGAAGTGGCATCTTGTATATTTCGTCCAAGGCTTCATGCACCCATTATGGTGGCTTCAAAGTCCTGAAATCATTACTTGTAACTCTGTTCTTGTTCCCCTTGCGCATGCCATCATCTCCATGCTTGTTCTTGCTCCAATGTTCATCCTTCTCCAAGCTAGGCCCTTCATTTGTAAGCAAAACAAATGTATCCAATTTAGGCAGCATCATATTCTCATGAACATTAGAATCATTACCAAGAAACGAAAGTACCTGGTAATTTAGTTGGCGTGCACGAGCTCTAGTAATTGGTCCAGTATGTATAGCAGCAGGGGCTGTGGGTGTAACAATTGTATTGATGTCCTCATCAATTTGTATATCAATAATGTGTAAAAATTTCAGAATTTTATCACATTGGAATGAATATGGTCATTCCAGAACTGGGCGCAAAAGTTTGTGCTTTTGCACATAATCAAGTCAACTACCATCCACACTATCCCAAAGGATTTACTAGGCACTTCATTGAAGCAAAAGATATAAAGCATGATTACTACCATAGCTTAATCGCGTGAACACATGAAAATAATATGTATATCTATTGGGTTGTCTCCCAACAATCACTTTTCTTTAATGCCTTTTTAGTTAGGCATGATGATTTTAATGATGTTCACATAAGAATAGTAATTGAAATATGCAAGAGAGCATAATGAATCATATTTTCATATCTCATTATAATTTTTAGTAGCATAATGAATGAATTCAACAATATAGTGATCACATAAAGCATTATTTTCATGATCCCCAAGCATAGAACATTTGTTACTCTTCTCATACATAAGATTGGGAGTATCATATGAAACTCGAATACTACAAATTGTTTCCATATTAAAGGAGTAATGTTTAGTAAAAGGATATTCATAAGTGTGAGAATAATTATGACTACTTTTTATGAGATAAGTATCATCACAATAATCATCATAAGTAGCAACTTTTCTCTCATCATGATCGATTTAAACCTCTTCCAAGATAGTTGAATCATTACTAAATAAATCCATGACCTCTCCAAATACACTTTTATCATTATAATAAGATTCAACACCCTCCAAAATAGTGGGATTATTATCTAAAGTTGACACTCTTCCAAACCCACTTTCATAAATATTGCAATCATCATAAATAGGAGGCATGCAATCATCATAACAAATTTGCTCATCGAAACTTGGGGGACTAAAAAATATCATCTTCATCAAACATAGCATCCCCAAGCTTATGGCTTTGCATATCATTAGCATCATGGATATTCAAAGAAAGCATATAATAACATTGCAATCATGCTCACCATTCAAATATTTTATGCCAAACATTTTATTGATTTTCTTCTTCTAACACTTTGGCAAAAATTTCTGATCCATCATTTTCAAGAAAGACATTATAAAGATGAAGCATTTGAGGCTACCTCAATTACATTTTTTAGTTTTATTTTAAAAACCAGACTAGTGAAAAACAAGAAACTAAAATATTCAATTGCAAGATCTAAAGATACACCTTCAAGCACTCACCTCCATCGAAACAACGCCAGAAAAGAGCTTGATGTCTACTATACAACTTATTCTTCTAGACTCGCGTTGGGCCTCCAAGCGCAATGTTTTGTAGAACAATAGCAATTTTCCATCAAGTGGATGACCTATAGTTTATCTGTCCGTGGGAGGCGTAGGGTGAATACGATCTCTCTGAAAGAACCCTGCAATCAAATACAAGAAATTTCATATATCCCCATCACACCCAATACAATGGTAAATTGTATAGGTGCACTAGTTCGGTGAAGAGATGGTGATACAAGTGTAGTATGGATAGTAGTTATAAGTTTTTGTAAACTGGAAAAAATAGCAAGGTAACAAGTAACAAAAGTGAGCACAAATGGTATTGCAATCATTGAAAACAAGGCCTAGGGTTCATACTTTCACTAGTGCAATCTCTCAATAGTGCTAAAATAATTGAATCATATAACAATCCCTCAATGTGCGACAAAGAATCACTCCAAAGTTCTTATCTAGCGGAGAAAATAAGATGAATTGTTGTACGGTACGAAACCACCTCAAAGTTATCTTTTCTGATCAATCTATTGAGCCATTCCTTTACGTGTCACAAACAACCTGAGAGTTCGTACTAAAATAACACCATATGATACGCATCAACCTACTCTAATGTCACCTAGATATTCCAATGTCACCACAAGTATCCGCGAGTTTATTACTCGATATGCATCAAACAATCTCGGATTCCTAATAGTCAATCCAACATAAAGAACTTCAAAGAGTGCCCCAAGGTTTCTATTGGAGAAGGAAGGGCGACAACATGTATCAGTCCCTATGCATAGATTACGTCAATGTCACGATAATCCCGAAGTTGAATACCAAAACATATATCAAGTGAATCAATAGAACATCCCATCACTAGTGCAGAAAAGCCTAGCTATGGTATGCCAAAAAGTGCCTTGCTGGCGTAGGATCCCGACGCCACCAATATGGCGCCAGTGTTAAAATATAGCGGTGGTGTTGGTTCATACGCCAGTACAATTTCTGGTACCTATGGCGTCGGATAAGGTGACACGCCGGCAGTGTCGAATATACGTACGACATAGGTGTTTCTCCACACGTCATAGATATGGAGAAACATTAAAGGCCTTGCATATACTTCCGACGCCATTACTTAGTTTGAAAGCATAATTGGAAAAACGCTACCACGTCAGCCAAAAAATGGTGCCGTGGCAGCATTTTTTAAGATCAATAATATTTCTAGCCACGTAACATTAATTAAAATACATCCATGATAATTATGCGTAGCACTTAAGATAGCTAGGCAAAGTGTATACGTAGCTGATCGAGTAGTTCATAACCACATCATATATAGCTAGCTGTCACACTATCCTATTACATCAATAAAAAGGATCATCAATGTATTTCTTCGTTGGATCCGCAAGAGACACCGGTCCTTCAACATCGCAACCCTGCTTATTAAGACAAGCTTTTATCTCCTCCGAGCTGGCAGGTGCGCCACCGTTGAGGATGGTAGCAAACATGAGCTGGCCGCGTCTGAACTCATCTCTATCCCGGGCTAATTTCCTCCATTTTCTTCCCCCATGTGAGGATGTCAGAGTTCTTTTTAAGGTGTTTTCCCTATCGTATGTAGTCCTCCATGTGGTGGACGACGTAGTAGCCCTCTGTATCACTGTTTTCCGACTACTGCATGCAACAAAAGTCAGTTTTGTGGGTGAAGGATATCGCTTTAAATTTGTCGAAATTGCGATACCCCTCTCTAATCACTCCTTTCCGGCTAGTATAATCGACCAATACTTCATCAAGAACCTTCTTGATGCCTCGGTAGTCTTTCTTCACTTTCCTCGTCGAATCCAAGAAATAAGTTTCGGCGAACTTCAGGAAAATAACGATGAAGACACAATGTTCTCTGCGTAAAAAGTAGAAAAATACCAATTATGCTCGAGTATATAATGTTTTCACGTGGAAGCTTAATGACATTATATGAAAGAATAGTGTGTACCAAGTACCGAATGACTTACTTCGGATAGTACGGCACTAGAAGGAATTTTTTTCCATGTTGGCAAGCATGAAGTCTGTCAGGTAGTTCCTCATAACTTGACGATGAACAGGGAGGTTGACATTGCTCTCGTGCATGCGGTAGGGGTCCGCTACTACGACAACCTTGTTTAGCTCACATATTGCAGTGTAGGAAACATTGATTGCCCATAGGCATATTAAGGAAGGACCAAGCTTGTATAGGTGGAATAGGTTGAATATGTCATCGAATGGCACATAGAACTTCTCCACGGGGAAACTATCACAAAAACCAATATTAGATGGCACCATCACTATGAAAACGGGGCGATGTCCACCAACATGAGAAAATGCGTACTTCTCCCTACAGAGAACTGTGTCATGCAGAAGTCTCATTTTTGTTAGCAGAAGATCGGAGAGCTCCTTTGGAAGGATGGGTACACCCGGGGATGGGTAAGTCCGCCATGCGACATGACGAAGTACTTCTTTATTATTTTGAATTGGCTAGTTGGCGGTGGCAGTGGCCTTCTTATTAGCATTTCTTGGGCGCCTCCTCTTCTTGCGTGACATGTTAGGTTGGCTGGCTGCACCGCCCGGCAGTGCATTTCCTAGCGTCACATTGAGTGTGTTTGGACTCAGCAACGCTCCACTGGATGGTGGCACTTGTGTGTCTCGTGGCGTGAAGTGTCTGTTGAACTATAGACTCTTCTGGCAAGGAACAACACGGTGATCAGCTTGGACAACAGGAGGCACAAAGAATGCTTGGACGGGATTGGCAGGCATAGGTCCATCTAGATCAGGAGTTGAGTTGTGATATTCTTCAAACATGAAGAATCGATTGAAAAGTAAGTCATCATCATTATTTACTTGGTCCTCAACGACATCCAGATTGTTGTTATGCAATTCAAGTTGACTCCGACACAAAGGAGATGGTTGATACGTCTCCAACGTATCTATAATTTTTGATTGTTCCATACTGTTATATTATCATTCTTGGATGTTTTACAATCATTTTACATCATTTTTTGGTACTAACCTATTCACATAGTGCCCAGTGCCAGTTGCTGTTTTCAGCTTGTTTTTTACATCAGAGGAAATCAATATCAAACAGAGTCCAAATTCAACAAAACCTTTTGTGGGATTTTTATGGACCAGAAGACACCCAACAGGCCGGAGAAGCACCTGGGGGGTGCCCTGAGGGGGGCACAACCCACCAGGGCACGCCTAGGCCCCCATGTGTGCCCGGGTGGTTTGTGCCCACCTTGTTGGCTTCCCACACCGCCTCTTTGCTCTATAAATACCCCAAAATTCCAGAAACCCTAGGGGAGTCGACGAAAATCAATTCCAGCCGCCACAAGTTCCAGAACCACCAGATCCAATCTAGACACCATCACAGAGGGGTTGATCATCCTCATTGGTGCCTCTCCGATAATGCGTGAGTAGTTCATTATAGACCTACGGATCCATAGTTAGTAGCTAGATGGCTTCCTCTCTCTCTTTTGATTCTCAATGCAATGGGTCTCTTGGAGATCCATATGATGTAACTCTTTTTTGCGGTGTGTTTGTTGGGATCCTATGAACTTTGAGTTTATGATCAGATCTATGTTTTTACCATGAAAGTTATTTGAGTTTCTTTGATCTCTTATATGCAGGATTGCTTATAGCCTCATATTTCTTCTCCGATATTTGGGTTTTGTTTGGCCAACTTGATCTATTTATCTTGCAATGGCAAGAGGTGCTTTGTCATGGGTTCGATCGTATGGTGCTAGATCCCAAACCGACACGTATGTATTGTTGCTATTAAGGATAACAAGATGGGGTCTATTTCTACATAAATAGATCTTGTCCACATCATGTCTTCGTTCTTACTGCATTACTCTGTTTCTGCATGAACTTAATACACTAGATGCATGCTGGACAGCGGTCGATGTGTGGAGTAATAGTAGCAGATGCAGGCAGGAGTCGGTCTACTAATTACGGATGTGAAGCCTATATAATGATCATTGCCTGGATATCATCATGATTATTTAAAGTTCTATCAATTTCCCAACAGTAATTCGTTTACCCACTGTTTGCTATTTTTCTCGAGAGAAGCCACTAGTGAAATCTATGCCCCTGGGTCTCTTCTTTATTATATTTTCCTTTGCGATCTATTTTTATTTGCTTCTTTTTTCAAATCTATTAATCCAAAAATACAAAAATACCTTGCTGCAATTTATTGTTATTTATTTTATCTCGCATTCCCGCAAGATCTATTTATCCAATCTACTACAATTTTATCTATCTTTTTACCCATGAGGGATTGACAACCCCTCTCTTACATAGGGTTGCAAGTATTTTTTCTTTGTGTGCAGGAGCTGTTTACGTGGTGTTGCATGGTTCACCTACTGGTTCGATAACCTTGTTCTCATCACTGAGGGAAATACCTACTGTTGTTGTGCTGCATCATCCCTTCCTCTTTGGGAAAATACCGACGTAGTTCAAGGAAACATCAAAAGGAATTTCTGGCGCCGTTAACGGGGACAATCAAGTCAAGTCTCCCGACAACTCGCCAATTTCTGGCGTCGTTGCCAGGGAGACATCATCAACATCTACCAGGTTCCTAATCACAAATCTCATCTCCTTGCAATTTACATTATTTGCCATTTGCCTCTCATTTTCCTCTCCCCCACTTCACAAAAATTTGTCATTTTATTCGCCCTCTTTTTTGTTCGCCGTTTTCTCATTAGATCTGGTTTTTTGAGTGCAATCTTGTTTCGTAGTAATAATGACTCAAGAGAACACCAAGTTGTGTGATTTCTCCAATACCAATAACAATGATTTTATTAGCACTCCGATTGCTCCTCCCGCCACTAGTGCGGAGTCTTGTGATATTAATGCCACTTTGCTGAATCTTGTTATGAAAGATCAATTTTCCGATACTCCTAATGAGGATGCCGCGTCCCATCTTAACACATTCATGGAATTATGCGATATGCAAAAGAAAAAAGATGTGGACAATGATGTTGTGAAGTTGAAATTATTTCCGTTTTCTTTGCGAGATCGTGCACAAATTTGGTTTTCTTCTTTGCCTCGCAATAGTATCGATTCTTGGGATAAGTGCAAGGATACTTTTATTACTAAGTATTTTTTGCCTGCAAATAATATTTCCCTTAGAACCTAGATCATGAATTTCAAGCAACGTGAACATGAGCATGTTGCACAATCTTGGGAAAAGATGAAATTGATGCTAAGGAATTGCCCAACTCATTGGTTAAATCTTTTGATGATCATACAAAAATTTTATGCGGTGTTGAATTTTGTTTCTCGTAAACTTTTAGATTCCGCCATGGGTGGTACTTTTATGGAAATTACTTTGGGTGAAGCCACCAAATTGCTTGATAATATTATGGCAATTTATTCACAATGAGCTCATACTAGTGAAAAAGTTAATTCAGTTGAAGAAATTTCTTCTTTGTGTGAAAAAGTTGATGCTCTTATGAAATTGGTTGCTAATAAAAGTGCTCCTATTGATTTTAATGATGTGCCTTTGTCTACTTTGATTTAGCAAAATAGTGATGTAGTAGATGTGAATTTTATCTCGCGAAACAATTTAAAAAACAATGCTTATAGAGGTAATTTTAGGCCTTCTCCTAGTAATTCCTCTAATAATTATGGTAATTCCTATGGTAATCCTTCTTATAATAATAATAGGAACACCTCTGATATTGAGAATAATATTAAAGAATTTATCAATACTCAAAAAGTTTTCAATGCTACTATAGAAGAAAAGTTGAATAAGATTGATGATATGTCTAGAAGTATTGATAGAATTTCTCATGATGTAGAAAATCTCAAGATAAAAAATTTTGTGCCTAAGGTTGAGGAATCAATTAAGGCTCTTTATGTTTCTATGGTTTAAAGTAAGAAAAGAACCGCTATGCTTAGAGCTAGAAGAGAATTTGTAGAAAAAGCATTTTCTAGTGATTGCTTTCATAAAAGTGATGAAGATCTCAAAATGATTGGTGTTTCTTCTATTGATTCTTTGTTTAGTAAAATTAAGATTGTGGGGACCCCGACTCATAAGTCGTGATCACCGAATGCACGTGTACAGTGATCCCAGAGATCAATGCTCACTGAACACACAGAAGCTGAATAACAAGAGTCTTACATCCATCCATACCGTCTTACATGAATTATGACCATTATGGTCAAGTCTTACATAGATAAACCACAAGGGCTGAATACCAAATAAACTTAAGCAGCGGAAATCTTCGTCGATAAGTAGAACCCATGCCATCTGCCTTAACCCTACTGGCATTCTGACTGGGAAACGTCCTAGCTCGCATGTTCGCCTCCAAAGAACTCTTCTTCGAACTCCTGTTCTTCCATGCCTGGCCAATTAAATAACCAGTGGCAAGCCAATGAGTACTTTGAATGTACTCGCAAGCAACCCATGTTTTGGCTCAAGATACAACAATGCATGACATGGGTAATTTTTTGCGGAAAGCAAATTTTGTTGTGTTATGACATGTTCAATAACTGGTAAAACCTGCATCATATGAATTCAAGTAACCATAGGGGCTAGTTACAGATATCAACATAAAGGTAGTTGGCTCCAACCGAACTCATTCATGTCAAGTCCTTGACTTGACCCAAGTAGTACTTCCCACATACACTAGTTTGTAAACAAGTGGACGTAGCCCAAGAGCGGTTACCCAACTGTCCTTGACCGTGGACACGGCTATTCGAATAATTTTACACTCTGCAGAGGTTGCACACTTTACCCACAAGATCCGGGGAACTTCCGTGTCATTCACGACCCGCGGTACCTCAGGTACCCGGGGTAAGCACCCGATCACTATCTTTCCCTAGACGACACTAACATAGAGTCCACTCGATTGGTAGTAACCCCTGTGCCCAACATTTCACATCTTAAAATTGAGGAGCCTCGCTCCCATATTCATCATATACCACAAGCATGGGGTACCAACGGTGTGTCCGGTGCCCTGTGAAAACAGTCATGGCCGCCCTACCTGGCACGACCCCGTCCCGAGAGAGCGCAACAACAACTCTCCCGTCACTAGTAATGCGGGCTCCAAGCTAGTATCGGCCTAGGTAATCAATAATGCCCTTTCCCATATAAGGGTAGAGTGGTTGCGCATGTAAGGTTGGAATAACGGTCGCAACTTAAACCAATCCGTTTTGAAAACAACACACACACTTGCCTCGGTACACCACTTCGTCACCAAGTGGTTACCCAACTCATTATCTCCCTTGGGCATAAGTGGCACCCGGTGGGGTTTTCGAAAAGTCTTTTGAAAATACTTTGTCTCCATCACCGTGCATATTCCCGTCCCTTTTTGGCGTAGCAACTACTTTAGCATCCTATCTACCCCCACCAGCATAACCCTCATAAGAAGGTAGGGTCATGCACAATGCAAGTATCACCCAGGAAGTAACGGTGGCAAACCACCCCATGTGGTCACCATAGTATCATGTCTCCGATGCAAGCAATAAAAGTGCTATATGACATGCATAAAAAGGGTTTCACGGACATGGTCAAAGGGCTGCTTGCCTGGCTCAGCAAGGTCTTTTGGGTCTTCAAAGTCTTCTGGTCCAACTCCTTTGTCAGCAACATAATCTATCGTTGCAAAATAATAACGGGAAAAATAAGGCAATAATAAAACTGAAAAACTAAAGTGCTCAAAAAAATGTCAACTCATTTTTGTTAAATACTAGGGTGAAAGCTAAGAAGGGGAAAATTCCTAGTTTGGGATTTGGAGTCATGGAAACAGTGCTAGGAATTTTAAATGACAGGCATAAATGCTCAAATTCAAATTTAAATTTGAATAGTGAAGAAAAGTTGGTTTGATAAGAGTGAAAACTGCACCAATAAATAGGTGCGATTATTACAATAACTTAGGAATTGGAATTATTGCATTTGGATTATTATTTAATCTTGTGGAATTTTTGGAAATGTTACAGAAAAAGAAAAGGAAAAAGGCGACTGTGCAACTGGGCCTATTCGGCCACAGTGCAATAGGCCCAGGGGGAATCCAGCCCGCGCAAGGCTACCACGTCAAATGCGTATTTGGGAAATACGCCTTCAGCCGATGTAGCGAACCGGTGCGCGCACGTGCGTTTTTAAACCTGACGGGTGGGGCCCACCCGTTAGAGTGTGAGGCTGACCGACGGGCCCCATGGCTGTCGTCTTCATCCTCGGGCCAGAGAGGGAGGCGAGCTCACTGGCGTCCCTATGGTCAATGGCGAGGCGATCCGAGGGCACCGGCGTGCTCAGGGTGGAGTCGCCGTTCGGGTGGAGGTTGAGGTGGTCGCCGGAGTGTAGGGGTTCGCCGGCGACGAGGAAACTGGCGGAAGAGCTTTGGGAGGCAGCGGTTCCGGCCGTTTCCGGCTACAAAAGAAGCAGGGAGGAAAGGGGAAATGATCAGTGAGCCGCGGAGGTTCCAGATCGAGGAAGAGGAGCGGCGGAGAGGGCATGTACCCTGAGATCGACGGTGACCCGTGGCGGCGGAGCTCGAGCTCGATCTCGAGCTCGGGTGCTCCTGGAGGAGTAGGTAGGAGCGGGTGGTGGTGAGGGAAAGGCTCGGGGAGGCCCTTAAATAGGCGAACGGCGGGGTGCCGTGGACCTGTGCGCCGGCGAGCTCCTGCTCGTCGCCACAGGGCTCAGGAGGAGCTGGGGCCATGTCTGGGGTGTTGCTGGGCATGGACTACGCCGAGGGGAGCTAAGGGAGAGAGCGGGGTAAGGCCAGAGATGCCGAGCGTGTGAGGCCGCTCATTGGAGCTCTCGGGCGGCCAGTGTGTGTGCGAGGAGGGGCAGCAGGAGGGAGAAGGAGGAGGGGGATAGGGGTTTAGCGTGATGCAGACACCGAGGCACATCGTCGGGCGCACTGGGGAGGCCCGAGGTGGCCGGGAATGGTTGGCAGGGGGCGGCTACAGTGCGGGAGCGCACTGTAGCGCGCTCCAGAGAGCCCAAATGGCCGGCATGGCCATTTTTTATGCAATGTGGGCGCGGCCAAAGGTGTCTGGTAGCTCTAGGGGGAAGTAAAGAAGTGGGCTATGGCCTTGGATGCCCTGGGGAGCCATTGGAGTGAGGAGGAAGGTTGAGGGAGAGAGAGAAGCTGCTCTCCAGGGAGGTAAATGGGGGTGTTTCACCCCTCAATCATTAAGCAATGGCCAGGGGAAAGTTACTGGAGGTAGAAGAGGGTCAGGAGTAGCTGTAGTACAAAGCTGAGCCCATGGAGATTAGTGGAAGAGGTCTAAGATGGCATTTTGGGAAAGTGTCAGAAGGTGTTTGTTTCTGGTTTGGGCAAGAAAATGAATCCCACTTGCCATGATACTTAACAGGATGGAATGGAACATAGAAATAGGGTGTTCCACCAAATTTGAGTTCATTTGGGTAAAGTTGCCAATGCAACTTTTGTAAACCCTAGAAATCAACAGAAATGGGTTTTTCAAGATCTAGTCATCCAAAAATATTCTCCTTGATGCACAACTTGGAGTAGTTTCATAATTTGGGTATTTGAGAATGTCCACAAAGTTTGGGATCAAATATATAAAGTTGGGAATGTAGAGTTGTTCAAACTTGGTTCTGGACAGAGAGGGTTTTGGGGAACTTTTGTGAACCAAAACAGTTTGGATTGAGCTGAAACTTTGCAATGTCATCATATTATGCATATGTGACTTGCTAGATTTTTCCTGGATTTACTTGAAAATATTTCTTGTAGAAATATTTCAAATCCTTGAAATGGGCATAAATGGTTTTGGGAGGTTTTGTCCAATATTTTGAACATGATCATGTGTTCAAACTCTTATATATGGAAAATATATGTCCATTGAGTTTCCCTGATTTTTGTCAAATATTTTTGAAACAATAAAATAATTTTCCCTATTAAAGACCATTTCTGGCCTTAATAAAAAGCTTTTAAATAAAATAGGAAAATAACTTTTAAAATTATATTTTTGTGGTTTATGGGAGTCCTATATCTAATAGGATTCAAATATACCTTTTGAAAGATTTTTCACACCCAAAATCAAGTACTTGCAGTGCAAACCTCAATTCAGGGGGTTTTGGAAAACTAATTTTAGAAAATACTTTTTGGACAAATTATTTTTGTAAGAAAATACTATATTGCTCTATACACATGGCATGATCATTGTGCAGAAGCTTGGGGCAAGGAGATGAGGTATAGAAGGTGGAGTTGTGTTGACTTTAAAGAGCACTTGAAAACCACACAAAGAAAACAACTCCAAGTAAAAAGCCAAATAATGCAAAAGTTTTTGTCAAACCACACTTTATCATGATTTATTAGCTTAAGTGTCGTGGCATGAAAATCAGGGTGTGACAAAGATTGATGAAAAGGGACTGAAGAAGAGTCAACTTTAGCAAGAAGGCGTCCTGATAATTCGGAGGGTGAAAATCTTGTTGAGAAAATTGATAAAAGTGGGTTTGAAGAGGTCAAAACTTTAACTAGTGATGTGCCCACTCTTTTGGATTACAAAGACTGTAATTACAATAGTTGCTCTTTGATTGATTGTATTTCTTTGTTACAATCCAAGATAAATTCACCCCATGCTTATGAACAAAATAAAGCTTTTACTAAACATATTGTTGATGCTATGATGAAACCTTTGGAAAAAAGTTGGAATTAGAAGTTTCAATTCCTAGAAACTTACATGATGAGTGGGAACCTACTATCAAAGTTAAGATGAAAAATTATGAGTGTTTTCCTTTACCTGACTTGGGTGTTAGTGTTTCTGCAATTCCAAAATCTTTATGTGATGTGCTTGGTCTTACCGATATTGAATAATGTTCTTTGAATTTGCACTTGGTGGATTATACTATTAAAATGCCTATGGGAAGAATTAATGATGTTATTATTCTATCAAATAGGAATTATGTGCCCATTGATTTTATTGTTCTTGATATTGATTGCAATCCGTCTTATCCTATTATTCTTGGTAGACCATTTTTACGTACTATTGGTGCCGTGATTGATATGAAAGAAGGCAATATTAAATTTCAATTTCCACTAAGGATGGGTATCGAACACTTACCTAGAACAAGAATTAGGCCACCATATGAATTAATCATGAGGGCAATGTATGGATCTAGAAACAAAGATGGCAACACTTAGATCCTTGCTTTATGCCTAGCTAGGGGCGTAAAACGATAGCGCTTGTTGGGAGGCAACCCAATGAATAAAATTTATTTTTGTCTTTTGCTTTCTATTCTTGAGAGTTTGCACAATTATGCTACTATTATGATTGTGGTTTTGTGTTTTAATTAGTGTCTGTGCCAAGCAAAGCCTTTGGGATCATGTTGGGTGATAGTTGCTTTGATTTTGCTGAAAAACAGAAAATTTTGTGTCCAGATTTAAAAAAAATCACTGCAGCAAAGAAAAATTCTGAATTTTGTACAGGATATTGATATACAAATTTCTCATGTTGTCCTAATTGTTCAGAATTTGTGGAGTTGCATAAGTATTCGAAATATCCAGATTGCTACACACTGTTCTGTTTTTGACAGATTATGTTTTCTTTGCGTTGTGTGCTTTTTTTGATGATTTTATGGTTTCCTTTGAAGAGTTTTTTCCATAGAAAAGTTAGAATACAATAGATATAATGCAAAAATAAAACATGAATGGGTTTGCAATAATACTTATAGTAGTGATTTTTTCTTATACTAACGGATCTCACGAAGGTTTTGTTTAATTTTGTGTCATTGAAGTTTTCAAGTTTTGGGTGACATTACTCTAACGCCCTCGATGCGGCTATATCTCCCACGTGCCGAAGCACGACTTAGAGGCATAACTGCATTGAAAGCAATGTCGCAAGTGAGGTAATCTTCACACAACCCATGTAATACATAAGGGAAAAAGATACATAGTTGGCTTACAATCGCCACTTCACACAAATACATGAATAAAGCATTACAACATCGAAATACAATCAAGGTCCGACTACGGAACCAAAATAAAAGAAGAACCCCAAATGCGACACAGATTCCCGGTCGACCCGACTGGGCTCCACTACTGATCAACTAGAAAGAAACAACACAAAGGACAAGATCTTCATCGAGCTCCTCCTGAGCTTGGTTGCGTCATCTGCACGGTCTCATCGGCACCTGCAAGCTGGTTTTGGAAGTATCTGTGAGTCACGGGGACTCAGCAATCTCGCACCCTCGCGATCAAGACTATTTAAGCTTATGGGTAAGGTAAAGGTATGAGGTGGAGCTGCAGCAAGCGACTAGCATATATGGTGGCTAACAAACACAAATGAGAGCGAGAAGAGAAGGCAAAGCACGGTCGAGAAACTATGATCAAGAAGTGATCCTAGAACGACCTACGTCAAGCATAACTCCAACACCGTCTTCACTTCCCGGACTCCACCGGAAAGAGACCATCACGGTTACACACGCGGTTGATGCATTTTAATTAAGGTCAAATTCAGGTTTTCTACAACCGGACATTAACAAATTTCCATCTGCCCATAACCGCGGGCACGTCTTTCGAAAGTTCGAAACCCTGCAGGGGTGTCCCAACTTAGCCCATAACAAGCTCTCATGGTCAATGAAGGATATTCCTTCTAGCGGGAAGACCCGATCAGACTCGGAATCCCGGTTACAAGACATTTCGACAAGGTAAAACTAAACCAGCAACACTGCCCGAATGTGCCGACAAATCCCGATAGGAGCTGCACATATCTCTTTCTCAGGGCACACTCAGATTGTCCTAGGTACGGGTAGGCCAGCCCAGAGTTGCCCCTGGTGGCCACCGACAGCTGACAGGTTGGACCAACACTCAGAGGAGCACTGGCCCGGGGGGGTTAAAATAAAGATGACCCTTGAGTCTGCAGAACCCAAGGGAAAGAAAAGGCTAGGTGGCGAATGGTAAAACCAATGTTGGGCATTGCTGGAGGAGTTTTACTCAAGGCGAACTATCAAGGGGTTCCCATTATTACCCAACCGCGTAAGGAACACAAAATCCGGGAACATAACACCGATATGACAGAAACTAGGGCGGCAAGAGTGGAACAAAACACCAGGCATAAGGCCGAGCCTTCCACCCTTTACCAAGTATATAGATGCATTAATTAAATAAGATATATTGTGATATCCCAACAAGTAAACATGTTCGAACAAGGAACAACATCTCCATGTTCCAACAAGGAACAAACTTCAATCTTCACCTGCAACTAACAACGCTATAAGAGGGGCTGAGCAAGGCGGTAACATAGCCAAACAACGGTTTGCTCGGACAAGGTGGGTTAGGGCTTGGTTCAACAATATGGGAGGCATGATAAGCAAGCGGTAGGTATCGTAGCATAGGCATAGCAAAAGAGCGAGCAACTAGCAAGCAAAGATAGAAGGGATTTCGAGGGTATGGTCATCTTGCCTGAAAACCCGCAAGGAAGAAGAACGAGTCCATGATGAAGACAAACGGACGTAGACGAACGGGTCCTCACAAATGCGACGTTATCGAATCCAACCTGAAGAAGCAAACACCGGAAAGAAGCACACAACATAGTAAACAACCACCACATAGACATGGCATGATGCACAACCAAGTATGATGCATGTCCGGTTTAAAGAGGCCATGGCATGGCAAAGTGCACAAGCAATCCTACAAATTAAGTGGACCTCAATATGCAAGTTGCATATTGGCGAAACACCACATTCAAGTTACTTAGTTCGATCTCGTTTATGTACCCAACAAGATTAAATGTTGTTAGCATGGCAAGAGGTGAAGCACAACAAAACTACCTAACTAGGCAAGTTTAAATGAGGCCGGAAACAACGAACAACAAGTCCGGAAACTCCTCATGTGCATAATAATGAATTAGGTACTGTTCTTCCCTAAACATAATTTTAGATTTATTATACATGCAAAGTAAAGCCACCATGTTAAACTAGGCAAAATTCTACCCCATTTACATATAAAGTTTATTAAATTCGGTGCTACGGTTAAATAGTTATGAATTAAATCATTTTAGCATGGCATAGGAGCGAATTTAGCCAAACGACATTTTAAACATAGATGAAAGTTGCATATTATGAAACTAGACACAATTTTAAGCATTTTCCATATATAAGTTATTTACATGTGATGCACGGTTTGAGAGTTACAATATGCATGGAGCTTAGGGGTCATTCTGTAAAAATGCAGTTTTCTGAACAATTAGGAAAATCGTAGCGCACAGCAAAAAAAACATATATGGACCGAATCTGAGCTATCGGGCTGAACAGGATCAGACTGGAGGAGTTTCTCACATCGGGCCAAGGCCTGGCTGGAAGAAGAGGAGGAGAAGGGCCGGCCCAGGGGACGGAGTTGACCGGTCCACGCGCGCTGGGACGAGGTCAACAAGGGCGAGCGAGGCAGAGGCTCGAGCAGGCAACCACCTGCTAGATGCATATGATGCAGAGGCCGCGGCGGCTCGCACAGGAGGTCGGGGATGGACGGGTTCATGGCGGAGGCGGCGAGATCCAGCGGCCCCCGGACAGATCCGACGTGGGACGACGGCGAGGATTTGCGTGGGAGCTCCACGAAGGCAGGAGCAGAGCAGCAGCCGCGGCGGGACTTGCGCTTCGAAGAAGAGCAGCAGCAGCGGGTGGCTCTAGGAGAGGGCGTAGAGAAGGAGCCCCGGTGGGGTTCCCGTTCGTCTTGGTCGCCGGTCGGCACCGCGTGGAGGAGCAGGGGGAGGAGAAGTGGCCGCAGGAAGGTCAGGGCGGCGCTTGGCATCGGCGGACTTGAAGCGGGGCGACGGACGAGGGCGGCTCGAGGAGCGCCTGCATGAGCGCGGAGGGGCACGGGGCCTGCTAGTTTGGTCGTCGGTGGAACGTGCTGCTCGTGATCCCCTCGGGATCGAGCAGAGGAGGCTCTGGTTGTCTCGCGATGAGCAGAGGCACGGGAGGCGAGGGAGACCAGGGGCGGCTGGCCGGTGGATGGCTGGATGGACTGGTAGGTAGAGGCCGAGAGGATCTTGGAGAGAGGTGGCTGCGCCTTCGGGATTGGGTGGAGGAGGAAAACAAGGAGAAAGGGGATCTGGGAGGATCCCGAGGTGGGATTTGAGTGTGGCGGCGGCGGCTGAGGGGGACAAGCGACCTAGTTTTTAGGGTTTTCTCTGATGTATATAGCAAAAGGATTAAAGGAGAGGGATTTGGATCATCGAATCGAAAACCGACGGACGAGAATAAAATAGGTTGGGAATCCAAATGAGAAAACGGTGATGTTTTGTAGATGTTTGGGGATGATCCGGATCCAACGGTGATGACAATCCAGGTCGGGTTCGGGACAACTCTCGGACGCGCGCGAGAGGTCGGTTGAAACTTGTGGGCTGTGCAGAAGGACTCGAGCTAAGAGAAGAGAAGAGAGAGAGACCCGGCGACTGTTTTCGGAGACCGAAAACGTCCGACGTGTGCCCGGCTATACCGCCGCTAGAGTTTAACGGTTGGCTATCAGACGAACTCTGAATGCGATGAAACTTGACAGGCGGTCTATCTACACTATAATAAGACCGCACGCCAACTTTCACCCCAATTCGAGAACATTCTCTGGCCACTTATAAAATAATATTTCGGACATGCCGCGGGCGCATGCAAGTGAGTCTGGGCTCAGAACGGACAACGGACGGAACGAGGAGACCGGGACGGATGCAAGTTTTGAAAACATGCAGATGCAATGCAGATGATGACGTGGCAAGATGCAACACGCAAGCGAATGACAAGGAAACAACAGCGAATAACTAGAGGACACCTGGCACAACGGTCTCGGGCGTTACAACACTCCACCACTACGAGAGGATCTCGTCCCGAGATCTGGAATGGCACCGGAGGGACAACGGAAAAGAAAGAGAAGAGGTCAAACTAAGTTGCTTCATTGCCAAACGAGTGAAAACACGAACCTTGAAGAGGTTAAGTCATTCCGAGAAAAGAATACAACGGAGATAAATGAAGTTGATAACTCTCCGTTAGAAAAAAGAACAAGGAACAACAACAAACTGCCTCCGGAACAAAATTAAGAATTGAATGGAATGAACGAAGGGAAACAAGATCTTGAGGGAGCACGCTTACAACAAATGCTAGAACGGAGTTGTTGGAAAACCAACAACGAAAAGAATAAGCTTGATATGGTCTTATGGAATACATCTCAAATTATGAGGTGACAACCTGCCACTCACGGGAAAAAGAATTGGATTGATATGAACGAGGAGACAAGAAACTTATTTCACCGGGAGGATAATGAAGAACTTGGGTCATTTATAAGCACCATAATTAGCAACAATCCTTAGTGAAAGTTTTAGGTGAAATATAACCCAAGATAACTCCAATGAAGAGATTGATGGATTTACAATACCCCATTCTTAACAACGTGTGAATCGTGAAACATGAACTCAAATATCAAGAATGATGTAAAACCACCTGCAATGATATGGTAGAAAGAAATGCACTACGGACTGCAAGATGAAGAATGCTTGAGCTCCTTAGAAAAGAAACTCAATGAAAAACTTCTAGACGGAATTAAAACCTTTATGAACCAACATGTAGAATCTTCATGAAGAACTCCGGTAAATAAAAGAATGATCAAACAAAAGGAAAGAGAAGTTGAAAACACAAGGTGAATCCTTGTAACGATTTAGATGGATCTCCATGATGACATAGTTGAAAAAAGGTTGGAACTCTGGGAAAAGAGAAGATGAACAATTGAGATCAAGAATTTGATGAGCCTTCGGAATAGGGAATTAATTATTTGGATGAAACAAGAATAAGAAATACATTATGCTTATCCTTCACCAATTAAATTGATGACAATCAACGAATTTGGCACACTACTTATTCTCGTACCAAGGATTAAGAGAGATATAACATAAACTTGGGAAGGTCTTCAATGAACCACGGTAGAATTTGAAAAGCACAAATGCATAGATATGATACACACCGGAAGAAAAAAACTCTTGAACGAACCACCGTAAGAATTGGAGTTGAACGAAATAAATGGATGAATCACTGGGTAAGAATTGGCAAATGAACGAAGATACATGAGAGAATTCAGATCCATGAGAACGGAGGGATCACGAACTGATTAGAGATCACTTGAATGAAGCACTGGTAAGACTAGGAGAACGATAACTGAAAGCTGGGAATGAATAATTATGAGATGATGGGCTCCGGAGAATCAAACTGAAAATACTCTGAATTACTCTGGATGGGTGAAAAGAATTATCACCAATTATGAGAGGAAGGCAACAAGCTAGAATCAAGAGTCTCTCAGAGAACGGACAAGATTTGGAGGTAAAACTCTTCTTCGGTCTTCAAATGTTGAGAATGACGACAAGAAACACCAACAAGAGTTGTTGAGATACTCCGGGATGAAAATTATAAAGGTTGAACCAATGATGAAAAGAATTTGAAAGATCTTGGAGAAGGCAATTGACTGATGCTAACTCATTCTTACGTCAAACTTTGAAAATAATTTGGGAATAGCTCCGAGAAAATAAGAAGAGTCGGGTAAGATCCTGGGAAAAGACCTGTGGGTTAGGGCCCACTCAAAAGAAACACCGTTGAAATGATTTAGAAGATAGATTGTGCTGGTTGAAATAAATGACTTGAATGAGATAACATCCTCGAAAGATTTTGGATGGACTGATAATTGGGAAACAAATCTTTTGAGATATCTTCAGCACTCCGGAACAATTAAATAGCGAGAAGTGGGTGATTAAGAATTGCACCGGCATGAGAAAGCATATAATGAAGAAAAAGGTAAAGAAGCACCAAAATCTTGAATTGAATCCACCGAAGGAGAAAATAATGAAGAATAATGAATGAGTAGACCATCTTCATGAGAAACACCGGTTAAAAACATGAAGGAAAAAGAATGGAGAGACTTCCATCAATAAAATGGATAGTGATTAAGAAATTTGAATCCTTGAAGAAAAGGGGTGGGTGGGTGGGAAAACAAAGACAACTTGGAACCGATGAAACAAACACCGTTGAGAAGAACTGATAATTGATCTTGTGAATGTTGGCAAGATTGGATCCATTTGAAGGGAAGCACACCGGTTGAGAAAGGTTGTCAGGACAATCTCGATTATCCTGAAGGATTAGTATTCGCATCGGAGTATGAGAACAACATTAGAGAAGGTATGGAATCAACATTTGACTTCGAAGCAACTCGGATACCACAACTCAAAACAAAAACAAAGGGTTGGCTTGCAGAATAAGCTGGAACAAACATATGATAGAGATTTCGTCCGAAGTTTTCGTGGTGGGGCCTACACGGGCTCGATCGTACAACACCATCATGTACAAGGCAGTGCACATGACATACGAAGCGTCCCCGAGTCGGCATAGCCAAGGACTCTTTAAGACACAAGGAGACCACTGTAAAACCAACCGTGAATAGGCGGACCACTAGACGTCGAACCCCAATTTCATATCATACATCTGTCGGAAAGATATCCTAAGAGCTACTTGAATTCCCACTTATAAACTCCCGAAATTTTCTGGTTATGCAATCAGGTGTTGGGGATACAGGGGAAGCATAATATCTCACCCAAAACTAACAAATCCTACATCCAGCTGTATCCATCCTTCAACACATAACCAAGAAACCTTCGGAAATCATCTACCTCAATCTTCAAAAAGCATCCGTTATACAAGCTATGGCAATACTCCCGAACTCCCGCCCCAGTACTGGGTGGCGTCGAGGTTATCTCACCAACAACTGCATAAAAGATATTTTCGATGTCGGCGAAACGAAACTCAGGTATTCCAGAACTGCAAGATAAAATTGTGACGACAACACCTCGGCGCTCAACTCCCCGGGACACTGCCACAACCCCTAAATGATAGGAGGCACCAAGAACAATGTTCTCGTCACAAATTGATCGGAACGATTCCAAGATACCCGCGTGATCCTAAAAAAATTAGTGAAATTTGAGAAGAGAATAGACAAAACTCTACGTCAGGAAGCCTTACCAGAGCGATGAGGGGACTGGGGAGTAAAAAGAATTCCTGAACCCTCTGATATATAATTCCTAAATGACTCAAAACATTTTTCTAGACTCAACTCGGCTGCTAGTTCGATCAAGCAATGGGGCTCCTAAGGTCGGGGAAGGCTCTGATTACCAACTTGTAATGCCCTCGATGCAGCTATATCTCCCACGTGTCGAAGCACGACTTAGAGGCATAACCGCATTGAAAGCAATGTCGCAAGTGAGGTAATCTTCACACAACCAATGTAATACATAAGGGAAAAAGATACATAGTTGGCTTACAATCGCCACTTCACACAAATACATGAATAAAGCATTACAACATCCAAATACAATCAAGGTCCGACTACGGAACCAAAATAAAAGAAGAACCCCAAATGCGACACAGATCCCCGATCGACCCGACTGGGCTCCACTATTGATCAACTAGAAAGAAACAACACAAAGGACAAGATCTTCATCGAGCTCCTCCTGAGCTTGGTTGCGTCATCTGCACGGTCTCATCGGCACCTGCAAGCTGGTTTTGGAAGTATCTGTGAGTCACGGGGACTCAGCAATCTCGCACCCTCGCGATCAAGACTATTTAAGCTTATGGGTAAGGTAAAGGTATGAGGTAGAGCTGCAGCAAGCGACTAGCATATATGGTGGCTAACAAACGCAAATGAGAGCGAGAAGAGAAGGCAAAGCACGGTCGAGAAACTATGATCAAGAAGTGATCCTAGAACGACCTATGTCAAGCATAACTCCGACACCGTGTTCACTTCCCGGACTTCGCCGGAAAGAGAATATCACGGTTACACACATGGTTGATGCATTTTAATTAAGGTCAACTTCAGGTTTTCTATAACCGAACATTAACAAATTCCCATCTGCCCATAACCGCGGGCATGGCTTTCGAAAGTTCAAAACCCTGCAGGGGTGTCCCAACTTAGCCCATAACAAGCTCTCACGGTCAACGAAGGATATTCCTTCTAGCGGGAAGACCCGATCAGACTCGAAATCTCGGTTACAAGACATTTCGACAAGGTAAAACTAAACCAGCAACACCGCCTGAATGTGCCGACAAATCCCGATGGGAGCTGCACATATCTCTTTCTCAGGGCACACTCAGATTGTCTTAGGTACGGGTAGGCCAGCCCAGAGTTGCCCCTGGTGGCCACCGGCAGCTGACAGGTTGGACCAACACTCAGAGGAGCACTGGCCCAGGGGGGTTAAAATAAAGATGACCCTTGAGTCTGCAGAACCCAAGGGAAAGAAAAGGCTAGGTGGTGAATGGTAAAATCAATGTTGGGCATTGCTGGAGGAGTTTTACTCAAGGCAAACTGTCAAGGGGTTCCCATTATTACCCAACCGCGTAAGGAACGCAAAATCCGGGAACATAACACCAATATGACGGAAACTAGGGCGGCAAGAGTGGAACAAAACACCAGGCATAAGGCCGAGCCTTCCACCCTTTACCAAGTATATAGATGCATTAATTAAATAAAATATATTGTGACATCCCAACAAGTAAACATGTTCCAACAAGGAACAACATCTCCATGTTCCAACAAGGAAAAAAATTCAATCTTCACCTACAACTAACAACGCTATAAGAGGGGTTGAGCAAAGCAGTAACATAGCCAAACAACGGTTTGCTAGGACAAGGTGGGTTAGGGCTTGGTTCAATAATATGGGAGGCATGATAAGCAATTGGTAGGTATCGCAGCATAGGCATAGCAAAAGAGCGAGCAACTAGCAAGCAAAGATAGAAGTGATTTCGAGGGTATGGTCATCTTGCCTGAAAACCCGCAAGGAAGAAGAACGAGTCCATGATGAACACAAACGGACGTAGACGAACGGGTCCTCACAAACGCGACGTTATCGAATCCAACCAGAAGAAGCAAACACCGGAAACAAGCACACAACATAGTAAACAACCACCACATAGACATGGCATGATGCACAACCAAGTATGATGCATGTCCGGTTTAAAGAGGGCATGGCATGGCAAAGTGCACAAGCAATCCTACAAATTAAGTGGAGGTCAATATGCAACTCCGTTGCATATTGGCGAAACACCACATTCAAGTTACTTAGTTCGATCTCGTTTATGTACACACCAAGATTAACTGTTGTTAGCATGGCAAGAGGTGAAGCACAACGAAACTACCTAACTAGGCAAGTTTAAATGAGGCCGGAAACAACTACCAACAAGTCTGGAAACTCCTCATGTGCATAATAATGAATTAGGTACTGTTCTGCCCTAAACATAATTTTAGAGTTATTAAACATGCAAAGTAAAGCCACCATGTTAAACTAGGCAAAATTCTAGCCCATTTACATATAAAGTTTATTAAATTCGGAGCTACGGTTAAATAGTTATGAATTAAATCATTTTAGCATGGTATAGGAGCAAATTTAGCCAAACGGCATTTTAAACATTTTAAACATAGATGAAAGTTGCATATTATGAAACTAGACACATTTTTAAGCATTTTCCATATATAAGTTATTTACATGTGATGCACGGTTTGAGAGTTACAATATGCATGGAGCTTAGGGGTCATTCTGTAAAACTGCAGTTTTCTGAACAATTAGGAAAATCGCAGCGCACAGCAAAAAAAACATATATGGACCGAATCTGAGCTATCGGGCCGAACAGGATCAGGCTAGAGGAGTTTCTCACATCGGGCCAAGGCCTGGCTGGAAGAAGAGGAGGAGAAGGGCCGGCCCAGGCGACCACCTGCTCGATGCAGATGATGCAGAGGCCGCAGCGGCGCGCACAGGAGGTCGGGGATGGACGGGTTCATGGCGGAGGCGGCGAGATCCAGCGGCCCCCGGCCGGATCCGACACGGAACGACGGCGAGGATCTGCGTGGGAGCTCCACGGAGGCAGGAGCAGAGCAGCAGCCGCGGCGGGACTTGCGCCTCGAAGAAGAGCAGCAGCGACGGGTGGCTCCAGGAGAGGGCGTAGAGAAGGAGCCCCGGTGGGGTTCCCATTCGTCTTGGTCACCGGTCGGCACCGCGTGGAGGAGCAGGGGGAGGAGAAGTGGCCGCAGGAAGGTCAGGGCGGCGCTTGGCATCAGCGGACTTGAGGCAGGGCGACGGACGAGGGCGGCTCGAGGAGCGCCTGCACGAGCGGGGAGGGGCACGGGGCCTGCTGGTTCGGTCGTCGGTGGAACGTGCTGCTCGTGATCCCCTCGGGATCGAGCAGAGGAGGCTCTGGTTGGCTCGCGATGAGCAGAGGCACGGGAGGCGAGGGAGACCAGGGGCGGCTGGCTGGTGGATGACTGGATGGACTGGTAGGTAGAGGCCGAGAGGATCTTGGAGAGAGGTGGCTGCGCCTTCGGGATTGGGTGGAGGAGGAAAACAAGGAGAAAGGGGATCTGGGAGGATCCCGAGGTGGGATTTGAGTGTGGCGGCGGCGGCTGAGGGGGACAAGCGACTTAGTTTTTAGGGTTTTGTCTTATATATATAGCAAAAGGATTAAAGGAGAGGGATTTGGATCATCGGATCGAAAACCGACGGACGAGAATAAAATAGGCTGGGAATCCAAATGAGAAAACGGTGATGTTTTGTAGATGTTTGGGGATGATCCGGATCCAACGGTGACGACAATCCGGGTCGGGTTTGGGACAACTCTCAGACGCGCGCGAGAGGTCGGTTGAAACTTATGGGCTGTGCAGAAGGACTCGAGCTGAGAGAAGAGAAGAGAGAGAGACCCGACGACTGTTTTCGGAGACCAAAAACGTCCGACGTGTGCCCGGCTATACTGCCGCTATAGTTTAACGGTTGGCTATCATACGAACTCCGAATGCGATGAAACTTGACAGGCGGTCTATCTACACTATAATAAGACCGCACGCCAACTTTCACCCCAATCCGAGAACATTCTCCGGCCACTTATAAAATAATATTTCGGACATGCCGCGGGCGCGTGCAAGTGAGTCCGGGCTCAGAACGGACAACGTACGGAACGAGGAGACCAGGACGGATGCAAGTTTTGAAAACATGCAGATGCAATGCAGATGATGACATGGCAAGATGCAACACGCAAGCGAATGACAAGGCAACAACAGCGAATAACTGGAGGACACCTGGCACAACAGTCTCGGGGCGTTACAATTACGATGGATGAATAAATAAGGAGTAAGAAGAGCCTAAGCTTGGGGATGCCCATGGCATCCCAAGCTATTATCAAAAGAGAAGAAAGCAACTAAGCTTGGGGATGCCTGAGTGGCATCCCCTCTTTCTTCTAACGACCATCGGTATTTTACTTGGAACTATATTTTTATTCGTCACATATTATGAGTTTTGCTTGGATCGTCTTGTGTGATATGAGTCTTTACATGTTTTACTTTTTGTTTTAAGTCATGAATCTTTGATGGACACAACTATTTGAGAGAGCCAAAATTATGCTATGACTTGTTAGAATTTCTCTCTATGCTTGACTTAAATCTTTCTGGGCTATGGAATTGCTCTAGTGCTTCACTTCTATGTTTTTTAGCATAGTTTGCTTTAGTATTTTTGAAGAAATGCTCTCATGCTTCACCTATATTTATTTGAGAGTTAGTAATTTTTTTACAAAATTATCTCTTGCTTCACTTTAATTATTTTGAAAAAAAGAAAGATGATGCCCATGTTCTTCACGTATATTTATTTGAGCTTATTAAAAGCAACATATGAAATCTAGTCCCAAAGTGATAGATATCCAAGGAGGATATAATAAAAACTTTCATGAAGATCATTGGACAAAATAAACTTGATTCTTCATAATAGTTTTGATATATGATGATATGATATGTGAGTCATGTTGATGAGTAATTATGCTTTAGTAAGAATATTGGTGTTAAGGTTTGTGATTCCCTATGCATGCACGAAAGTCAATATTTATGCAATGAAATTATATCCTACTTGGTGCATTATTCGGTGTTAGTTATGCTTAATGCTCGCTTATGAGATTTTCCGTTTCTTGGTTGGATGCTTCTCAATCTTTTGCTAGCCTTCATTTGCACTAAGTATGATCACTACTTGTGCGTCCAAATCCTTTAAACCAGTTTTTCCACATGAGTCCACTATACCTACCTATATGCAGTATTCTTTTGCCGTTCTAAGCAAATTTGTATGTGCCATCTCTAAGTTTCAAAATAAATTTCTCTTTTGTGTGATCGTACTGCTCATCAAACGGTAGGGGGTGGCTAATATATTTCCATGCAAGATGTGTTATTCTCAAGATGAGTGTTTATTCACTTGTCATTGCACGAGAGTACGACAAAGATATTAGGGATGCCCGGTCCCGAAATGAAAAATGAATTTACTTTATGTTGTCAAATAATAAATTCCTTGGAAAGTGTTGGTATGGAAGGCACCCGTGAATACGGCTAGCCATGGGAAGTGAAAGTATGGTTGAAAAAGGAATAAACTTTATTTTCTATTTGGGAACCGCCTATGATATATCTAGCATGGAAAGTATTTGGAACCACTTGGTCGTTTTCGTTGACAGGAAAAGCATGCCTCCCAAAATGTTTTATCTCTATCTTTTTCGCTTTGAGCTCTGGCACCTCTACAAATCCCTACTTCCCTCAGCGAAGGGCCTTTCTTTTACATTATGCAATTTTTATTTTTATTTGAGTCTCCATCGTCTCTTGTAAAGCACCAACTAAGGGGCACTATGATTGGGTGTAGCTAATATGCGAGTGTGTTTCATGAATGGATCAATGATTGAGCATAATGGGCTAGGGATAACTTGCTTTAGTGTTGATATTTTGAAAGACATGGTTGCTTGTTGATATGCTTGAGTATCCTCATGTCAAAACTAGACTATTGCTTTGAATCATATAAAAGTCCAAATGTCCATTCTACAAAGAAAAGAATATGTGAAGAACATGTTAGGTAGCATTCCACATCAAAAATTCTGTTTTATCATTTACCTCCTTGAGGACGAGCAGGAATTAAGCTTGGGGATGCTGATACTGTCTCCAACATATCTATAATTTTTTATTGTTCCACGCTGTTATATTATCATTCTTGGATGTTTTACAATCATTTTATATCATTTTTGGTACTAACCTATGGACATAGTGCCAGTGCGAGTTGCTGTTGTGTGCTTGTTTTTTACATAATAGGAAATCGATATCAAACGGAGTACAAATGCAACAAAACTTTTTCTGGAATTTTTATGGACCAGAAGACACCCAAGTGGCCAGAGAAGCACCTAGGGGTGCTCCGAGGGGTGCACAACCCACCAGGGTGCGCCTGGGCCCCCATGCGCACCCAGTTGGGTTGTGCTCACCTTGATGTCCTCCCACACTGCCTCTTTGCTCTATAAATGCCCCAATATTCCAGAAACCCTAGGGGAGTCGACGAAAATCAATTCCAGCTGCCGCAAGTTTCCAGAACCACCAGATCCAATCTAGACACCATCGCAGAGCGGTTCATCATCTTCATTGGTGCCTCTCCGATGATGCGTGAGTAGTTTATTGTAGACCTACGGGTCCATAGTTAGTATAGATGGCTTCCTCTCTCTGTTTTGATTCTCAATACAATGGTCTCTTGGAGAACCATATGATGTAACTCTTTTTTGCGGTGTGTTTGTTGGGATCCTATGAACTTTGAGTTTATGATCAGATCTATGTTTTTATACATAAAAGTTATTTGAGTTTCTTTGATCTCTTATATGCATGATTTCTTATAGCCTCGCATTTCTTCTCCGATATTTGGGTTTTGTTTGGCCAACTTGATCTATTTATCTTGCAATGGGAAGAGGTGCATTGTGATGGGTTCGATCTTACGGTGCTTGATCCCAGTGACAGAAGGGGAACCGACATGTATGTATTGTTGCTATTAAGGATAACAAGATCTGGTCTATTTCTACATAAATAGATCTTGTCTATATCATGTCATCGTTCTTATTGCATTACTCTGTTTCTCCATGAACTTAATATACTAGATGCATGCTGGATAGCGGTCGATGTGTGGAGTAATAGTAGTAGATGCAGGCAGGAGTCGGTCTACTAATCTTTGATGTGATGCCTATATAATGATCATTGCCTGGATATTGTCATGATTATTTGAAGTTCTATCAATTGCCCAACAGTAATTCGTTTACACAACGTTTGCTATTTTTCTCGAGAGAAGCCTACAGTGAAATCTATGACCCCGGGTCTCTTCTTTATTATACTTGCCTTCGCGATCTATTTTTATTTGCTTTTATTTTCAGATCTATTAATACAAAAATACAAAAAAATACCTTGCTACAATTTATTGTTATTTATTGTATCTCGTGTTCCCACGAGATCTATTTATCAAATCTACTACAATTTTATCTATCTTTTTACCCATGAGGGATTGACAAGCCCTCTCTTACATCGGGTTGCAAGTATTTGTTCTTTGTGTGTAGGAGTTGTTTACGTGGTGTTGCGTGGTTCTCCTACTAGTTCTATAACCTTGGTCGGAATCACTGAGGGAAATACCTACCATTGTCGTGCTGCATCATCCCTTCCTCTTTGGGGAAATACCGACGTAGTTCAAGCAAACATCAAAAGGAATTTCTGGCAACATTTCCGGGGACAATCATGTCAAGTCTCCCGACAGCTCGCCAATGGTCCTCGACACGACATCTTGTTTATCTACTTTGAGCTTGTTGGAATTTGGACGTCTCCTAGCCGAATTTGACTCTTCGGCCACTTCATTGGCCAACATAGGCACTATCCAAGGGAAAGCTGGGTATCCGCATCAGGAGGTTGTATCAGAGGAGCAATATCTTCGTGACCATTTAAGACAACAGACAACTCAACTTTGAAGACCCCCTCAGGCATATGTGATCCGTGCATGATTCTATATTTGGGGCGAATGATCGAGCCGATTGTAACTTTAATCAGCTCACCATTCACATGGCTAAGAGGCTGCATGGAGTGTCTTTCATAAGAGCGTCAAGAGCAGCCATTGGCGATAGGTTGCCAATGAAAGAGACATAAGGGTTGCTATCCTTAGGCGATGTGTCGATGACAATTTTCCTAGTTCACTGTTTTTGATCCATTGCTTGACGCTCTTGATTATTGAAGGCAACATGGCTTGGGATGGGCTTGGCTTTGCGTGTTGATGCGTGCTTCAATGTCGGCAGTTGCTGCAGTTGTGGCTACGGCTGTCGTGGCGGCTGTTGTGGGAAACCGCGGCCTCCTATGGAATCAAGAGTCCCTTGCTGGTTCGGCAGGGGGATGGCACGTTGTACAAAGAGCAGAGAGGCATCGAATAGCACGGCGGAGATCACACAGGCAGTCTTTACCCAGGTTTGGGCCGCCGTGAGGCGTAAAACCCTACTCCTGCTTTGGTGGATTCATGGTGGAAAAATGATGGTGAGAGCAACACGCCTTGCCCGGCAGGGTTGCCTAGGGGCGAAACGGCGGCGCACATATGAATGTGTGAAGGGGTCGATTCGCTAACCCTTTCTGAAGGAAATATGCCATAGAGGCAATAATAAAGTTATTATTTATTTCCTTATATCATGATAAATGTTTATTATTCATGCTAGAATTGTATTAACCAGAAACTTGATACATGTGTGAATACATAGACAAACAGAGTGTCACTAGTATGCCTCTACTTGACTAGCTCGTTGAATGAAAGATGGTTGAGTTTCCTAGCCATAGACATGAGTTGTCATTTGATTAACGGGATCACATCATTAGAGAATGATGTGATTGACTTGACCCATTCTGTTAGCTTAGCACTTGATCGTTTAGTATGTTGCTATTGCTTTCTTCATGACTTATACATGTTCCTATGACTATGAGATTATGCAACTCCCGTTTACCAAAGGAACACTTTGTGTGCTACCAAATGTCAAAACGTAACTGGGTGATTATAAAGGTGCTCTATGAGTGTCTCCGAAGGTACTTGTTGAGTTGGCATATTTCAAGATTAGGATTTGTCACTCGGATTGTCGGAGAGGTATCTCTGGGCCCACTCGGTCATGCACATCACTATAAGCCTTGCAAGCATTGTAACTAATGAGTTAGTTGCAGGATGATGTATTACGGAACGAGTAAAGATACTTGCCGGTAATGAGGTTGAACTAGGTATTGAGATACCAACAATCGAATCTCGGGCAAGTAACATACCGATGACAAAGGGAACAACATATGTTGTTATGCGGTTTGACCGATAAAGATCTTCATAGAATATGTAGGAGCCAATATGAGCATCCAGGTTCCGCTATTGGTTATTGACCGGAGATGTGTCTCGGTCATGTCTACATAGTTCTCGAACCCATAGGGTTCGCACGCTTAATGTTCGGTGACAATTTGTATTATGAGTTTATGTGTTTTGATGTACCGAAGGTAGTTCGGAGTCCCGGATGAGATCGGGGACATGCCGAGGAGTCTTGAAATGGTTGAGACGTAAAGATCAATATATTGGACGACTATATTCGGACATCAGAAAGGTTTCGAGTGATTCGGGTATTTTTCGGAGTACTGGAGAGTTACGGGAATTCGCCGGGGAGTATATGGTCCTTACTGGGCTTTAGGGGAAAGAGAGAGGAGAGGTTGCGCGCCCCCCAATGCTTAGTCTGAATTGGACTAGGGGGAGGGGTGGCGCCCCCTCCTTCCTTCTCTTCTCTTTTCCCTTTCCTTCTCTCCTACTCCTACTACTTGGAAGGGCTCCTAGTTCTACTAGGAAAGCGGGAATCCTACTCCCGGTGGGAGTAGGACTCCCCTAGGGCGCGCCATAGAGAGGGTTGGCCCTCCCCCTCCTCCACTCCTTTATATACGGGGAGGGGGCACCGCTTGGAGATGCAACAAGTTGATCACAAAGATCTCTCCCAGCCGTGTGCGGTGCCCCCCTCCACCATAATCCATCTCGGTCATACTATAGCGGTGTTTAGGCGAAGCCCTGCTGCGGTAGCTTCATCAACATCATCACCACACCATCATGCTGACGAAACTCTTCCCCGAGCTCTACTGGATCGTGACTTCGCGGGACGTCACCGAGCTGAACGTGTGCTGAACGCGGAGGTGCCGTACGTTCGGTATTGAGGATCGGTCGATCATGAAGACGTACGACTACATCAACCGCGTTGTCATAACGCTTCCGCTTAATGGTCTACGAGGGTATGTGGACGACACTCTCCCCTCTCCTTGCAATGCATCACCATGATCCTGTGTGTGCGTAGGAATTTTTTGAAATTACTACGTTCCCCAACAGTGGCATCAAAGCAAGGTTTATGCGTAGATGTTATATGCACGAGTTGTAACGCCCTCGATGCGGCTATATCTCCCACGTGTCGAAGCATGACTTAGAGGCATAACCGCATTGAAAGCAATGTCGCAAGTGAGGTAATCTTCACACAACCCATGTAATACATAAGGGAAAGAGACACATAGTTGGCTTACAATCGCCACTTCACACAAATACATGAATAAAGCATTACATTATCCAAACACAATCAAGGTCCGACTACAGAACCAAAATAAAAGAAGAACCGAAAATGCGACAAGGTCCCCGATCGACCCCAACTGGGCTCCACTACTGATCAACTAGAACAAAACAAAACAAAGGTCAAGATCTTCATCGAGCTCCTCCTGAGCTTGGTTGCGTCATCTGCACGAACTCATTGGCACCTGCCAGCTGGTTTTGGAAGTAACTGTGAGCCACGGGGACTCGGCAATCTCCCACCCTCGCGATCAAGACTATTTAAGCTTATGGGTAAGGTAAAAGGTATGAGGTGGAGCTGCAGCAAGCGACTAGCATATATGGTGGCTAACATACGCAAATGAGAGCGAGAAGAGAAGGCAAAGCACGGTCAATAAAAGTATGATCAAGAAGTGATCCTAGAACAACCTACGTCAAGCATAACTCCAACACCGTGTTCACTTCCCGGACTCCGCCGGAAAGAGACCATCACGGTTACACACGCGGTTGATTCATTTTAATTAAGTTAAGGTTCAAGTTATCTACAACTGGACATTAACAAATTCCCATCTGCCCATAACCGCGGGCACGGCTTTCGAAAGTTCAAATCCCTACAGGGGTGTCCCAACTTAGCCCATGACAAGGTCTCACGGTCAACAAAGGAATAGACCTCCTCCCAAGACATTCCGATCAGACTCGGTATCCCAGTTCTACAAGACATCCTCGACAATGGTAAAACAAGTCCAGCAAGACCACCCGATGTGCCGACAAATCCCGATAGGAGCTGCACATATCTCGTTCTCAGGGCACACCGGATAAGCTAAGCATACAGGAGCCGACGTAACCCAAGTTGCCAAGGGATGGCCCTGCACGGTGCTCTGGGTTGGACCAACACTCATAGGAGCACTGGCCCGGGGGTTTAATAAAGATGACCCTTGGGCTGGCCGACCCAAGGGAAAGAAAAAGGCTAGGTGGCAAATGGTAAAACCAATGTTGGGCCTTGCGGGAGGAGTTTTATTCAAGGCGAGCTGTCAAGGGGTTCCCATTATAACCCAACCGCGTAAGGAACGCAAAATCCGGGAACATAACAACGATATGACGGAAACTAGGGCGGCAAGAGTGGAAAAAAACACCAGGCATAAGGCCGAGCCTTCCACCCTTTACCAAGTATATAGATGCATTAATTAAATAAGATATATCATGATATCCCAACAAAATATCCATGTTCCAACATGGAACAAGCTTCAATCTTCACCTGCAACTAACAACGCTATAAGAGGGGCTGAGCAAAGCGGTAACATAGCCAAACAACGGTTTGCTAGGACAAGGTGGGTTAGAGGCTTGGTTTAACAATATGGGAGGCATGATAAGCAAGTGGTCGGTATCACAGCATAGGCATAGCAAAAGAGCGAGCAACTAGCAAGCAAAGATAGAAGTGATTTCGAGGGTATGGTTATCTTGCCTGAGATCCCGCAAGGAAGAAGAACGAGTCCATGAAGAAGACAAACGGACATAGACGAACGGGTCCTCACAACACGACGTTACCGGAACCAACCCGAAGAAGCAAACACCGGAAAGAAGCACACAACATAGTAAACAATCATCACATAACATGGCATGATGCGCAAACAAGTATGATGCATGTCCGGTTTAAATATGCATGGCATGGCAATGTGCACAAACAATACTACAAATTAAGTGGATCTCAATATGCAACAAGTTGCATATTGACGGAACACCACATGACTTATTTAGTTCTCTCTCGGTTATGTACCCAACAATATTAAATGTTATTAAGCATGGCAAGAGGTGAAGCATAAAAGAAACTATCTAACTAAGCAATTTAAATGGGGCCGGATATAACAAACAACAAATCCGGTAAATCCCTATATGCATTAGCAATTTAATGCAACAACAATTTAAACATTTTAATTGTTGTTACTATGATGCGGATGACATGGGCAAGTTTTATGCAAGGTTTAAAGAAAATGTTGATAAGAGCATAATATGGAGCATATGTCATCGTGGCGGAAAGAAAGGATGCCATGGCGACGATAACAGAAACGGTACCACGGCAACGTTCCGGTTCCGGTAACTCGATTGAGATACCGATGCAAATGAGAAGTGTGCGGGTGCGTGCAAAAGATGGTGGGGCGCTCCCAAATACCTGTTTCCCACATGTCGGTGGCAAGGCAAAAGAGGGGCAACGCGCACCGATAGTTCAGACTCGAGGCAAAACAAGGGTGCATCTCATACAACATGCATTCATTCGTTCACGGGCATTGTCTCGAGGTTATACCTTCGAAGCGTGCAAATGGGACAGTAGTGGAAGTAGGGGTACATGATGTCTTGTCAAAAATCACGGCGGCGGTAGTTGTACCCATGTTGTCGTCGGACTTGATGGAACCAATGTCGTCGAGGGTAGTCGTGGGAAGTAGTCGTACTCGCGAACTTGTCGGATCCACGGTGACGGTAGTTGTTCACGGCGCTTGTGACTCGCGGTTCTTCGGGCAACGATAGTCATGCACGTCAGTAGATGTTCGGGGTCGCGACATGAAACTTGACTTCCACGGGGTCTTTGAGGGTCGATGGTAGTGGTTCACGTTTTGAAGCCGTTCGAGGCATCGGTGGAGGAACTTGGCGGTCCATGTAGTCGAACTTGGCGCATCCGAATGGTACTTGGTGAATCCCCGTAGTCGTGCACGGGTCGTAGAGGAAGCGTTTCGGTCTGTTCTAGTACGAGCATCCATATGGTCTTGCCGAGGCGCAGTGCAGGTCGCAGGGGAAGGAGAGGCCGACGCGGGCTCTTGCGTGTGGGGTCGAATGAGAGGAGGAAGGATATCGGGAAGAGGAGGTTGGCGGTGCTGGGAGATCAAAGAAAGAGGAGGGGGATCAAGCCAGTCTTCCTGGCACGATGCGTGTGTTGCGCGGCGGCGTACAGGAACGAGAGGGAGAGATGGGGATCGAGTGGAGGGGATCGGGGTAGCTAGGTTTATGGAGCTGGTGGGGCGGCTGGGCCTTAGAGGCCAGCGCTGGGGTGGGCCTAGGGAGGCCCAAGTGGGCTGCGGCTGGCCTGAGGTGCAGCTGGGCCTAAATGGCCTGTTGGGCACCCTCTCTCCCACTCAAAAGAGAAAAAAACAGAGATAAGGAAGAAAAGAAAGAGAGGATAGGGGACGAAGTTGGACATGCGGTTAGTTTTCCCGGACTCACAAAAATGAGTTTGACCCAATAAAAATAGAAACGACAAGATTGAAAGATATAAATTCAACCTCATTTGAATTTAATTCAAATGGGTTTGAACTGGGACTTGGTAAAAGGAAGGTCCAAAAATGTTCGGATTTTTGGAGGAGCCCCGGTAAAAGGGAAAAGAAATATTGGGCAAGGTTTGGAGATCAACTCAAAGCAGAGAAGGCATGGGGTTATATTTGCAAGTGTGTTCCGGTGAATTCCAACAAATGGAATATTTAATATAGCTCCCTACTATCGGGAGGGTATGTTATAAAGAGAAGTCACCAGGTGAATTCCCTTGGTTTAAATGGATCAAAGGTCCATGCCATTTATTTAGTTGAGTTAAGAAAAGAAATGACATGATGGCATGATGACATGATGCAATGCACATAATGCAATGATGAATGCAAAGAACCAAACAAAACACACGACGAAACCCGGAAACCCTGGAAGGCATCTGAAGCTCCGGTCTTGGGGCGTCACACGAGTAGAACACAAGTGAGTTGTGGGCGATACAAGTCATACTCCTTACCAGCATTTCATACTTTGGTTCAGCGGTATTGTTTGATGAAGCGGCCCAGACCGACATTACGCGTACGCTTACGCGAGACTGGTTCTACCGACGTGCTTTAGTTGAACCGAGTGTGGCTACGCCCGGTCCTTGAGAAGGTTAAAACAACACTAACTTGACAAACTATCGTTGTGGTTTTGATGCGTAGGTAAGAACGGTTCTTGCTCACCCCGTAGCAGCCACGTAAAACTTGCAGCAACAAAGTAGAGGGCGTCTAACTTGTTTTTGCAGGGCATGTTGTGATGTGATATGATCAAGACGTGATAAGATATATGTTGTTGTATGAGATGATCATGTTTTGTTGAAGTTATTGGTTGCTATGCGGTTTGAACGATAAAGATCTTCGTAGAATATGTAGGAGCCAATATGAGCATCCAGGTTCCGCTATTGGTTATTGACCGGAGACATGTCTCGATCATGTCTACATAGTTCTCGAACCCGTAGGGTCCGCACGCTTAACGTTCGGTGACGATTTGTTTTATGAGTTTATGTGTTTTGATGTACCGAAGATAGTTCGGAGTCCCGGATGAGATCGGGGACATGACGAGAAGTCTCGAAATGGTCAATACGTAAAGATCAATATATTGGACGACTATATTCGGACATCGGAAAGGTTCCGAGTGATTCGGTTATTTTTCGGAGTACCGGAGAGTTACGGGAATTTGCCTGGGAGTATATGGGCCTTGTTGGGCTTTAGGAGAAAGAGAGAGGAGAGGCTGCGTGCCCCCCAATGCTTAGTCCAAATTGGACTAGGGGGAGGGGCGGCGCCCCCTCCTTCCTTCTCTTCACTCTTCCCTTTTTCCTTCTCTCCTACTCCTACTACTTGGAAGGGCTCCTAGTTCTACTAGGAAAGGGGGAATCCTACTCCCGTGGGAGTAGGACTCCCCTTGGGCGCGCCATAGAGAGGGCCGGCCCTCCCTCTCCTCCAATCCTTTATATACGGGGAGGGGGGCACCTCTTGGAGAAACAACAAGTTGATAACATAGATCTCTCCCAGCGTGTGCGGTGCCCCCCTCCACCATAATCCACCTCGGTCATACTATAGCGGTGTTTAGGTGAAGCCCTGCTGCAGTAGCTTCATCAACATCGTCACCACGCCGTCGTGCTGACGAAACTCTTCCCTGAGCTCTACTAGATCGTGAGTTCGCGGGACGTCACCGAGCTGAACGTGTGCTGAGCGAGGAGGTGCCGTACGTTTGGTACTGAGGATCGGTCGATCGTGAAGACATACGACTACATCAACCGCGTTGTCATAACGCTTTCTCTTAACGGCCTACGAGGGTACGTGTACTACACTCTCCCCTCTCGTTGCTATGCATCACCATGATCTTGTGTGTGCGTAGGAATTTTTTTGAAATTACTACGTCGCCCTACACTTTCTACGATTGCCCTAGGCCTCCTTTTATAAACAAATGGGTCACCATAGTGGCAAATCAGTCATTATGCACTGATTAGATAGTGAACAGTGCTATCGTACCTAACTTTGCAGGCTGACAGGGCGCATTAAATGCACCACTCAACATCACATCATTGCTTGCCCATTAGGACTTGCCGGGCTGTTTTGCTAGCTTCACACCTGCTCGCTTGACACGTCGCAGGATGCGTGTCGCCTGTAGGTATTTCCTGTAGGAACTGCCTGCCATGTGGCAAACAGCGGCCACTTAATTTCTTTGGAGTTTGATACCGCACCTATCGACTACGTGCGTCGTGGTGAGGTGGTGTGGTGGTTCTACTTTTGCTAGTCCTGGCAGGCCCTGCCGGTATGGCTTCGAGGCTTGCTTCTAGGGGTGACCCCGTCCTTGCTAGGCTCGCCTGCCTAGCAAGGGAGGTTTTTACATTAGCAGTATCTTGCTCTTCTGGCTAGTCTTGCCCTTCTTGTCCTGCACATTGGTCCTTTGAAGGACTGATTCTTTGTGCTCCGCTCTGACCTTGGTGTTGTAATTTGGTTCACGTGCCTGTGCACAGTCTGGGTAACGGACCCAGGGTTTGTTGCAATGACAGCAGTTGTGGCTACAATTATTTTCAGTTCGATGGTCTACTTGTCGGATCTCCTTCTCTGTCATCGCTGCTCGCGGTCTTTGACATAATGATCGGCCCATTTGGCTCCGCATCCAATGTCGTTCACATAGCCACCACCGGCGGATGCAACGGGTCCTTGCCGAGGGTCACATTGATCGACCGGTTAAGAGGAGTGTTCCACCTAGGCGATGACCCTTTAGAGCTCTAAGGTTCTGCAAGTTGCCTTGCCAGTTCTTCTTCAAGTTTCCTAATTTGGTGATCGGCGGAAAATTGCCCGGACTTATATTCATAATGGTACCGGCCCCTGACATAGTTATATTCGAGGGGGTCTTTGAATTGCTTGAAGTAGTTTGGGATGCCGTTTGCTGCAAGTATAGAGTCATGCTTGTCCCACACGGGCTTCTTCCTAACAAAACCATGGATTCCGTTGGTGTGGTTACTTAATGTCTTTGATCGCATATCCTCCCCCAATGTCGACTGGCTTTGCACCACAGGTTCTTTGTATTTTGCACCTTGAAAATGTTCCAGTCATCTGCACTAATGGTGGGCCACTTCTCCTTGATCATGGAGTAATCTTCATTAACCTCTTTTCTTGGGGCTGATTTCCAAGAACTCAAATTCTTTGAGAACTTATGGATTGCATGGTTGTGGACCTGGTTCTTTGGGTACGATAGGTTGTCGTACTCATCAGGAAACTTAAATCTAGCGTGCACCCTTCTTATGAGGAGTTCTCGCAGATTTTGTTTGCCAGAATCCCTTATATTGGACTCGTTGATGGAGCAGACTTCTCGAAGGATGACACCTAGGGTGTTGCCGTAGTGAGACATGGCCTTCCATGGACTAACGGGCTCACTACTGGTGTTGACTCGAGTGACCACAATCATGTCGCTACCGATAGCATTTGGGCTCCTAGGTTTCTGCTGCTTCTTGGTTTTTGGAGCATCCTCCTCCTCATTCTTAGCACAATATTCACCCGTATCATCTTCATCATTATCAGCATCCTTATCAGGATTACTATCCTCACCAGGAACATCTTTGTAGCCACTACCTTTGATGTAGCACTCATCTGGATTTATATCCCCCGACCCCTGAAGATCTTCTCCATAGTCATCATCGTTTCCATGTGTGTCCGTAAATACATCTTTGCTGTTGGCCGAATTTGTCGAAGAAGAGCCCATGTCGCACATCTACAAACAAATATGACAAATACTTAATTCGTATACAAAATTCAAAGTTTTGGCATGACCTTTCCTAAAATATGACATATTGGTTGCCAGAAATTTGACGAAATGGAATTTAATCAATGTTTCGACAAAACATTAGCAACCCTATGAAGTCCCTACTAACAAATCAGCACCTACAATACATGATTTCAAGCACATTTCCTAAAGAACTCAACAAATCCATGTCCATGAACAATTAAATCTTTGTGATTTCAGCCACATTTACTCAAATCCATGTCCAATACAACTTACAATATTACAAATACAACTAATTTATGCTAAAATATACATGTGTACCAATTGTAACAAATATGTGTATGAACTTTAAGAAAATGTAGAGATCTCATTTACCAACGGAGTCGTGGTCTCCGCGCCTAGGCAGAGCGATGCTGGATACTTTGCAACCTGAGATGACGGTCGGAGAGGCGAGGTTGAGGTGGTTGCCGTCGGCCAGGGAGAGGGGCGGGGGGTGAGCGAGCGGTGGGAGGGGGAGGGAGCGGGGGCGGTGGCCAAGCGAGCGGTAGGGGAGGGGGCAGTGGCTGAGCGAGCGGTGGGGGAGGGGCGAGGGCGCGGCGAGGACGACGGGGGCATCGACGGGCAGATGATGTGGCGGCGGGCGGCGACGAGGGCCGGTGGCGACGGAGGCCCGAGATACCTTGAGTGTTAGCGTGAAATGAAATCTGCCCCAAATCGGCTAAGGGAATGGTGAAAATAGCTATGGCATTGGTGACGTCACCAACGCCATAGCTATTTAGCAACGACGTTACCTACGTCGCCAATGCCATAGCTATGTTTCACAAATTATTAGCCCCTTTAAATTGGGTCAAATCGATCTTCACACGCCAAATTCCATTTAGCGCTATATTTTGCATGTACCTATATTTATTTTATTAAGATTGAAATACACATACAGTCGATACACACTGCGTGCTGCTTAATAATAAAAGATACATATAATATTAATTAAGTGTGGCGACATCATTTCTGAATTCTCTCGATAGAACTTTCTACACTACCCAACAACGCGTTTCGGCTTCTTTTTTTCCACTTTGTTTTGAGCTGGACTTCACTTTCCTGTTGATAGATGCCAGATTGTTTATCATCATCATGCTCTAGATCTTACTTCTTGGACAAATCTTTATCGCTATGTTCTTTCTGTCTTTTGTACAAAGGACTTCTCACTTCCTGAACCTCTGCACGTACTTCGTGTCCGTCTGGCTGATTTTCATGTCCGATCTCTTTCTTCATGCCTCGTTCTTCTGGCTTTTCATCATGTAATGTAGCTTCTTCGACTCCGGTATCCTCCTCCTCACCATGACTTGTCCATCTTGTGTAACCAAGCATGAAACTATGTTTCAACAAGTGCATCTTCACACGACCAGAGGAAGGGTCAATCAAAACTCCATTTTCGCACTTCTTACTTGGACATAATATCTCTTTTATGCCTCTGCGATTCATATCTTCCAATGCCACCTCAAAGCACTCATTTATAGTTCGACCCCTATAAATATATATATATATATATATATATATATATATATATATATATATGTAAGAATATTTTCATACCATTTCCTACAAAAAAGGTCTTTCAACACCATAATATATATATACCTTTTGCTAAAAAGTGAAGAATTGAAAATTGATCATATATTACCTAGATTAGATCGATATAGATGATGCCGATAGCCGCGGTCGAGGGCAACAGACGGTCGGGTGTATTATTTAGGATCTGCAGAGAGAAACAAGCAGGATTAATGTTCACACGGCAGTATGAGATAGCTAGATACGCACATCAATCAATCTATATATAGAGAGAACTGCATATACATATGGTGCACTACCATCTGAAACGCCAATACAATATCTGTTAACCGATATTGGGTCCCACTTAAGCACTAATGGCGTGGCTACAAAGTCGCACGACACAAGTATCAGACACAGTGCTGGCGTAGGTGTTTTCCCAGCGCCAGCAGTAATCCGCGGAAGTGGAGGATTGCTGGGCCCATAGACTAATGGCGTACACTTGAAATCCTACGCCAGCGCTATGCACCTACTAATGTCGTATCAAATAAGATGACGCCGCCACTATTTGGCTGCAAATGGCGCCCCACCAATGAGAGTTGTGGCTAGCACTTTTCCAACTAGTGCATTGTCACCCCAGGTATCCACATGCAAGACATACATCAAGTGTTCTCAAATCCAAAAAGCATTCAATCCGATAATAGTGAAGCCTCAAAGGTAAAAACTCAATTCATCACAACAAGATAGAGAGGGAGAAACACCATATGATCCAACTATATTAACAAAGCTCGCGGTACAACAAGATCGTGCCTAATGAAGAACATGAGAGAGAGAGATCAATCACATAGCTACTGGTACATACCCTCAGCCCCGAGGGTGAACTACTCCCTCCTCATCATGGTGGCCGCCGGGGTGATGAAGATGACCTCCAGTGGTGATTTCACTTTCCGATAGGGTGCCGAAACAGGGCTACAGATGAGATCGCTTTAGCACAGAGGCTTGCGGCGGTGGAGCGGAAGTTCTAGGTTAAATTACAGGGTTTTCTGTATTTATAGGATTTTCAGTGTTGTTTTCACGTCAGGGGGTGCCCGAGGGTCCCACAAGCTCGAGGGCACTCCTTAGGGGGGGGGCAGGCTTGTGGCTCCCTTGGCCCCTCCCTGGTCCATCTCGGGTGCTCCATGGGTCACTTCTGGTCCATAAAAAATCATCGTAAATTTTCAGCCCATTCCAAGAACTTCTATTTCTGCATAAAAAACAACGCCACGGTAGTTCTGTTGAAAACATTGTCAGTCCGGGTTAGTTTTATTCGAATCATACCAAAACCATATAAAATTGTTATAAACATGGCATGAATACTTCATAAATTATAGATACGTTGCGGACGTATTACAAGGATGCACATATTTCAAATACATAAGAACAGTAAATGGAGTTGTCCACAGATCATACGAATCTGCTTGTGAAGCACTAGGATTTCTCGATGATGACAAACTGGCTTGACTGCATCAATGCGGCATCATATTGGGTGACAAGCCACCAACTAAGACAGATATTCACAACAATAGTATGCTATGGCAGAGCTATAATAAAAAACTAGGGCGGGCCATGTTAGGCATTCACTCATACATGGACCGTCATTTTGCTCACTGACCACACTTCTATTCATGCATATGCAGATATGCTGTAAGTTGGGCGGGCCATGGCATTGTTTATCCCCAAGTAAGCTCCGCCAGTCATATTATGCCAATGTGAAGTCACAAAGCCAAAACAATTGTGGGAATCATGCTAGGAAGTACTAAGTGAAGACATGGAGTATAGACAAACAAAAGTATTGAACTATCCTACACTTTGTCTCACACCTTCACAGAAGCAAGGACACGCCTTCATGGAAATAGTGAAGTTCATGTGACAAGTTGGAAAGACACTTAGGGAATATCCCGGAATAGAACTTCCAGATTCTTTAGAAATAAAGGAACTTGGAGACAAACTACTCAATGAAGAGATTAATTACAACAAAGATGATGAAAAAGAAGAGCATTTGAGGATTTGGCACTCTCAACTATGAACAATGTCTTGCATTTGACTAAATAATGGAATATCTTGACAGAGATTTGGGAAATTAAATATTGGTGGACGGCTATGGCGGGACAAGTAAGACATACCTACAAAAGGCAATCACAACAAAGCTGCATTGTCAGTGCAACAAACCCCGGGCGTATGTTGCCCAGACTATACACATGCACATGAGAAAAGTAGCAGCATCCAAGACAAGGCCAAGCAGGAGAGATAGCTATTTGAGGAATCAAAGGGTGGATCAAGAAGGCCAAGACCAACCAAAGGAGCAAGATATCACTAAGGAAAACCTCCCTTGCTGGGCTGGCAAGCTTGGCGAGGTCGAGGTTGCCCCGAAGACAAGTCTCAAGACTACCCCGACAAGCTCACCGGGTACGATGAGGGCGGTTTACCCCGCCAAGGCTCCACCGCTCCACCTCACAGCAATGCAAGTCACTTATCGGTGCTGTGTCAAGCCCCCAAGTGATTAAGTGGTTGTTACTTGTCATGTGGTAGCTATTTCCGAAGGAATTCACCTCCAAATGACACCCATCCAGGGACGTGTCATGTAGGCAGGCGAGGAGGTGGCCGAACAGCACGGCAAGGCTTGCTGGGCTACGCCATGATGTGACACTAAGCGGTGCATTTAATGTACCTTGTCCTGTTTGCAGAGTTAGGTATGATAGCACTGTTTGCTATCTAATCAGTATGCAATGACTGATTTTCCATTGTGGTGACCCCTTGACCTATAAAAGTAGGGCCGTGGCAACCTTAGAAAGGATTCAGACCCTTGTACACTCATACACGCGTAGCTACTCTTGTCTCTAGGCAACCTTGCCGGGCTAGAGCGTCGTGTCTCCACCACGGTCCTCTCATCAACCCACCAAAGAAGGAGTAGGGTATTACACCTCACGGTGGCCCGAACCTTGGTAAAAACTTCCCGTGTGATCACTGCCATACTGCTCTGCGCCCTCCGCTGTTTGTGAAATGGGTTCTTCCCCCTGCAGAACCACAAAGGGGCTGATGGCCCCATAGGTGGCCGTGTTTTCCCACGACATCTTTGGCATGCCAGGTAGGGGGAAGCGCTTGTGTGAACCTGAGAGTGTAAGAAGCGCGTCATCTTCATCATTATTTTCTCCATCAATGGCTTCATCAACCATGGCACCCAAGAAAAAGTCTGGTGCTGCAGCTCACCCGTGCACCTCAAAGTCCCCTTCACGTGTGGCTACCAATGGCGTGGGGGCTACATGGACGCACGGGGACATGTACGCCGCGGGGGATGTGGCCGGCACGGGTAGCATTGTCCCCACTCCCCCTGTGGCCAAAGCTGAAGAAGGAGGCACCGGAGAAGGACAGCGCCCACAGCATCCCAGCGGCCTCTCCACACTATCGAAGGACGGAGCCGCAGCGATGGCGCTCGCTCCAGGGCGAACCACAACCCTGTGGCCGCCCCCGCTGCGGGTGCGACTATGGGACACACACCACCCTCGGGACGAGCTGGCCAAGCCGGTGCGCCGAACGGGGTTGCCGATCCCCAAGCGCATCCACCTCGTCACTCCGCCACCCTGGCAACTGGCTCACGGCGACGAGAGCACGGTGCTGCCACTATCGGCACCGTCAGAAGCCAGGCGACATCACGATCTACGTCATCGTCCATGCCGAGCACTGCTTCAGAGGCCATTGCACAGACCCAGCTCCTATTGAGATTTCCGCCAGTGGCCGATCAGATGGATGAGTGGAGTGCCACCATTCAGAGCTTGATCGGTTTCACCGAGGCGGGACGATCACAGTGAGAAGGCCCGCCACAGCCTCCACAGGCGGTGACAACAGCCCGAGATGCTGGCCGTACCGAAGGGGCCACCCCCATGGTGCAATCCCCTCTGGAGAAACCAGCGTAGGGGCCGTAGGCGGAGCCACACGACCAAGAACCCGACAATGTATCTATGGCTTCATCCGATCCTCGAGCACATCGAGACCAGCGACGAGTCCTAGAAGACAGGCGGAGGGAAGACATGCGCGTCACTATCAAGCGACGCCGCGAAACCTGCCACCGGTCTGATAGGCGCAACAGCCCCAACATTGACAAGCCCATGCCCGGTGAAGGTGGGTACCTGCCTTTCGAGGTTGGGTGCCCCACCTTCACTCGCGAGCTACGGCAAGTCCGTTGGCCATCTACTCGCATGTCCAAGTTGTAAATACCAGAGAAGTATGATGGAAGATTGAACCTGATGAGGACATGACTATCTTGGATATGACCAAAAATATTGCATATATGCATATTTGTCAGGTGATTTCTAGTGCAAACTATTCAATAATCTATTTATGTTATCCAGAACAAAAATACTTCACACACTTTTGTGTTTTGTCTAATTGCAGGTGTATGGGACATTTGTACAATCCACATATGAAGATAAGGAAGAAAGAGATGTTTATTTGCTGTCCAAAAAGTTCTCTCACGTCACTTTTGGCCCAAGAGAAGATAGAGTCCAAGTCTCTCACGTTCTGGATTCAGATTCGGACTGCACAGACATACCTGACTCAAAACGCACACAAGTTTTTCATACGGACTCCGAATTGGGTGATTCTTTTTTTGTTGGAAACTAGATTTCGTGCACTTTCCAACCCAATTGGAATCACCTTCAAATTCGTCTGGAGCGTTAAGTTGTGGACGAAACAATCTGATGCTGCAGCAGAATCCGAGTCAAACTACAAGTCCAAAGGTGTTACATCACCTCCACTTGGGCCCATTGGCCTTGTACGACCTAGATTTAGTTTTAGGCTGCCTTGGGACGTCCTCCCACCTCCTTGGCCGCCACCCCTTGCTCCTATATAAGTAGATCCATCTAGTAGCTTTTCCTTGGGATTTGTTTAGTTAAAAGTTAGCCATTGCAACTTCGTGTACTTCGTTTGTGTCCAACGACCAGACCAAGACCGCTTCCGGATCCCCACCATTATCAATACCTCATATATATTTGCAATATTCAGATTGCTTTATCATATTCTTGCTCGTTCTTCGATTGCTTACAGGAATAGACCTTCGTGGTCAGGCTGACCGTGCTTCCGGCGTCGTTAGTAACCTCAGGAGATTGGTTTAGCGATTGCTAAGGCGCAACGTCGTGCACGTTTGTAGTCGGATTGTCAAAGTCGTCTCCACCAAATCGATAGTTATCATCTCATCGAAAGATCGGGACCCTCGCCTCTATCAAGTGGTATCAGTTTTCAGGTTGCTCGGTGAGAATTTCCAGTTTTTCCTAGATTAGATTTATTTTCTTACCTATTGTCCAAGAAAAAGCCACAAAACAAAAGTTAGATCTATTGATCCTTTGTCCTAGCCAGACTGAGCCTTTGCAATTTTCTTTTCATTGTTTGCATTATTGAATTATCGGTTGCATCGCCGTGTCGAGTTGCTGGTCTTAGTGTCTAGTTCCTTTAGAGTTTCGAGTTCTGTTCACATTAGTCACGCAGCCGCTGCATCATTATCCCATCCGCTGTCCACCATCCCATCCACCAATTTCTACCACGTGCTACGCACTGTTTATTGTCATAATCATAGTTGAGGTCACTCACATCTTCGCCTGATCGAATCTGCATCTTATCTAGTTTGTCTTGGAAAGAGGGAGAAAAAGAAGATAAAGAAAAAAAAAGAGAAAAAAGGAAAGAAAAAAAAGAAAATGAGGGAGAAGAAAAAGAAAAAAAAGGCGTGAGAAAAAAAAGAGAGAAAAAAATTGGATCTATCTAGAATCAATCTCGTACCGGAATTCGGATTGGAATCTGTTTTGCGCACTGTTCAGTAAAACAGGTGTATCTTCCTCATACAAAGTCAGTTTTGGCTCCGTGAGTACTCAAATTAAAGATAGCGACGAGCCACATCTAAATAGTTGCAGAAGCTAGTTCAATATTTGACACCTCAAAATCGGCTTCTAAATAGGTCTTTTTGCCCTCCGAAGTTCGTGAACACAACTTGTTCCAATTTTTCAGGCCAGTTTTAGAATTCTTTGACTCCTCATATAAACTCGGAATTAAGTGATTCTTTTTGCATTGGAAAGCTTGAGTTAGTAGCATTCTTTGAAAGAATTTATCACAAAATTGTCTCAAACTTTTTAAGAGGAAAGTTGGAGAGAGAGTTGTTGTATATCCTGCTTGGCAGTTGTTTTTCATCATTATCTTCACTGCCGTTGTGATCTTCACTTATATCTTGCTGTCAAGAGCTACTTAGTATCCTTCATTGATGCTAGTTGTGCTACGCCGTGATAGAGGCGAGGGTCCCGATCTTTCGATGAGATGATGGATATCGCTTTGGTGGAAGTCGACTTTGACGATCCGACTACGAACGTGCGAGGACGTCGCGCCTTAGCAATCGCTAAACCAACTCCGAGAGGTTATTGACCACGCCGGAGCACGATCAACCTGACCACGAGGGTCTGTTTCCTGCGAGCAAACAAAGAACAAGCAAGAAACTAAGATTGCAATCTGGATATTGCGAATATAAGATGAAAGCTTTATTGATCAAGGTGGGGTTCTGTGACGCCTTTGTCTGGTCGTTGAACACAAACGAAGTACGCGAAGTTGCAGCTATGGCGAACTTTTAATCTAAACAAAACCCAAAGTCTAAACGATGCCCTAAGGGCTGTATATATGGAGGAAGAGGGGGGAATTTCGTGGCCCTTGGTGGAGGAGTCCGAAATCATCCCTATCTCTTGTTTCCCCACACATACGGACTCTAAAAATAGCCTATACTTATGTATTTCGAAATTACATGGGCCTGGCCCAATAATAAGGTGACGCAGCACCTAAAATAGCCTCGGGACGAAATTTATGAAGTGGCATCTTGTATATTTCGTCCAAGGCTTCATGCACCCATTATGGTGGCTTCAAAGTCCTGAAATCATCACTTGTAACTCCGTTCTTGTTCTTGCTCCAATGTTCATCCTTCTCCAAGCTAGGCCCTTCATTTGTAAGCAAAACAAATGTATCCAATTTAGGCAGCATCATATTCTCATGAACATTAGAATCATTACCAAGAAACGAAAGTACCTGGTAATTTAGTTGGCGTGCACGAGCTCTAGTAATTGGTCCAGTATGTATAGCAGCAGGGGCTGTGGGTGTAACAATTGTATTGATGTCCTCATCAATGAGATTAATGAACGAAGTTTTACGTGCTTTCATTGGACGATTTGTGGTAGTTTACTTTGATGACATACTGATTTATAGCAGATCTTTGGAAGAACATTTGGAACATTTACGTGCTGTTTTTATTGCTCTACGTGATGCACGTTTGTTTGGTAACCTTGGGAAGTGCACCTTTTGCACCGACCGAGTATCTTTTCTTGGCTATGTTGTTACTCCACAGGGAATTGAAGTTGACAAAGCCAATATTGAAGCTATTGAGAGTTGGCCGCAGCCCAAAACGGTCACACAAGTGAGGAGTTTTCTTGGCCTCGCTGGATTCTATAGGCGTTTTGTGAGAGCTTTCAGCACCATTGCTGCACCTCTCAACGAGCTTACAAAGAAGGATGTGCCTTTTGTTTGGGGTACCGCACAGGAAGAAGCCTTCACGGTATTGAAAGATAAGTTGACACATGCTCCTTTACTCCAACTTCCTGATTTTAATAAGACTTTTGAGCTTGAATGTGATGCTAGTGGAATTGGATTAGGAGGTGTGTTATTACAAGATGGCAAACCTGTTGCATACTTTTCTGAAAAATTGAGTGGGCCTAGTCTGAATTATTCTACTTATGATAAAGAATTATATGCTCTTGTTCGGACTTTAGAAACATGGCAACATTATTTATGGCCCAAAGAGTTTGTTATACATTCTGATCATGAATCTTTGAAACATATTAAAAGTCAAGCTAAACTGAATCGTAGACATGCTAAATGGGTTGAATTCATTGAGACTTTCCCTTATGTCATTAAACACAAGAAGGGAAAAGAAAATGTTATTGCTGATGCATTGTCTCGTCGCTATACTATGCTTTCACAACTTGACTACAAAATATTTGGTTTGGAGACCATCAAGGATCAATATGTGCATGATGCTGATTTTAAAGATGTAATGCAGAATTGTAAAGAAGGAAGAATGTGGGACAAGTTTGTCGTTAACGATGGATTTGTGTTTCGTGCTAACAAGCTATGCATTCCAGCTAGCTCCATTCGTCTTTTGTTGTTGCAGGAGGCGCATGGAGGAGGATTAATGGGACACTTTGGCGTGAAGAAGACGGAGGACGTACTTGCAACACATTTCTTTTGGCCAAAGATGAGACGGGATGTTGAGCGTTTTATTGCTCGATGCACTACATGTCAAAAAGCTAAGTCACGACTCAATCCTCATGGTTTATATATGCCTTTGCCTGTACCTAGTGTTCCTTGGGAGGATATATCTATGGACTTTGTTTTAGGTTTACCTCGAACAAAGAAGGGGAGGGATAGCATATTTGTTGTCGTGGATAGATTCTCGAAAATGGCACACTTATACCATGTCATAAAAGCGATGATGCTGTTAATGTTGCTGATTTGTTCTTTCGTGAAATTATTCGCTTGCATGGTGTGCCAAATACTATTGTTTCAGATCGTGATACTAAATTTCTTAGCCACTTTTGGAGATGTTTATGGGCTAATTTGGGGACTAAACTGCTTTTTAGTACTACTTGTCACCCCCAAACTGATGGACAAACTGAAGTAGTCAATAGAACGTTGTCTACTATGCTTAGGGCTGTTTTGAAGAATTATAAGAAAATGTGGGAGGAATGCTTGCCTCATATTGAATTTGCTTATAATCGTTCATTGCATTCTACTACTAAGATGTGCCCTTTTGAAGTTGTGTATGGTTTCCTACCTCGTGCACCTATTGATTTGTTGCCTCTTCCATCTTCGGAGAAGGTTAATTTTGATGCTAAACAACGTGCTGAATTGATTTTAAAAATGCATGAGTTAACTAAGGAAAACATTGAGCGTATGAATGCTAAATATAAACTTGCTGGAGATAAGGGTAGAAAACATGTTGTGTTTGCACCTGGAGATCTTGTTTGGTTACATTTGCGTAAGGATAGATTTCCTGATTTGCGCAAATCAAAGCTAATGCCACGTGCTGATGGTCCCTTTAAGGTGTTAGAGAAAATAAATGATAATGCATATAAACTTGAGCTGCCTGCAGATTTTGGGGTTAGTCCCACTTTTAACATTGCAGATTTGAAGCCTTATTTGTGTGAGGAAGATGGACTTCCGTCGAGGACGACTTCATTTCAAGAAGGGGAGGATGATGAGGACATCAATACAATTGTTACACCCACAGCCCCTGCTGCTATACATACTGGACCAATTACTAGAGCTCGTGCACGCCAACTAAATTACCAGGTACTTGCGTTTCTTGGTAATGATTCTAATGTTCATGAGAATATGATGCTGCCTAAATTGGATACATTTGTTTTGCTTACAAATGAAGGGCCTAGCTTGGAGAAGGATGAACATTGGAGCAAGAACAAGCATGGAGATGATGGCATGCGCAAGGGGAACAAGAACGGAGTTACAAGTGATGATTTCAGGACTTTGAAGCCACCATAATGGGTGCATGAAGCCTTGGACGAAATATACAAGATGCCACTTCATAAATTTCGTCCCGAGGCTATTTTAGGTGCTGCGTCACCTTATTATTGGGCCAGGCCCATGTAATTTCGAAATACATAAGTATAGGCTATTTTTAGAGTCCGTGTGTGTGGGGAAACAAGAGATAGGGTTGATTTCGGACCCCTCCACCAAGGGCCACGAAATTCCCCCCCTCTTCCTCCATATATACAGCCCTTAGGGCATCGTTTAGACTTTGGGTTTTGTTTAGATTAAAAGTTCGCCATAGCTGCAACTTCGCGTACTTCGTTTGTGTTCAACGACCAGACAAAGGCGTCACAGAACCCCACCTTGATCAATAAAGCTTTCATCTTATATTCGCAATATCCAGATTGCAATCTTAGTTTCTTGCTTGTTCTTCGTTTGCTCGCAGGAAACAGACCCTCGTGGTCAGGTTGATCGTGCTCCGGCGTGGTCAATAACCTCTCGGAGTTGGTTTAGCGATTGCTAAGGCGCGACGTCCTCGCACGTTCGTAGTCGGATCATCAAAGTCGACTTCCACGAAAGCGAAATCCACCATCTCATCGAAAGACGGGACACCTTTGCCTCTATCATCAACCCATTTAGCATGTCTACGATTCAGTTTAGCTTGACTTTTAATATGTTTCAAAGATTCATGATCAGAATGTATAACAAATTCTTTGGGCCATAAATAATGTTGCCATGTTTCTAAAGTCCGAACAAGAGCATATAATTCTTTATCATAAGTAGAATAATTCAGACTAGGCCCACTCAATTTTTCAGAAAAGTATGCAACAGGTTTGCCATCTTGTAATAACACACCTCCTAATCCAATTCCACTAGCATCACATTCAAGCTCAAAAGTCTTATTAAAATCAGGAAGTTGGAGTAAAGGAGCATGTGTCAACTTATCTTTCAATACCGTGAAGGCTTCTTCCTGTGCGGTACCCCAAAGAAAAGGCACATCTTTCTTTGTAAGCTCATTGAGAGGTGCAGCAATGGTGCTGAAATCTCTCACAAAACGCCTATAGAATCCAGCGAGGCCAAGAAAACTCCTCACTTGTGTGACTGTTTTGGGCTGTGGCCAACTCTCAATAGCTTCAATCTTGGCTTTGTCAACTTCAATTCCCTGTGGAGTAACAACATAGCCAAGAAAAGATACTCGGTCGGTGCAAAAGGTGCACTTCCCAAGGTTACCAAACAAACGTGCATCACGTAGAGCAATAAAAACAGCACGTAAATGTTCCAAATGTTCTTCCAAAGATCTGCTATAAATCAGTATATCATCAAAATAGACTACCACAAATCGTCCAATGAAAGCACGTAAAACTTCGTTCATTAGTCTCATGAAAGTACTAGGCGCATTAGTTAACCCAAAAGGCATGACTAACCACTCATATAATCCAAACTTAGTTTTAAATGTTGTTTTCCATTCATCTCCCAATTTCATATGAATTTGATGGTATCCACTACGCAAATCAACTTTGGAGAATATTGTAGAGCCACTCAATTCATCAAGCATATCATCTAGCCTAGGAATAGGATGACGATAACGAATAGTAATATTATTAATGCCTCTACAATCAACACACATACATGATGTACCATCCTTTTTCGGCACTAGAATAATAGGCACAGCACAAGGACTAAGGGATCCGCGTATATAACCTTTGTCGAGAAGCTCTTGTACTTGACGCATAATCTCCTTCGTCTCCTCTGGATTGGTACGGTATGGTGCACGGTTTGGCAGTGAAGCACCGGGAATTAAGTCAATTTGATGCTCAATCCCTCGAATAGGCGGTAATCCCGGTGGCACGTCTTGTGGAAAGACGTCAGCGAACTCCTGCAAAATGTTAGTGACAGCAGGAGGCAAAGAGGAAGGCACGTCCTCGAATGAAAATAATGCCTCTTTGCACACAAAAGCATAGCAAACAGATTTGCTGAAATCTAGCTCATCAATATCAGATTTGGTGGCAAATAAACATGCACTTTTCAATTTAATTTCAGAAGCAACACTAGATGGTTTATTATTAGGCTTCATTTGTTGCTCAAATTCTTTTGCCACAATCTGATTTTCACTCTTATTCGTCTCCTGTTGTGCTTTATTAGCTCTATTAATATCATCTTTCAAAATGGAATCAGGAGTCATAGGAAGCAAAGTAATATTTTTATCCTTATGAACAAGAGTATAGTGATTGTTTCTACCATGGTGTACAGAATTTTTATCAAATGCCATGGTCTACCAAGTAATAAGGAACATGCTTGCATAGGTACCACATCACAATCAACATAATCAGCATATGTAGAGATACTAAAATGCACACGAATAGTACGTGTTACCTTAACCTTGCCGCTGTTGTTGAACCATTGGATGTAGTAAGGATGTGGATGTGGTCTTGTGGTGAGAGAAAGCTTCTCCACCATCTCCATGCTAGCCAAGTTGTTGCAGCTCCCTCCGTCTATTATGACGCGCACAGAACGTTGCTTCACAACTCCCTTGGTATGGAACAAATTGTGCCTCTAATTTTGCTCAGCTTGTGTGACCTGCACACTCAAAACACGTTGAGCAACTAAACATTCATACCTGTCAGCGTCTTCAGGAGCCATGTATTGCGTCTCATGATCAGAATCATCTCCACCATGTTCTTCACGTGTAATAAGAGCCAAAGTCTCCTCATCATAGTCACTAGCGGACTCATATCCACCATCCGCGGTAGCAATCATCACACGCGGAGATTTGCATTCTCTCGCATAATGACCTCCTCCCTTACAACGACGACAAATAATATCACTTGTGTGCCCTGTTGATGCCATGGAAGAAGAAGAACGCTGTGCAGGCCCCGCAGGTGCGCTCTTGGCAGATAATGGTGGTTGTGCCTGTTTTCTTGTATCACGGCTGGAGGTGGCACCGGATGGAGGTGCTGGTGCAGTTGAAGTCGAAGATGCACGTGGTGTCCATGATGAAGGTCGGCCTGCAGAAAAGTTAGTTCGCCCCAATGCTTGTCGATCCTGCACTTCACGTTCAGCTTTACAAGCAAGATGGAATAAACGAGTGATATTAGTATACTCCTTATAGTCTAGAATGGTCTGAATCTCTCTATTTAATCCACCCAGAAAACGTGCAAGCATAGCTTCATTCTCCTCAACAATACCACATCTAATCATGCCAGTTTGTAATTCCTGATAATATTCTTCTACAGAATTTTTCCCTTGTCTTAAACGCTGCAATTTTTGAAGCAATTCACGTTGATAATATGGTGGAACCCAACGCGTACGCATAGCAGTTTTCAAAGCAGCCCAAGTAGTTGGAATAGGATATAATCTACAATGTTCAGACCACCATACACATGCAAAACTAGTGAATGCACAAACGGCAGCAGCAACTCGTCTCTCCTCAGGATATTGTAAACATGTAAATCGTTGTTCAGTTTCTAACTCCCAAGTAAGATATATATCAGGAACATATCTACCCTCAAATGGTGGAATATTCAATTTCAGTTTAGGAATATGAACATCATCTCGTACCTGAGGTGCTGGTGCAGGCCTACCATTACGAATATATACCTGAGGTCGACCTGCTGGTGGTGGTACAGGTGGCTGCACGTAGTGTTGATTTTGATCAACCTCATCCTCATAATCTCCCACATAATCATCCTCCTCCGCATCAGCAGCAGGAGCCACAGAAGTATCAACAGCAGCACCAACAGTTTGGCCAAACGCAAGAGGAACACGGCTTGCTCGGCGGAGGTCTGCTTCGCGACGTAGAGGTAGTCGTTGTTGTTGTTGTTGGAGAGGTGCGTTAGGTGCAGCGGGTGGTGGTGGTGGAAGACGCGCGAGCAATTCATTAAACTTGTTATCGAGCTTTGTTTCGAACGTCTTCTCAAAGCCAGTGATCTTCTCCATGGCCTCTTCAAAATTGTTCAGCACATCTTGCACCTGTTCAGTCATCATTTGCTGAAACTTATCATGAAGCTCCTTGTTCGATAAATTCTCCCAGTCAATCTCGTCGGCTTGTGATCCTGGCATGGTTAGCAGCAATAGAAACACACAAGAATATGATCCTACAGACTACGAACAAGTGGTGGTGGTGGGTGTCACAAATCCGTCAAGCAAATCTCAAATTCTTACCAGTTCTTACCCAGCAGCAGGCGGTGATCGGCAACCGTTGTAGTCAAAAACTCTCAAAGCTTGGATAGAGCGTGATGAGGACATCAATACAATTGTTACACCCACAGCCCCTGCTGCTATACATACTGGACCAATTACTAGAGCTCGTGCACGCCAACTAAATTACCAGGTACTTTCGTTTCTTGGTAATGATTCTAATGTTCATGAGAATATGATGCTGCCTAAATTGGATACATTTGTTTTGCTTACAAATGAAGGGCCTAGCTTGGAGAAGGATGAACATTGGAGCAAGAACAAGCATGGAGATGATGGCATGCGCAAGGGGAACAAGAACGGAGTTACAAGTGATGATTTCAGGACTTTGAAGCCACCATAATGGGTGCATGAAGCCTTGGACGAAATATACAAGATGCCACTTCATAAATTTCGTCCCGAGGCTATTTTAGGTGCTGCGTCACCTTATTATTGGGCCAGGCCCATGTAATTTCGAAATACATAAGTATAGGCTATTCTTAGAGTCCGTATATGTGGGGAAACAAGAGATAGGGTTGATTTCGAACCCCTCCACCAAGGGCCACGAAATTCCCCCCTCTTCCTCCATATATACAGCCCTTAGGGCATCGTTTAGACTTTGGGTTTTGTTTAGATTAAAAGTTCGCCATAGCTGCAACTTCGCGTACTTCGTTTGTGTTCAACGACCAGACAAAGGCGTCACAGAACCCCACCTTGATCAATAAAGCTTTCATCTTATATTCGTAATATCCAGATTGCAATCTCAGTTTCTTGCTTGTTCTTCGTTTGCTCGCAGGAAACAGACCCTCGTGGTCAGGTTGATCGTGCTCCGGCGTGGTCAATAACCTCTCGGAGTTGGTTTAGCGATTGCTAAGGCGCGACGTCCTCGCACGTTCGTAGTCGGATCGTCAAAGTCGACTTCCACCAAAGCGATATCCATCATATCATCGAAAGACGGGACACCTTTGCCTCTATCAATAGATTTCCTGATTTGCACAAATCAAAGCTAATGCCACGTGCTGATGGTCCCTTTAAGGTGTTAGAGAAAATAAATGATAATGCATATAAACTTGAGCAGCCTGCAGATTTTGGGGTTAGTCCCACTTTTAACATTGCAGATTTGAAGCCTTATTTGGGTGAGGAAGATGAACTTCCGTCGAGGACGACTTCATTTCAAGAAGGGGAGGATGATGAGGACATCAATACAATTGTTACACCCACAGCCCCTGCTGCTATACATACTGGACCAATTACTAGAGCTCGTGCACGCCAACTAAATTACCAGGTACTTTCGTTTCTTGGTAATGATTCTAATGTTCATGAGAATATGATGCTGCCTAAATTGGATACATTTGTTTTGCTTACAAATGAAGGGCCTAGCTTGGAGAAGGATGAACATTGGAGCAAGAACAAGCATGGAGATGATGGCATGCGAAAGGGAAACAAGAACGGAGTTACAAGTGATGATTTCAGGACTTTGAAGCCACCATAATGGGTGCATGAAGCCTTGGACGAAATATACAAGATGCCACTTCATAAATTTCGTCCCGAGGCTATTTTAGGTGCTGCGTCACCTTATTATTGGGCCAGGCCCATGTAATTTCGAAATACATAAGTATAGGCTATTTTTAGAGTCCGTATGTGTGGGGAAACAAGAGATAGGGTTGATTTCGGACCCCTCCACCAAGGGCCACGAAATCCACCCCCTCTTCCTCCATATATACAGCCCTTAGGAAACCCCCTCCAAATTTCGAAATACATAAGTATAGGCTATTTTTTTTTTCCGAAACCTACTCCGGCAAGGAAACACGAATCGGAATCTAGATGGATCCCGAAAACAAACCTAATAAGCAAAGAACTCGGATTGGTGGTGGATATATGGTGGTGGTATATGGCAGCGGTGGTGGTAGCGGTGGTAGTATATGGATATGGATCGGTGGTGGTATATGGACACGGATTGGTGGTGGTATATGGATACGGATTCGGTGCGGTGGTGGTAGATGGCAGGGGCGATGATGATGGTGCGGCGGCGGCGTGACAACTTATGACCAGAACTCGAAACTCTACAAGACTAGACTCTAAGACCAGCAACTAGACACGACGATGCAACCGCAAATTCAACAAAGCAAAACCCTAAAAAGACTATGCAAGGCTCAGATTGGTTCGGATATGATGAACTAACCCTAAATTTTTTTTTGTGGCTTTTTCGTGGACTATAGGTATGAAGAACAGACTCGATCTAAACTACGAAAAACTGTAAAATCTCACCGAGCAACCTGGAAATCTGATACCACTTGATAGAGGCAAAGGTGTCCCATCTTTCGATGAGATGGTGGATTTCGCTTTGGTGGAAGTCGACTTTGACGATCCGACTACGAACGTGCGAGGACGTCGCGCCTTAGCAATCGCTAAACCAACTCCGAGAGGTTATTGACCACGCCGGAGCACGATCAACCTGACCACGAGGGTCTGTTTCCTGCGAGCAAACGAAGAACAAGCAAGAAACTAAGATTGCAATCTGGATATTGCGAATATAAGATGAAAGCTTTATTGATCAAGGTGGGGTTCTGTGACGCCTTTGTCTGGTCGTTGAACACAAACGAAGTACGCGAAGTTGCAGCTATGGCGAACTTTTAATCTAAACAAAACCCAAAGTCTAAACGATGCCCTAAGGGCTGTATATATGGAGGAAGAGGGGGGAATTTCGTGGCCCTTGGTAGAGGGGTCCGAAATCAACCCTATCTCTTGTTTCCCCACACATACGGACTCTAAAAATAGCCTATACTTATGTATTTCGAAATTACATGGGCCTGGCCCAATAATAAGGTGACGCAGCACCTAAAATAGCCTCGGGACGAAATTTATGAAGTGGCATCTTGTATATTTCGTCCAAGGCTTCATGCACCCATTATGGTGGCTTCAAAGTCCTGAAATCATCACTTGTAACTCCGTTCTTGTTCCCCTTGCGCATGCCATCATCTCCATGCTTGTTCTTGCTCCAATGTTCATCCTTCTCCAAGCTAGGCCCTTCATTTGTAAGCAAAACAAATGTATCCAATTTAGGCAGCATCATATTCTCATGAACATTAGAATCATTACCAAGAAACGCAAGTACCTGGTAATTTAGTTGGCGTGCACGAGCTCTAGTAATTGGTCCAGTATGTATAGCAGCAGGGGCTGTGGGTGTAACAATTGTATTGATGTCCTCATCACGCCGTGACCTCATTAGTGTTCTAAGCTCGCGTCTCTACTCCGGTCTAGCCTAGGACCAGCACAGTATCGTCGTTGACCGTTTATTCAACATTGCATCTTTGAATTGATTATTGCTAAACTTTTGCTACCGTATATAGCCAACCCAGCTCCACATATTTCTACACCGTGTATACGTACGCTCCCCTGGTAATCGCTTTACTCAATATTCGGAGTTACTTGACACCGCTGGTTGCCGATCACCGCCTGCTGCATGGTAAGAACTTGTAAGACATTGATATTTGCTTTACTGTGAGCGTTTTACCACCACATCCTAGTAGTTATAGGAACATTATTTTTGGGTTTTGTTTCTTGTTCTACTAATCATGACAGGATCCAGAGTCAATTCATGGGCTTTGTCGATCGCGGGAGACGTGCCACCACCTTTGCAAATACCACAACCGTCACGAGAGGTGCACAAACATCCAAATGCACATGATCAGGTTAATGTATCTATACCACCATTTAATGGCCGTTTTAAACCTGCTTTATATATTGAATGGGAGTTCGACGTAAAAAATATATTTGCTTCCCATAATTTCGATGAACATAAAAAGGTTAAGGTTGTGGTTGGTTCTTTCACTGGTTATGCTTTGGTTTGGTGGAGTGAATATTGTCGGTTACACCCTGATTATATACCTACTACTTGGGATGATTTGAAACTTGCCATGCGACATACTTTCGTCCCTGCTTATTATACTCGTGACATGATTAAGACGTTGCAACACTTAAAACAAGGTAGTGAAACTGTAACAAAATATTATGATGATTTACAAACTACCTTGTTGCATTCCTCTTTAGAAGAAAGTGAAGATGATTTTATGGATAGATTTTGGGGAGGATTAAACCGTGATATTCAAGAGATACTAATTCATGAAGAGTGTTATCCTATGGACCATTTGTTTCATCTTGCTTGCAAAGCTGAACAGGAAATAAAACGACGTGTTGGCCATGAGGAGAACAAGTGCACTGATGAGGACATGACTACCTTGGATATGAGCAAAAATATTGCATATATGCATATTTGTCAGGTGATTTCTAGTGCAAACTATTCAATAATCTATTTATGTTATCCAGAACAAAAATACTTCACACACTTTTGTGTTTTGTCTAATTGCAGGTGTATGGGACATTTGTACAATCCACATATGAAGATAAGGAAGAAAGAGATGTTTATTTGCTGTCCAAAAAGCTCTTTCACGTCACTTTTGTCCCAAGAGAAGATAGAGTCCAAGTCTCTCACGTTCTGGATTCAGATTCGGACTGCACAGACATACCTGACTCAAAACGCACACAAGTTTTTCATACGGACTCCGAATTGGGTGATTCTTTTTTTGTTGGAAACTAGATTTCGTGCACTTTCCAACCCAATTGGAATCACCTTCAAATTCGTCCGGAGCGTTGAGTTGTGGACGAAACAATCTGATGCTGCAGCAGAATCCGAGTCAAACTACAAGTCCAAAGGTGTTACATCACCTCCACTTGGGCCCATTGGCCTTGTACGACCTAGATTTAGTTTTAGGCTGCCTTGGGACGTCCTCCCACCTCCTTGGCCGCCACCCCTTGCTCCTATATAAGTAGATCCATCTAGTAGCTTTTTCCTGGGGATTTGTTTAGTTAAAAGTTAGCCAACGCAACTTCGTGTACTTCGTTTGTGTCCAACGACCAGACCAAGACCGCTTACGGATCCCCACCATTATCAATACCTCATATATATTTGCAATATTCAGATTGCTTTATCATATTCTTGCTCGTTCTTCGATTGCTTGCAGGAATAGACCTTCGTGGTCAGGCTGACCGTGCTTCCGGCATCGTCAGTAACCTCAGGAGATTGGTTTAGCGATTGCTAAGGCGCAACTCGTGCACGTTTGTAGTCGGATCGTCAAAGTCGTCTCCACCAAATCGATAGTTATCATCTCATCGAAAGATCGGGACACCCCGCCTCTATCATGCACGGTGCACATTCCAAGAGTTGATATGATTGTTCCTTCAACTACTAGGCATACTATGACAACCACATCCGTTGTTATCAGGACTACATCGCCTCCACCATGTGACACATCGGCCCCGAGAGTGGCTACATCATCTGAGTTGATCATAGGAGGTAATGACAAAGGTACTGATCTTCCATCTCTACATGAGAATGATGAATGCCTTGTCAATTTGAATGCACCATCTGATGAGCTACCCACTACTTTGATCACACCACCTATTTTAGAGGACTACGTTGATGATTTGACTTTGCCATGTGATCAAACAACTGAAATACCAACAATTTTGAGTGCACCCATTGAATTAACTATTGATGCAAAAGAATCAATGTTCAATCATTTTGATATGACCTCTAATCTTGGTGATGATTCTGTGTTGAATGACTTATTGCATGTTTGCTTATTTAAGCATGTTGTAGCATGTAAATTTGATGCAAGTAAGATTTATTCACCAATGTTGGGATGGTTTAATGATGAACATTGTCAATCTTTTGAAATGAGTAAGAGCTTCACTTATATGTGCAAACTGAGTTGCAATATTTTCATGCCTTCTACTTCTTGTGCTAATTTTTTGGCTTTAGATTTTATGAACTATGCAAGTTACTCATCTATTCATGTGTCATATATGCAAAAATCAAGGGAAGTAAAAATGGATGACATATACATATACAACATGTACACCTTGTCTCTTTTGTTAGCCACATTTCAGATTAAGCAACGCCGAGGACGGCTTTATTTTCAAGAAGGGGAGGATGATGAGGACATGACTATCTTGGATATGACCAAAAATATTGCATATATGCATATTTGTCAGGTGATTTCTAGTGCAAACTATTCAATAATCTATTTATGTTATCCAGAACAAAAATACTTCACACACTTTTGTGTTTTATCTAATTGCAGGTGTATGGGACATTTGTACAATCCACATATGAAGATAAGGAAGAAAGAGATGTTTATTTGCTGTCCAAAAAGTTCTCTCACGTCACTTTTGGCCCAAGAGAAGATAGAGTCCAAGTCTCTCACGTTCTGGATTCAGATTCGGACTGCACAGACATACCTGACTCAAAACGCACACAAGTTTTTCATACAGACTCCGAATTGGGTGATTCTTTTTTTGTTGGAAACTAGATTTCGTGCACTTTCCAACCCAATTGGAATCACCTTCAAATTCGTCCGGAGCTTTGAGTTGTGGACGAAACAATCTGATGCTGCAGCAGAATCCGAGTCAAACTACAAGTCCAAAGGTGTTACATCACCTCCACTTGGGCCCATTGGCCTTGTACGACCTAGATTTAGTTTTAGGCTGCCTTGGGACGTCCTCCCACCTCCTTGGCCGCCACCCCTTGCTCCTATATAAGTAGATCCATCTAGTAGCTTTTCCTTGGGTTTTGTTTAGATTAAAAGTTCGCCATAGCTGCAACTTCGCGTACTTCGTTTGTGTTCAACAACCAGACAAAGGCGTCACAGAACCCCACCTTGATCAATAAAGCTTTCATCTTATATTCGCAATATCTAGATTGCAATCTTAGTTTCTTGCTTGTTCTTCGTTTGCTCGCAGGAAACAGACCCTCGTGGTCAGGTTGATCGTGCTCCGGCGTGGTCAATAACCTCTCGGAGTTGGTTTAGCGATTGCTAAGGCGCGACGTCCTCGCACGTTCGTAGTCGGATCGTCAAAGTCGACTTCCACCAAAGCGAAATCCACCATCTCATCGAAAGACGGGACACCTTTGCCTCTATCAAGATGATGAGGACATCAATACAATTGTTACACCCACAGCCCCTGCTGCTATACATACTGGACCAATTACTAGAGCTCGTGCACGCCAACTAAATTACCAGGTACTTTCGTTTCTTGGTAATGATTCTAATGTTCATGAGAATATGATGCTGCCTAAATTGGATACATTTGTTTTGCTTACAAATGAAGGGCCTAGCTTGGAGAAGGATGAACATTGGAGCAAGAACAAGCATGGAGATGATGGCATGCGAAAGGGAAACAAGAACGGAGTTACAAGTGATGATTTCAGGACTTTGAAGCCACCATAATGGGTGCATGAAGCCTTGGACGAAATATACAAGATGCCACTTCATAAATTTCGTCCCGAGGCTATTTTAGGTGCTGCGTCACCTTATTATTGGGCCAGGCCCATGTAATTTCGAAATACATAAGTATAGGCTATTTTTAGAGTCCGTATGTGTGGGGAAACAAGAGATAGGGTTGATTTCGGACCCCTCCACCAAGGGCCACGAAATTCCCCCCCCCCTTCCTCCATATATACAGCCCTTAGGGCATCGTTTAGACTTTGGGTTTTGTTTAGATTAAAAGTTCGCCATAGCTGCAACTTCGCGTACTTCGTTTGTGTTCAACGACCAGACAAAGGCGTCACAGAACCCCACCTTGATCAATAAAGCTTTCATCTTATATTCGCAATATCCAGATTGCAATCTTAGTTTCTTGCTTGTTCTTCGTTTGCTCGCAGGAAACAGACCCTCGTGGTCAGGTTGATCGTGCTCCGGCGTGGTCAATAACCTCTCGGAGTTGGTTTAGCGATTGCTAAGGCGCGACGTCCTCGCACGTTCGTAGTCGGATCGTGATGAGGACATGACTACCTTGGATATGACCAAAAATATTGCATATATGCATATTTGTCAGGTGATTTCTAGTGCAAACTATTCAATAATCTATTTATGTTATCCAGAACAAAAATACTTCACACACTTTTGTGTTTTGTCTAATTGCAGGTGTATGGGACATTTGTACAATCCACATATGAAGATAAGGAAGAAAGAGATGTTTATTTGCTGTCCAAAAAGTTCTCTCACGTCACTTTTGGCCCAAGAGAAGATAGAGTCCAAGTCTCTCACGTTCTGGATTCAGATTCGGACTGCACAGACATACCTGACTCAAAATGCACACAAGTTTTTCATACGGACTCCGAATTGGGTGATTCTTTTTTTGTTGGAAACTAGATTTCGTGCACTTTCCAACCCAATTGGAATCACCTTCAAATTCGTCTGGAGCGTTGAGTTGTGGACGAAACAATCTGATGCTGCAGCAGAATCCGAGTCAAACTACAAGTCCAAAGGTGTTACATCACCTCCACTTGGGCCCATTGGCCTTGTACGACCTAGATTTAGTTTTAGGCTGCCTTGGGACGTCCTCCCACCTCCTTGGCCGCCACCCCTTGCTCCTATATAAGTAGATCCATCTAGTAGCTTTTCCTTGCGATTTGTTTAGTTAAAAGTTAGCCATTGCAACTTCGTGTACTTCGTTTGTGTCCAACGACCAAACCAAGACCGCTTCCGGATCCCCACCATTATCAATACCTCATATATATTTGCAATATTCAGATTGCTTTATCATATTCTTGCTCGTTCTTCAATTGCTTGCAGGAATAGACCTTCGTGGTCAGGCTGACCGTGCTTCCGGCGTCGTCAGTAACCTCAGGAGATTGGTTTAGCGATTGCTAAGGCGCAACGTCGTGCACGTTTGTAGTCGGATTGTCAAAGTCGTCTCCACCAAATCGATAGTTATCATCTCATCGAAAGATCGGGACCCTCGCCTCTATCAGAACCCGACAGAGTTCTTGAGCATCTACACCATCGATGTTCAAGCTGCCGGGGGAAGAGACGAGAAGGTATACGCCAACTACTTCTCTTTGCCACTCAAGGCACACGTGAGGTGATGGCTGATGCACTTGCCAGAGAATTCCATCTCGACCTGTGCTGACCTGTGCCATGAGTTTGTTGGGGCCTTCATGGGCGGCCATCAATAACCAGGGCGGACTAGCGACTTGTAGCTCCTCCCACAAAAGGAAGGAGCAAGTTTGCGGAAGTACATGCAGAGGTTCAGCCGGGTGCACAGGAACATTCCAGATATCCACCTGGCGTCTGTGATAGCTGCTTTCTAGTCCAACGTGCACAACCGCAGGATACGTTCTAAAATGAACATCCGGTTGCCCAAGACTCTGAATGAGCTATACACTCCAGTGGGTAAGTGTGCCCGAGTAGAAGAGCGAAGGAGACTCCTCAGTGAACAAGATGGCATTGACATTGACTCAGCGGATGACGATGACGCCACCAATCAAAAGAAGAAGAATAACAAGAACAAGAAACACAACAAGAAACATAAGGACAAAGTAGTGCTAGTTGTTGAAGGGTTGAGCACCCTAAGTACTAGCAAGAAGGCTAAGGCCGAGGCTCCCGGCAAGGAAGTTGCCGCATGCACTAATTGCCGGGAAGCCGCGGCTACCGAGAAGGCCGGGGAGGCTGACGGGCCGTACTGCAAGATCCATCGGACCAAGGGACATGATCTTCAGGAGTGTCATCAGGTTGAACAACTCGTCAAGAAGCAGAGGGCCGAGTACGAGAAGCGTGACAAGGAGAAAGACCAAGATGGCGTTGGCGGGAAATGCCGGAGTGGCAGAGGAGGTCGCCCCGGCAAGGCCCATCAGTATCAAGGGAAACCTACCAGAGGCCATGTGAAGAAGGAATGCGATGGTGAGAGTAATGAGGGAGATGAAGAGGAAACCAGCGAGCAGGAGTTCCAGAAAGCACTGTCGCCCTATGCATTGACGAAGGTGCATCCTTGCACTCCTCTCACCACCAGCTTAAACAGTGGGCGCGTGAAGTCACTGTCGTGGAGCCAGCGGTAGATTCTTGGAAGCCTCTCAAGTGGTCCTGCATGCCCATCATCTTTGATGAGGGGGATCACCCTGACCGCACCATCGCGGTAGGGTGTTTGCCGTTGTTGGTCTCACCAACGATCCGCAACCTCAAGGTCACAAAGATGTTGGTTGACGGCTGATGAGGACATCAATACAATTGTTACACCCACAACCCCTGCTGCTATACATACTGGACCAATTACTAGAGCTCGTGCACGCCAACTAAATTACCAGGTACTTTCGTTTCTTGGTAATGATTCTAATGTTCATGAGAATATGATGCTGCCTAAATTGGATACATTTGTTTTGCTTACAAATGAAGGGCCTAGCTTGGAGAAGGATGAACATTGGAGCAAGAACAAGCATGGAGATGATGGCATGCGCAAGGGAAACAAGAACGGAGTTACAAGTGATGATTTCAGGACTTTGAAGCCACCATAATGGGTGCATGAAGCCTTGGACGAAATATACAAGATGCCACTTCATAAATTTCGTCCCGAGGCTATTTTAGGTGCTGCGTCACCTTATTATTGGGCCAGGCCCATGTAATTTCGAAATACATAAGTATAGGCTATTTCTAGAGTCCGTATGTGTGGGGAAACAAGAGATAGGGTTGATTTCGGACCCCTCCACCAAGGGCCACGAAATTCCCCCCTCTTCCTCCATATATACAGCCCTTAGGGCATCGTTTAGACTTTGGGTTTTGTTTAGATTAAAAGTTCGCCATAGCTGCAACTTCGCGTACTTCGTTTGTGTTCAACGACCAGACAAAGGCGTCACAGAACCCCACCTTGATCAATAAAGCTTTCATCTTATATTCGCAATATCCAGATTGCAATCTCAGTTTCTTGCTTGATCTTCGTTTGCTCGCAGGAAACAGACCCTCGTGGTCAGGTTGATCGTGCTCCGGCGTGGTCAATAACCTCTCGGAGTTGGTTTAGCGATTGCTAAGGCGCGACGTCCTCGCACGTTCGTAGTCGGATCGTCAAAGTCGACTTCCACCAAAGCGAAATCCACCATCTCATCGAAAGACGGGACACCTTTGCCTCTATCAAGATGATGAGGACATCAATACAATTGTTACACCCACAGCCCCTGCTGCTATACATACTGGACCAATTACTAGAGCTCGTGCACGCCAACTAAATTACCAGGTACTTTCGTTTCTTGGTAATGATTCTAATGTTCATGAGAATATGATGCTGCCTAAATTGGATACATTTGTTTTGCTTACAAATGAAGGGCCTAGCTTGGAGAAGGATGAACATTGGAGCAAGAACAAGCATGGAGATGATGGCATGCGAAAGGGAAACAAGAACGGAGTTACAAGTGATGATTTCAGGACTTTGAAGCCACCATAATGGGTGCATGAAGCCTTGGACGAAATATACAAGATGCCACTTCATAAATTTCGTCCCGAGGCTATTTTAGGTGCTGCGTCACCTTATTATTGGGCCAGGCCCATGTAATTTCGAAATACATAAGTATAGGCTATTTTTAGAGTCCGTATGTGTGGGGAAACAAGAGATAGGGTTGATTTCGGACCCCTCCACCAAGGGCCACGAAATTCCCCCCTCTTCCTCCATATATACAGCCCTTAGGGCATCGTTTAGACTTTGGGTTTTGTTTAGGTTAAAAGTTCGCCATAGCTGCAACTTCGCGTACTTCGTTTGTGTTCAACGACCAGACAAAGGCGTCACAGAACCCCACCTTGATCAATAAAGCTTTCATCTTATATTCGCAATATCCAGATTGTAATCTTAGTTTCTTGCTTGTTCTTCGTTTGCTCGCAGGAAACAGACCCTCGTGGTCAGGTTGATCGTGCTCCGGCGTGGTCAATAACCTCTCGGAGTTGGTTTAGCGATTGCTAAGGCGCGACGTCCTCGCACGTTCGTAGTCGGATCGTCAAAGTCGACTTCCACCAAAGCGAAATCCACCATCTCATCGAAAGACGGGACACCTTTGCCTCTATCAAGTGGTATCAGATTTCCAGGTTGCTCGGTGAGATTTTACAGTTTTTCATAGTTTAGATCGAGTCTGTTCGTCATACCTACAGTCCACGAAAAAGCCACAAAAAAAATTAGGGTTAGTTCATCATATCCGAACCAATCTGAGCCTTTGCATAATCTTTTTAGGGTTTTGCTTTGTTGAATTTGCGGTTGCATCGTCGGTCTAGTTGCTGGTCTTAGAGTCTAGTCTTTTAGAGTTTCGAGTTCTGGTCATAAGTTGTCACGCCGCCGCCGCACCATCATCATCGCCCCTGCCATCTACCACCACCGCTCCGAATCCGTATCCATATACCACCACCAATCCGTGTCCATATACCACCACCGATCCATATCCATATACTACCACCGCTACCACCACCGCTGCCATATACCACCACCATATATCCACCACCAATCCGAGTTCTTTGCTAATTAGGTTTGTTTTCGAGATCCATCTAGTTTCCGATTCGTGATTCCTTGCCGGAGTAGGTTTCGGAAAAAAAAAAAGAGTCGGGTAGCCACGCTCCGTTTAGGCCCAAAATTTTTCGAAAACGCATTTTTCGAAAAAAATTCTGGCTATCCTATTTTTAGGTGTTTCTGAGTGTTTTGAGACAGGTGCCATTATAGGAAGTTTTTTTTGACCCGTTTCCAGTTTTTGGGTCCGGGCAGTCAAAAAAAAAATTGGTCAAAAAAATTTCGTGCCCATCCTGTCAGTTTGAGCTAAGAAGAGTTTTGAGACACTCGCCAATATAGTGATTTTTCGAAAAAAAAAAGCAGCGCAAAAAAAAAAGAGCGAAAAAAAAATTCAGAGTGTGCTTTTCCCTTGTTTACGTGCCGCGCCGTGATTTTGTTGGTGTTCTAGGCTCGCGTCTCTAGCACAGTCTAGCCTAGGACCAGCACAGTACCGTCGTTGAGCGTTTATTCAACTTTGCATCTCTGAATTGATTATTGCTGACCCTTTTTGCTACCATACTATAAGCCTTCCCAGCTCCACATACATCTACGTCGTGTGTTCGACTCTCCCTGGTAATCGCTCTATCCAAGCTTTGAGAGTTTTTGACTACAACGGTTGCCGATCACCGCCTGCTGCTGGGTAAGAACTGGTAAGAATTTGAGATTTGCTTGACGGATTTGTTGATACACCACCACCACTTCTTAGTAGTCTGTAGGATCATATTCTTGTGTGTTTCTATTGCTGCTAACCATGCCAGGATCACAAGCCGACGAGATTGACTGGGAGAACTTATCGAACAAGGAGCTTCATGATAAGTTTCAGCAAATGATGACTGAACAGGTACAAGATGTGCTGAACAATTTTGAAGAGGCCATGGAGAAGATCACTGGCCTTGAGAAGACGTTCGAAACAAAGCTCGATAACAGATTTAATGAACTGCTTGCGCGTCTTCCTCCACCGGCTGCACCTGTCGCACCTCTGCAACAACAACAACTACGCCCCCTTCCGAATCAGTATGGACGAGCACAGCGTGTTCCTATTGAGACAGGACAAACTTCTGGTGTCGCTGCTACTGCTGTTGGTGCTTCTTTGGCTCCTGCTACTGCTCCTGCTGGTACCCAGGAGGATGATGAGTATGCGGGTGATTATGAGGATGAGGTTGATCAAAATCAGATCTACGAGCAGCCACCAGCACCACCACCAGCAGGTCGACCTCAGGTATATATTCGTCATGGTAGGCCTGCACCACCACCTCAGGTACGAGATGATGTCCATATTCCTAAACTGAAATTGAATATTCCACCATTTGAGGGTAGATATGTTCCTGATATATATCTTACTTGGGAGTTAGAAACTGAACAACGATTTTCATGTTTACAATATCCCGAGGAGAGACGGGTTGCTGCTGCTGTTTGTGCTTTCACTAGTTTTGCATGTGTATGGTGGTCTGAACATTGTAGATTATATCCTATTCCCGCTACTTGGGCTGCTTTGAAAACTGCTATGCGTACTCGTTGGGTTCCACCATATTATCAACGTGAATTGCTTCAAAAATTGCAGCGTTTAAGACAAGGGAAAAATTCTGTAGAAGAATATTATCAGGAATTACAAACTGGCATGATTAGATGTGGTATTGTTGAGGAGAATGAAGCTATGCTTGCACGTTTTCTGGGTGGATTAAATAGAGAGATTCAGACCATTCTAGACTATAAGGAGTATACTAATATCACTCGTTTATTCCATCTTGCTTGTAAAGCTGAACGTGAAGTGCAGGATCGACAAGCATTGGGGCGAACTAACTTTTCTGCAGGCCGACCTTCATCATGGACACCACGTGCATCTTCTACTTCAACTGCACCAGCACCTCCATCCGGTGCCACCTCTAGCCGTGATACAAGAAAACAGGCACAACCACCATTATCTGCCAAGAGCGCACCTGCGGGGCCTGCACAGCGTTCTTCTTCTTCCATGGCATCAACAGGGCACACAAGTGATATTATTTGTCGTCGTTGTAAGGGAGGAGGTCATTATGCGAGAGAATGCAAATCTCCGCGTGTGATGATTGCTACCGCGGATGGTGGATATGAGTCTGCTAGTGACTATGATGAGGAGACTTTGGCTCTTATTACACGTGACGAACATGGTGGAGATGATTCTGATCATGAGACGCAATACATGGCTCCTGAAGACGCTGACAGGTATGAATGTTTAGTTGCTCAACGTGTTTTGAGTGTGCAGATCACACAAGCTGAGCAAAATCAGAGGCACAATTTGTTCCATACCAAGGGAGTTGTGAAGGAACGTTCTGTGCGCGTCATCATAGACGGAGGGAGCTGCAACAACTTGGCTAGCATGGAGATGGTGGAGAAGCTTTCTCTCACCACAAGACCACATCCACATCCTTACTACATCCAATGGTTCAACAACAGCGGCAAGGTTAAAGTAACACGTACTGTTCGTGTGCATTTTAGTATCTCTACATATGCTGATTATGTTGATTGTGATGTGGTACCTATGCAAGCATGTTCCTTATTACTTGGTAGACCATAGCAATTTGATAAAAATTCTGTACACCATGGTAGAAACAATCACTATACTCTTGTTCATAAGGATAAAAATATTACTTTGCTTCCTATGACTCCTGATTCCATTTTGAAAGATGATATTAATAGAGCTAATAAAGCAAAACAGGAGAAGAATAAGAGTGAAAATCAGATTGTGGAAAAAGAATTTGAGCAACAAATGAAGCCTAATAATAAAGCATCTAGTGTTGCTTCTGAAATTAAATTGAAAAGTGCAGTTTATTTGCCACCAAATCTGATATTGATAAGCTAGATTTCAGCAAATCTGCTCGGCGGAGGTCTGCTTCGCGACGTGGAGGTAGTCGTTGTTGTTGTTGTTGGAGAGGTGCGTTAGGTGCAGCGGGTGGTGGTGGTGGAAGACGCGCGAGCAATTCATTAAACTTGTTATCGAGCTTTGTTTCGAACGTCTTCTCAAGGCCAGTGATCTTCTCCATGGCCTCTTCAAAATTGTTCAGCACATCTTGCACCTGTTCAGTCATCATTTGCTGAAACTTATCATGAAGCTCCTTGTTCGATAAATTCTCCCAGTCAATCTCGTCGGCTTGTGATCCTGGCATGGTTAGCAGCAATAGAAACACACAAGAATATGATCCTACAGACTACGAACAAGTGGTGGTGGTGGGTGTCACAAATCCGTCAAGCAAATCTCAAATTCTTACCAGTTCTTACCCAGCAGCAGGCGGTGATCGGCAACCGTTGTAGTCAAAAACTCTCAAAGCTTGGATAGAGCGATTACCAGGGAGAGACAAACGCACGACGTAGATGTATGTGGAGCTGGGAAGGCTTATAATATGGTAGCAAAAAGGGTCAGCAATAATCAATTCAGAGATGCAAAGTTGAATAAACGCTCAACGACGGTACTGTGCTGGTCCTAGGCTAGACTGTGCTAGAGACGCGAGCCTAGAACACTAACAAAATCACGGCGCGGCACGTAAACAAGGGAAAAGCACACTCTGGAATTTTTTTTTCGCTCTTTTTTTTTGCGCTCTTTTTTTTTTGCGCTGCTTTTTTTTTTTTGCGAAAAATCACTATAATGGCGAGTGTCTCAAAACTCTTCTTAGCTCAAACTGACAGGATGGGCACGGAATTTTTTTGACCAATTTTTTTTTTTGACTGTCCGGACCCAAAAACTGGAAACGGGTCAAAAAAAACTTCCTATAATGGCACCTGTCTCAAAACACTCAGAAACACCTAAAAATAGGATAGCCAGAAATTTTTTCGAAAAATGCGTTTTCGAAAAATTTTGGGCCTAAACGGAGCGTGGCTACCCGACTCCGGCAAGGAAACACGAATCGGAATCTAGATGGATCTCGAAAACAAACCTAATATGACAAGAACTCGGATTGGTGGTGGATATATGGTGGTAGATGGCAGCGGTGGTGGTATATGACAGCTGTGGTGGTATATGGATACGGATTCGAAGCGGTGGCGGATAAGCGGTGGTGGTAGATGGCAGGGGTGATGATGATGGTGCGGCGGCGGTGTGACAACTTATGACCAGAACTCGAAACTCTAAAAGACTAGACTCTAAGACCAGCAACTAGACACGACGATGCAACCGCAAATTCAACAAAGCAAAACCCTAAAAAGATTATGCAAAGGCTCAGATTGGTTCGGATATGATGAACTAACCCTAATTTTTTTTGTGGCTTTTTCGTGGACTGTAGGTATGAAGAACAGACTCGATCTAAACTACGAAAAACTGTAAAATCTCACCGAGCAACCTGGAAATCTGATACCACTTGATAGAGGCGAGGTGTCCCGATCTTTCGATGAGATGATAACTATCGATTTGGTGGAGACGACTTTGACGATCCGACTACAAACGTGCACGACGTTGCGCCTTAGCAATCGCTAAACCAACTCCGAGAGGTTATTGACCACGCTGGAGCACGATCAACCTGACCACGAAAGTCTATTCCTGCAAGCAATCGAAGAACGAGCAAGAATATGATAAAGCAATCTGAATATTGCGAATATATATGAAGTATTGATAATGGTGGGGATCCGGAAGCGGTCTTGGTCTGGTCGTTGGACACAAACGAAGTACACGAAGTTGCAATGGCTAACTTTTAACTAAACAAATCCCAAGGTCTAAACGATGCCCTAAGGGCTGTATATATGGAGGAAGAGGGGGTGGATTTCGTGGCCCTTGGTGGAGGGGTCCGAAATCAACCCTATCTCTTGTTTCCCCACACATACGGACTCTAAAAATAGCCTATACTTATGTATTTCGAAATTACATGGGCCTGGCCCAATAATAAGGTGACGCAGCACCTAAAATAGCCTCGGGACGAAATTTATGAAGTGGCATCTTGTATATTTCGTCCAAGGCTTCATGCACACATTATGGTGGCTTCAAAGTCCTGAAATCATCACTTGTAACTCCGTTCTTGTTCCCCTTGCGCATGCCATCATCTCCATGCTTGTTCTTGCTCCAATGTTCATCCTTCTCCAAGCTAGGCCCTTCATTTGTAAGCAAAACAAATGTATCCAATTTAGGCAGCATCATATTCTCATGAACATTAGAATCATTACCAAGAAACGAAAGTACCTGATAATTTAGTTGGCGTGCACGAGCTCTAGTAATTGGTCCAGTATGTATAGCAGCAGGGGCTGTGGGTGTAACAATTGTATTGATGTCCTCATCACATACTTTTCTGAAAAATTGAGTGGGCCTAGTCTGAATTATTCTACTTATGATAAAGAATTATATGCTCTTATTCGGACTTTAGAAACATGGCAACATTATTTATGGCCCAAAGAATTTGTTATACATTCTGATCATGAATCTTTGAAACATATTAAAAGTCAAGCTAAACTGAATCGTAGACATGCTAAATGGGTTGAATTCATTGAGACTTTTCCTTATGTCATTAAACACAAGAAGGGAAAAGAAAATGTTATTGCTGATGCATTGTCTCGCCGCTATACTATGCTTTCACAACTTGACTTCAAAATATTTGGTTTGGAGACCATCAAAGATCAATATGTGCATGATGCTGATTTTAAAGATGTAATGCAGAATTGTAAAGAAGGAAGAATGTGGAACAAGTTCGTTGTTAACGATGGATTTGTGTTTCGTGCTAACAAGCTATGCATTCCAGCTAGCTCCGTTCGTCTTTTGTTGTTGCAGGAGGCGCATGGAGGAGGATTAATGGGACACTTTGGCGTGAAGAAGACGGAGGACGTACTTGCTACACATTTCTTTTGGCCAAAGATGAGACGGGATGTTGAGCGTTTTATTGCTCGCTACACTACATGTCAAAAAGCTAAGTCACGCCTCAATCCTCATGGTTTATATATGCCTTTGCCTGTACCTAGTGTTCCTTGGGAGGATATATCTATGGACTTTGTTTTAGGTTTACCTCGAACAAAGAAGGGGAGGGATAGCATATTTGTTGTCGTGGATAGATTCTCGAAAATGGCACACTTTATACCATGTCATAAAAGCGATGATGCTGTTAATGTTGCTGATTTGTTCTTTCGTGAAATTATTCGCTTGCATGGTGTGCCAAATACTATTGTTTTAGATCGTGATGCTAAATTTCTTAGCCACTTTTGGAGATGTTTATGGGCTAAGTTGGGGACTAAACTGCTTTTTAGTACTACTTGTCACCCCCAAACTGATGGACAAACTGAAGTAGTCAATAGAACGTTGTCTACTACGCTTAGGGCTGTTTTGAAGAATAATAAGAAAATGTGGGAGGAATGCTTGCCTCATATTGAATTTGCTTATAATCGTTCATTGCATTCTACTACTAAGATGTGCCCTTTTGAAGTTGTGTATGGTTTCCTACCTCGTGCACCTATTGATTTGTTGCCTCTTCCATCTTCGGAGAAGGTTAATTTTGATGCTAAACAACGTGCTGAATTGATTTTAAAAATGCATGAGTTAACTAAGGAAAACATTGAGCGCATGAATGCTAAATATAAACTTGCTGGAGATAAGGGTAGAAAACATGTTGTGTTTGCACCTGGAGATCTTGTTTGGTTACATTTGCGTAAGGATAGATTTCCTGATTTGCGCAAATCAAAGTTAATGCCACGTGCTGATGGTCCCTTTAAGGTGTTAGAGAAAATAAATGATAATGCATATATACTTGAGCTGCCTGCAGATTTTGGGGTTAGTCCCACTTTTAACATTGCAGATTTGAAGCCTTATGTGGGTGAGGAAAATGAACTTCCGTCGAGGACGACTTCATTTCAAGAAGGGGAGGATGATGAGGACATCAATACAATTGTTACACCCACAGCCCCTGCTGCTATACATACTGGACCAATTACTAGAGCTCGTGCACGCCAACTAAATTACCAGGTACTTTCGTTTCTTGGTAATGATTCTAATGTTCATGAGAATATGATGCTGCCTAAATTGGATACATTTGTTTTGCTTACAAATGAAGGGCCTAGCTTGGAGAAGGATGAACATTGGAGCAAGAACAAGCATGGAGATGATGGCATGCGCAAGGGGAACAAGAACGGAGTTACAAGTGATGATTTCAGGACTTTGAAGCCACCATAATGGGTGCATGAAGCCTTGGACGAACTATACAAGATGCCACTTCATAAATTTCGTCCCGAGGCTATTTTAGGTGCTGCGTCACCTTATTATTGGGCCAGGCCCATGTAATTTCGAAATACATAAGTATAGGCTATTTTTAGAGTCTGTATGTGTGGGGAAACAAGAGATAGGGTTGATTTCGGACCCCTCCACCAAGGGCCACGAAATTCCCCCCTCTTCCTCCATATATACAGCCCTTAGGGCATCGTTTAGACTTTGGGTTTTGTTTAGATTAAAAGTTCGCCATAGCTGCAACTTCGCGTACTTCGTTTGTGTTCAACGACCAGACAAAGGCGTCACAGAACCCCACCTTGATCAATAAAGCTTTCATCTTATATTCGCAATATCCAGATTGCAATCTTAGTTTCTTGCTTGTTCTTCGTTTGCTCGCAGGAAACAGACCCTCGTGGTCAGGTTGATCGTGCCCCGGCGTGGTCAATAACCTCTCGGAGTTGGTTTAGCGATTGCTAAGGCGCGACGTCCTCGCACGTTCGTAGTCGGATCGTCAAAGTCGACTTCCACCAAAGCGAAATCCACCATCTCATCGAAAGACGGGACACCTTTGCCTCTATCAACGGCGGGGCCGGGTTGAATCTGATTTCTCCCAAGGTTATCAGCAAACTCCATATAGCAGATGAAGAGCTCAAGGTTATTGGTACTTTCCAAGGGATTAACCCCGGCAGGAGTGGTCCTAAGGTGAATATCACACTGTTGGCAACGTTCAGGGGGGGGAGTTAAACTACCGGACTGAGAAGATTGCGTTTCTTGTGGTTGTCCTCCCCCTGCCATACAATGGAATCCTTGGTCACCCAAACCTGGTGATGAAGACATGTACCTAGGGTAGGGACACGGACCCGACCGAAGGGTCCTACTCTAGGACACCCCTGGGAGAAATCACCTTTCAATCGACTTGAAGGCATCCCACTCGACAGGTTCAAGACACTCGACCAAGAAGCTACCACTCGACCAAGAAGCTACCACTCGACCATGAAGCTATTCACTCGACTGCCAGGAGATCTACAGTCACTCCGTAGGCAAACGGTCAGCTGTTAAGTAGTCTTCATGGTCATTACAGCACTTTATTAGAGGTGTTACCAGTAACGCCCCATCTTAAACGTACTTTAAAACCCTGCATTACTGAGGGCAGGAGGGGGTCGGCGAACTCTATATAAGCCACCCCCTCCTCAGTAGGAAGGGTTTGCACCCCTGTAATCCATACACGCATAATCCAGTCAACCGCCTCCGGGCTCCGAGACGTAGGGCTATTACTTCCTCCGAGAAGGGCCTGAACTCATAAACCTCGCGTGTAACAACTTCCCAATAGCTAGGATCTAGCCTCTCCATACTCACCCCCCTACATCACTGTCAGAGTTAGAACCACGACAGTTGGCGCCCACCGTGGGGCAGGAATCTTAGCGCTTAGTTGGAGAAGTTGTGATTTTTCTCGATCCCTTTGATCATGTTTTCTTGCGGAGTTTTGGTGGAGGATCGCGAGACCCGTCTCGGCGCGCTCACCTTCATCGTGGACGACTCCGCCTGGCTTCAGGAGGCACCGCTCGACATCGACGCGCTCCCCGCCCGCGGTGCGACACATTTCCGCGCATGCGTTCGTGGCATCCTCCTGCGGCAACCGTCGACCCAATATGGATCGGCCCCCTTATCGTCTCCCCACCCTGTCTCACACCAGCGCAAGCGCTCCGGTCGGTCAAGACTTCAGCGGTGGGTGAGGCACGCCGTGGCCCGCCAATCGGCAGCCCCGCAAGTCGCGGCCATCGAGCCCGTCGAATCCCTCTACGGCCTGTTTGATCTGTCGACCGGCTCCGTGGAGACCGCATCCGAGTGCGACAGCAGCGATCCAGCGGCTGAGGTTCTGGCGGTCGATGGAACACACAGTCCCCCTGGTTTCCCTCGCACTAATGGAGGCGCGGGTGGGGGCGATCCGTCGCATCACCACGACGAGTATCTCCCCGAACCTCTCACGTCATTGCAGTGAGAGGAGCTTCGCCGCCGGAACATGGACGCGCTCCGCACTCCTATCGTCGGAGAGACTCCCAAGGCCCGGGCCTTGGAGGACGCGCATTTGGCCAACTTGGCCGAGCGCACTCGACTGGAGAATCTCCAGCGAGCACTCGACGAGCAAGCGCGTCAGCGGGCTCCCGAGTCTAGTCGACGCTAGCTCTTCCCGCCGACGCAGGTATATCGAACCCCAGTTCAGAATCTGGCCGCCGCGGCCCATATAGTAAAGTCGATTCAGCCCTCCCAGTCGGAGGCTGGCAGGGGCTTGTTACAGATCAGAGCATTGCTCCGGGCGGTGGGAGACCAGAATTCCGCTGTCTCACAATCGCGGAATAGGATGCACAGTCGGTCTATCGCAACAGATACAGTCGAGTCAGCTCACAGCCCGAGATCGCCCCCGAGGCGTGAGGGACGTGGTGGCCAACATGATCAGTACAGGAGAAATGAGCAGTATGATCACCGATTCGACCGTGATGATCGACGTCGAGTGCCAACCCCTCCCCCGAGGAGTGGGTCATATGCGCCTCGACGGCAAGATGACAGACTCCCTCATAGTGTTGGGCAGAGGATTCCAGTCGGCCCCAGAGACCCAGGCTTTGATGCGAGATCCATCCTCGTTCAAGGTTTGGTTGACAGGAACAGAGCTCATCGAGAAGGCCACAACAGAGATGCGCCTGCCAGCAGCAGAGTACGTGCTTCAGGGCCAGAGTGTTTCAGTCGAGCCATCAGAGCCGCAGTGATACCTCCCAATTTCAGGTTGGCGACTGGAATTGGCAAGTTCACCGATGAATCTAAGCCTGACACCTGGCTCGAAGATTACCGAGTGGCTGTACAGATTGGCGGTGGCAATGACGAGGTGGCCATGAAGCATTTGCCTCTCATGTTAGAGGGCTCGGCCAGAGCATGGCTAAATCAGTTGGCACCTAGCAACATTTACACTTGGGAGGACCTCTCCCGAGTGTTTATCACAACCTTTGAAGGAACATGCAAGTGACCTGCAGGCCTAACCGAGCTGCGGTCTTGCGTGCAGAAGCCGAATGAAACTCTAAGGGAATACATCCAGAGGTGGATCACGCTGCATCACTCGGTTGAGAACGTGCCGGACCATCAAGCAGTTTGTGCCTTCAAGGAAGGTGTTAAATACAGAGAGTTGAATCTGAAGTTCGGTCGAACTGGAGAGATGTCTCTGAATCGGATGATGGAGATTGCCACCAAGTATGCTAACGGAGAAGACGAAGATCGACTCCGGAGTGGCAAGCAGAAAGCAGTCGCCCAGGAAACTGGAGGCAATTCCAATCGGAAGCAGAAGCGGAAGGCCGAGCCAGCCGCTCCTGGGGAGGCCCTGGCCGTAGCCCAGGGAAACTTCAAGGGAAAACCCAAGGGCACCTGGAAGCCCAAAAAAGTCAAGGATCAACACGGAAATGATGTTTTGGATCTGCCATGTCACATCCACACCAAGAAGGATGAAGAGGGTAATTTTATTTACCCAAAACATACCACTCGACAGTGCCGACTCCTGAGCCAGCAGTTCCAAGGAAGACAGTCCAAGGATAAGGAAAAAGAGTCGGACAGAGTCGAGGACAAGGAAGACAGTGACGATGGATACCCCCAAGTCAATTCCACCCTTATGATTTTTTCCGATGTCGAAAGCAAAAGTCGACTGAAAGTCATTAACCGAGAGGTGAACATGGTTGCCCCGGCAACACCCAGTTACCTGAAGTGGTCCCAGACTGCCATCACATTCGACCAGTCCGATCACCCGACGCACATTGCCACCCCTGGGAGGCAAGCTTTGGTGGTCGACCCAATTGTTGAAGGCACTCGACTGACTAAAGTCCTGATGGATGGAGGCAGTGGCCTGAACATACTGTATGCTGAAACATTGAAAGGAATCGGCATTCCGATGTCCAGACTCAGCACCAGTAACATGAGTTTCCATGGAGTCATTCCTGGGAAGAAAGCCCAATCACTCGGCCAGATCGCTCTTGATGTGGTTTTCGGTGATTCAAAGAATTACCGCAAGGAAAAGTTAACATTCGAGGTCGTGGACTTCCAAAGTGCTTATCACGCCATTTTGCGCAGGCCAGCTTACGCACGCTTCATGGCCCGGCCATGTTACGTGTACCTCAAACTGAAGATGCCTGGCCCCAAAGGTCTGATCACTGTCACAGGCAATCGGAAGAAGGCGGAAGAGTGCTTTCAGAAGGGCTCAAAGATTGCAGATGCTCAGATGGTAGTGGTCGAGCTGCAAGAGTACCAAAAGACTGCCGACCCAAGCGAGTTGCTACGAGCCAAGAAGCCTGCTTCAGAATCAACTTTTCAGTCGTCCTGTGAAACGAAAACAGTCGACATTCACCCGACCGACCCCGACGCTGCCCCGACTCACATCTCAACAACGCTTGACTCCAAATAGGAAGAAGCGCTCATCCAGCTCCTCCGTGAGAACTGGGACATCTTCGCATGGAAACCCTCCGACATGCCTGGAGTTCCCAGGGGGCTGGCTGAGCACCGTCTACGGGTCGACCCAAAATTCAAGCCTGTGAAGGAACATCTTCGACGGTCCGTCGTCCAGAAGAAGCAAGCCATTGGCGAGGAGGTGGCTCGGCTCTTAGCAGCAGGGTTCATCCGAGAAATTTACCACTTCGAGTGGCTCGCCAATGTTGTCATGGTCCCCAAGAAGGACAATTCACTTCGCATGTGCATTGATTTCAAACATATCAATCGGGCCTGCCCGAAAGATCATTTTCCTCTCCCTCGCATCGACCAAATAGTCGACTCGACTGCGGGGTGCGAGAGATTGTCTTTTCTAGATGCATATTCCGGGTACCATCAAATCCGTCTGTAAGGACCCGACGAAATCAAAACAGCTTTCATCACCCCATTCGGATGCTTCTGTTATGTCACTATGCCGTTCGGCCTCAAGAACGCCGGAGCCACATTCATGAGAATGATTCAGAAGTGTTTACTCACTCAAATCAGTCGGAATGTGGAGGCATACATGGATGATATTTTGGTTAAGTCACGCAAAGGTTCCGACCTGCGAGCTGACCTTGCCGAAACTTTTGCCAACCTCAGGAGGTATGATATCAAGCTCAATCCATCAAAGTGCACATTCGGAGTTCCAGGCGGAAAGTTACTCGGTTTTCTCGTTTCCGAACGAGGGATCGACGCCAATCCTGAGAAAATTGGCACCATACTCCGGATGAAGCGCCCTGTACGCGTGCACGATGTCCAAAAGCTTACAGGCTGCTTGGCCGCTTTAAGTCGATTCATTTCTCGTCTCGGTGAAAAGGCGTTGCCTCTCTACCGACTGATGAAGAAGTCTGACAAGTTTGAGTGGACTCTAGAAGCTGACGCAGCGTTTGCAGAACTCAAAGCTCTGCTCTCCACCCAGCCGGTGCTTGCTGCCCCAATCAGCAAAGAACCTCTGCTGCTGTACATTGCGGCCACGGGACAAGTTGTCAGTACAGTACTTACGGTCGAGCGGGAAGAAGAAGGAAAGGCCTTCAGAGTTCAGCGCCCAGTCTATTATCTGTCTGAAGTTTTGACCCCTTCAAAACAAAGATACCCTCACTACCAGAAGCTTGTATATGGGATTTACATGACCACGAAGAAGGTTGCACATTACTTCTCTGACCACTCCATTACAGTCGTCAGCGACGCCTCACTGTCAGAGATACTGCATAACAGAGATGCAACTGGTCGAGTGGCCAAGTGGGCGATTGAACTCCTTCCCTTAGATATCAGGTTTGAAGCAAAGAAGGCTATTAAGTCCCAAGCAATCGCAGATTTCGTCGCCGAGTGGATTGAACAGCAGCTTTCGACTCAAGTTCACTCGGAGCACTGGACCATGTTCTTCGATGGATCTAAGATGCTGAATGGTTCCGGTGCTGGGGTAG